>NC_090823.1:80854236-81182736 GCF_000390325.3 Nicotiana tomentosiformis | reverse complement strand
TACAAAATTTCCCGTCTATTATGTAAGTCGAACCTTAGGAGAAGCAGAAACTAGATATTAACACTTAGAAAAATTGGCACTTGCACTGATAAACGTCTCTAGAAAGTTAAGACCGTACTTTCAATGTCACCCCATATACGTATTGACCACTTACCCACTCCGTAATATTTGCACAAGCCCGAACTATCTGGCCGATTGGCCAAATGGGCCGTCGAACGTAGTGGGTGCGATATCAAATATCAACCCCGTACAACCATCAAGTCTCAAATTTTAACGGACTTCGTGGCCGATTTCACGCCGACCCTCGTACCCGAAGTTGAAAAAGAACTCTTATTGAAATCGTGTACGTTATCGGGGGTAAGGACCTTTTTTACGGACGGAGCTTTGAACGTGAAGGGGTACGGGCTAGGCATCGTTTTAAAGCCACCCACGGGTAATACTATTAGGCAATCTATCAAAACTACCAGGTTAACTAACAACGAGGCCGAGTATGAGGCCATGATTGCAGGTCTCGAGCTAGCTAAAAGCTTGGGAGTAGAAGTCATTGAAGCCAAGTGTGACTCTTTGTTGGTGGTAAATCAAGTAAACAAAACCTTCGAAGTTCGAGAAGATAGAATGCAAAGGTATTTGGACAAATTGCAGGTCACTTTGCACCATTTCAAATAATGGACTTTACAGCATGTTCCACGAGAGCAAAACAGCGAGGCTGATGCACTTGCAAATTTAGGATCATCGGTCAAGAAAGGCAAGATAAGATCGGGGACTGTCGTTCAGCTCTCGAGATCTGTGATCGAAGAAGGTCATGCCGAGATAAATTCTACAAGCTTAACCTGGGATTGGAGGAATAAGTATATTGAATACTTAAAAATGGAAAGCTCCCGTCGGACCCTAAATATTCGAGGGCCCTACGAACCAAAGCCGCTCGATTCACATTAACTGCAGATGGAACGTTATACCAAAGGACATTCGATGGACCATTGGCAGTATGCTTAGGTCCAGGAGACTCCGACTATGTCCTACGTGAGGTGCACGAGGGAACTTGTGGAAATCACTCTGGTGCCGATTCATTAGTTTGGAAAGTAATCATGGTAGGTTATTATTGGATCGATATGGACAAAGATGCAAAGGAGTTTGTTCGAAAATGTGACAAATGTCAAAGGTTTGCACCAATGATCCATCAGCCTGGAGAGCAACTTCACTCGGTCCTATCCCCATGGCCATTCATGAAATGGGGAATGGATATCGTCGGCCCTCTACCATCGGCCCCAGGTAAAGCTAAGTTCATTTTATTTATGACTCACTATTTCTCTAAATGGGTTGAAGCACAGGCATTCGTGAGAGAAAGAGGTTATAGACTTTATCTGGGATTATATCGTATGTCGATTCGGGGATACTCGCCGAAATAGTGTGTGATAATGGGAAACAGTTTATCGGCAGCAAAGTGACAAAATTTCTCGAAGACCACAAAATAAAAAGGATATTATCAACACCGTATCACCCCAGTGGGAACGGACAGGCCGAATCAATGAACAAAACTATCATTCAAAACCTAAAGAAGAGGCTCAACGACGCTAAGGGAAAATTGAGAGAAATCCTGCCCGAAGTTCTTTGGGCATATCGAACAACATCAGAATCTAGTACGGGGGCGGCCCCATTCTCCTTAGTTTATGGCTTTGAAACCTTGATTCCAATCGAAGTCGGGGAATCCAGTGCCAGGTTTCTATATACAACATAAAAGTCAAATAACAAGGCTATGAATACTAGCCTCGAATTATCAGATGAAAAATGAGAAGTTGCTCTCGTCCAATTGGCCACCCAAAAGCAGCGAATTGAAAGATACTATAATCGAAGAACCAAGCTTCGCCACTTTAAACTTGGGGACTTAGTGCTAAGGAAAGTCACCCTCAGTACCCGAAATCCAAACGAAGGAAAACTAGGACCGAATTGGGAAGGACCGTATCAGGTTCTAGAAAATGTCGGAAAAGGATCATACAAGCTCGGCATTATAAACGGCAAACAAATGTCCAGCAATTAGAATGTGTCGCACCTAAAATGATACTACTGCTAAGGTACGACCCTCCCATGTTCGTTTATATATCAAAACTAACCCTTGTAGGAGTTTGATCAGGAACAAGGATGGATCATTCAACACAAAGCCTTAGGTCTGAAAGCATGCGTTGCACTCTTTTTCACTTCGACCGATTTTATCCCAAATGGGTTTTTTGGCAAAGTTTTTAATGAGGCAACCATTGATCATGCTAAACTTAGAAACAATTCGACAGTATCCGAGACCTCTTTACAATCGACCTCGAATACTTGGGGGGGCATTAGCCCTCAAATATATCAAGTTCTGATGGAAGAAAGTTTCTTCGTAACAACAGGGTTCCTATAGGAAAAGTTGTAAGAGCCAAATGGTCAAAACGAACCATGCTCATGTAGTTGGCCCGAGCCCTGACGCAAAACATGAACACATGTATAATGACTTGTGAAGAAAGTTTTCTTCTTTACCGATATCCTATATCCAAGAAACATTCCTCTATTTCGAGATTTATTATGAAAACGGGATTGAGATAAATCTCCGAGTTAGAGCAAGCACTCACTCGACTATTATGCCTACAGGCTACATTACTTCGAGTTCGAAACATCCATCGACTAATAAGCCTACGGGCTACTCTTATCCCGAGTTCGAGCAAGCACTCACTCGACCCTTATGCCTACGGGCTATATTACTTCGAGTTGGAAACATTCACTCGACCAATAAGCCTACGGGCTACTCTTATTCCGAGTTCGAGCAAACACTCACTTGTCCCTTATGCCTACGGGCTATATTACATCGAGTTTGAATCATTTCCTCGACTGCTAAGCCTACGGGCTACTTTTATTTTGATTTCGAGCAAGCACTCACTCGACCATTACACCTACGGGATACATTACTTTGAGTTCAATACATTCACTAGACTAATAAGCCTACGGGCTACTCTTATTCAGAGTTCGAGCAAGCACTCACTCGATCCTTATGCCTAAGGGCTATATTACATCGAGTTCAAATCATCCACTCGACTACTAAGCCTATGGGCTACTTTTATTTCGAGTTCGAGTAAGAACTCACCCGACCATTACGCCTACGGGCTACATTACTTCGAGTTCGAAACATTCACTAGACTAATAAGCCTACATGCTACTCTTATTCCGAGTTCGAGGAAGCACTCACTCGACTCTTATGCCTATGGGCTATATTACTTCGAGTTCGAATCATTCACTCGACTACTAAGCCTACGGGCTACTTTTATTTTGAGTTCGAGTAAGCACTCACTAGACCATTATGCATACGGGCTACATTACTTCGAGTTCGAATCATTCACTCAACTACTAAGCCTACAGGCTACTCTTATTTCTAATTCAAGCAATCACTCACTCGACTATTACGCCTATGGGCTATATTACATCGAGTTTGAATCATTCACTCGACTACTAAACCTACGGGCTATTTCATCTCAAGTTTGAGCAATCACTCACTCGACTAATAAGCCTACGGGCTGTATTAATTCAAGTTCAAACAATCACTCAACTCGACTACTAAGCCTATGGGCTACCTTATTTCAAGTTTGAGTAAGCGCTCACTCAGTGTTAAAGGCTACGAAGTCCAAATTTGATCAAATTGCCTAAATCCTTATGAAAACATTCATAAGGCATAAATAAAATCTTCACAAGGCAGGAAACAAAACAAAAGCAAGTTGGTAAAAGAAAAAGATATATATATATATATATATATATACACACACACACAAAAGATTGTTTACATGATTGATTGCAAAATAGAAACTACGGGCTAAGTTTCTTGGTTATCTCCGGGAGGGGTCTCTTCTCCACTAGGATTCCCTTCATTCTCGGACCCGCTCTTACTCCCATCATCATCATCATTATCATCATCTTCATCATCGGAAGCCAAGGCTTCAGCATCTACTTCGAGTTCTTTAGCCCTTTTTATCTCTTAAGCGAGATCGAAACCTCGAGCATAGATCTCATCGAGGGTCTCCCTCCGAGATCGGCACTTAGCAAGTTCAGCGACCTAATGTGCTCGAGTATCGGCGGTCTCGACTGTCTCTCTTGCTTTGACCTGGGCAGCTTCAACATCGGCCCGATAGACGGCCACGAGCGCATCAGTATCGGCCTTTGCCTTTTCGGCGTCAGATTCAGCCTTGGCAAGTTCAGAGGCCAACCGAGCCTCGAGCTCCTCTATTCTTCTTGCTTGAGCTGAGCCTTTCTCCTTCATACTTTGAAGTTGGTTTTTGGCCAATGATAATTGGGCTCGAGCAGTTTCTTTCTCTGCAGCAAAGTAGTCCATTCATTCTTTCCACTTCAAAGACTCCATTTTTATCACATCGACCTCCTCACGGAGTTTCTCGATCATCTCAATTTTTTGTTGCAGCTGTGAGACCGAAAAATTAGCCATCGTTCTGGTATCAAGCCCATAGGCTTTTAAAAGTATCATTACATGCTCGGACAGATCGGTCTGATCTTGGTGAGCCTTGGCCAACTCAGCTCGGAGGTCTTTTATTTCCTCTCCCCAAGAGGAGTTTAAGGGATTTCCTCTCCTCCGTAACCCGTTAAAGGTCGGCCTCGTATCGACGCATCTCGGTTCGGGACCGAGAACATGCTTCTCGATGAACTGTCGCAGCCTGCAAAGAAAGAAGAAACAAAGTTAGAAAAGAAAAGCAAACATAAAGGTAATGACAACAAAATAATTTAAGGCTTACCTGATTCAAAGCCTGTTGCACTTCGTGAAACCGATCTGATGCATCACTAGTACCGGCAACGTCCTTGACACCAGTAAACAAGTAATGAAAAGGATCCTCTACATCATGAGACATGTCTAGTTCGAGGGCCCCCAAAGCTTGGGCTTCCCGAATTGCCCATGCGTAAAAAGTAGGGAAGGTGGGCGAGTCTTCGATTGCTACTGCCCCAACTGAATTACTTGGAGCATTCTCTTCGGTTCGAAGAGATTCGGAGAGAGCCCCTTCAGACATATCTCTCATCTGTTGGCTTCGATGGGAAGCATCTTCGGTCTTCAACAACTCGGGGACTCTGCTCGAGTCTTTCTCTGATTTTGTACAAACGGATGAGATGATCGAGGGTAAAAGGCATCCCTTCGATTTTGTTCACAAAGTATCGGATCAAAATAACGATTCGCCAAAAAGAAGGATGAATCTGGCCTAGGGTTATTAGGCATTTACGATAAAAATCTATGATAACATGGTCGAGGGGACCTAACATGAAAGGGTAAGTGTACACAATTAAAAACCCTTTCACGTGGGTAGTAATATCCTCTTCGGGAGACGGCACTCTCACTTCTTTGTTCCCCAGTTACAATATTTTTTTATCTGCTTGATATACCCCCCAGTTATCGAACAAATATATCTCGATACGGGCTCACATTGGCCGGGAACCGGTGAACCTTTACCGAGTTTGAAATCGGAGGTAAGAACATACGCCGCCGGAACGCACTCCTCAGGCCATGGATAAACCAGTGTTTTGTCAACGGAAGATTGGGAAGAAGAAGCTTTTTCTTTTTGGGGGACGTTTTTTGATGTCTTCGCCATTTTTGGATTTAAAGAAGGTGACAAAGATTTGGTTGTTTAGAAGAAGATTTTTGTAGAAAAGAGTCACAGATCAGCAAATGAACTCAGAAGAGACGAAAAGGAACTTAAAAAATTTGGAAGATTGAAGACGTAAAAGTGATAAATGGTGGAAGGAAGGGCTATTTATAGATTAAAGCAATGACGGTTCAATATCAACGTTGGCCGACCACCGCCTGACACGCATTAAATGTCTTGGTAAGCTAAACCGACAGACAACTATCACGGACGTCATGGTCGGGCTCGATGCAAATGTCAGCGCATATCCAATCGAGCCATTGAGAAATCATATCGTTTCTCACTGCATCCTTACCGAGAAACGAGGGGACTATCTGTATACGGTTGAAATAGATTTCGGCCTTCGTACGATTGATCGAGGTCGAAATATAATGGATCGAAGAAAGGCTTCGTAATATCGAGATGGGTTCCGAAGATGGTACGAACAAGCTTCAGATTTCAGATATAGGTCAAACACCGAGTTCGAAGTCATTATCGAGCTCGGGTCCGAATCAAACTATGATGAGATGATTTCGAGCTTAAGGGGCAGAGGCCAACCGATACCGAGCCCGAATCATCACCTGATCCCGAGTCCACATCGAGCTCTAGAAGCAATACCGACCAACGCCGAGGCCGATCGTGCTCGAGCTCACAGACAAGAGCCGTTGCAAACACACTAAGGGAGAGAATCTCGGCAGAAATTAGAGAAAAGTTGATTTATCATAGGTTCTGCACTATGTATTTTTAATTATATCTAAAGTATGATCCTCCACTATAAAGAGGATGGCTACATTTCCGTAGAAGGCAGTTTTTTCTTTGCTTACATTGTAACTAAAGTATCATACACTCCTATATTGAAGAGTTATTCTGCAAGCTTCATACATTGATTCATCTTGATTAGTCCTAAAAATCATCTTCTTTCCAACCTTATTTATTTGGTATCCGTATTTAAGATTTCTATTCAGCTATATCAAATATCCTTAGAACTACGTATAAATTCAACTCTATCCGTTTTTCGGGTAAACACGGACTGCTATAACCACAACTCTATATAAGTGAGTTTTCTCAATAGTAGATCCCAAATTCACATAAAGGAGGAGCTTGTAGTAAATTGACAGTTAGTGCATGTAAAATTAACGTAATGAGGGCATCAAACACATAATTAAAAAGGTTGTCCATTTGCAATAAATCATTCTTGAAGTTAAACGAGGCAGGAGAAGTTGTTTATTGAATTCTTGCTAAAAGTGGAAGTTGGCCATCCCATTGACCAAAAGCTAAATGAAGGTTCAGTTCATATGTGGGCAGGCATAGCACTAAAAGATTAAAAGTAGCCAAAAAAATGCCTAAAATTAAGAGGAAGGGCTGGGAGATCGTTTTTTGTGTCCCACTGTAAATGTACATTTTATAGTTATGTATTCTTTAGGAGATCACGATATAGAATATCAGTAAATAAAACACAAGAAAACAATAAATAAAAAACTTGAAACATCTTCATAGGATTTATTAATTTTTTCTATTCAAGTAATGAAGATCATTTCCGCCTTTGAGACAAAAAATGATACTACACTAGTTAGATTATAACGTTTATGGTCATGGACAAAGTTGGATCTAATTTATGACCAATGGTGGAGGCAAGATTTTATTAAGCAAATTCAAAAAAATAAAAGAAGTAAAACGTGAAGAATCAAGAAAATTCAATATCTAGTATGTATATATATATATATATATATATATATATATATATATATATATATAAAAAGAAATTTGATCTTACAGATACAAAATGTAAGTTTTAAACGAAAGAGATTTGGACCAAGATTTTTGTGAAGGTTTAATGCAAGTCTGCAGCTATAAGCACTAAACAAAAGGAAATTAGCCAAGAATGTTGCCAAAAGAGAAAATAATGGTTTTCATTTGTAATACACTAACTAAATAGGTTATGAAAAATAGGGTCACAAAAATCAAGGTGGAGCAAGTATATACTTCAGACTATTGTATGGTATATTATTGCAAAGCATGCCATTGTTATTAGGAGCTAGAAACCGTTGCGTAATGCGTACTATATATAACTCATATTGTTTAATTCGACGTTATTACATCATATTATTTCCCTCTTATGTAAGCTAATGTGGATTGCGTTAATTAGTTAAATTCGTAGTTTTCAAAGAAAAGCATTAATCGTTGTAAGACTGGCATTAGTGGCAGACAAACATTTAACATTTAAAGATAATTATGTCTCAGACAAAAGCGTTACGAGTTAATTAAAGTTTATTACGTGATAGAAAATCAATAAAAAGCTTCAAAAAGTTGAACAAGGTATAGTGGCGCATGTGGTATGAATAGTTTATTGCAAGTACTACTATCTTAATACTAATCAAGCTGGAATAATCATATCATTCACTAAACATGATAAAGGTCGAAAATATCACTTTCAAGCAGTACTTAAAATCCAATAAAATTATGCAAAAATAAATATCACAATTTTTATTTAGCAGCTATTTGCAGCCACTTCGAATTAACGAATAAATAGTACTGAAATGCCTTTTTCTTCCCTTTAAATAATTATCATTAGCATTTACAGCTTTTTTGGACATGTAATTGTTTTATATGATGTCACTTTCAATTAATTAGTGTTGCTTTTTTAGTTATGCCCGGAATGCTGAATGATTTACCTAAAAACGTGGGGTACCTTTTGATTAACTGAAATAATGGCATGGGCGGTTCTTTATCTACATTTATATTATAATAATAACCTATTATACCATAAAACATTACGATAAAATGGTAAATGTTTTTCCACCTTTAATCAATGATTTAGGAATAGGGGTGTTCATAAAAATCGAATCAAAGCGAACCAAACCGACCAAAAACCCCGATACGTTGTTTGGTTTTGGTTTTAAATTTTAAAAACCGATCAAATTTGGTTTGATTTGGTTTTAGTTTTAATCAAAAAATAACCGAAAAAACGAACCAAACTGATTATAAAAGTAACTATTTAAATTTATTATTACACATATATAAATGTATATTTTTATATAAAGTTTTTAAAATTTTATGGGACATATTAGTCATTTATATTTTTAGTCTAGTTCTTTGCTATTATAATAATCTAATTCTTTGCTTTCTAGTTTGATTGGTAGTTTTCTTTTGCTAAGTGCAAGAATTTATTTTATGTTAAAAATAATCAATTTTAATTGAGTACTTAAATTATTCATCACTATTTGAGTCAATTATCATCAATATATCTTGATAAATGATAGATTTCTCAAAGAACAATTGGTTTAATAGCGATACATTGAAAATGTAGTCGCCGAAATATGCGTTTGGTAGTGTATGTCTCATATTTTTTTTTAAAAACCGAAAAATCGACAAAAATCGAATCGATAAAAAAACGGCTTAATTGATTTGGTTTGGTTCCAATACTTAAAAAATTAACTTACTTGGTTTGATTTGTTTTTAGAGAAAAATCGACTCAAACCTAACCATGACCCTATTTAGGAACCGAGGTTTGAAAATAGAATCCTCTCTAATAATGAGAGTTAAAAACCTACCATGGTGGGTTCTCTACCTCGACCTAGCCTCGCAGACTAGGGGCAAACAAAAATATAATAACATTACCTCACATTGTGATTTGCGATACAATAAATTCATAATCAAGTAAGACGAACAAAAAAAATGCATGTATGGTATATTACTATTGGTGAAAGTCTCTTGTTTAATAAGTGTAAGTTTAAATTTTACTGTATCAATTTTCATAGGAAAAGTATCTCCAAAATCACCTTTAACCAAATCGAGTAAAGCCCAACCTAAATAATAACGCAGTAGTCATACGACTAAGTGGACGTTTATATATAAGAATTGTGAAATTTCGGGGAAAAGTTAAAAATAAAAAAATAAAAAAAATATTTGGAGACTGGAGTTGTGTTTGGACATAAATACAATTTGAAGTTGTTTCTGAATTTTTATGAGTGATTTGGAGTGAAAAATAGCTTTTTAGAGTTTTTAAAATTTTTAAAAAAATTATAATTCAACTTTAAGTTGGATTTTGAATTTTATGGTCAAATACTGATTCCGAAAAAAAAAAAGTTAAAAATGATTTTTTTTTTTATTGCCAAATGAGCCCTAAGAAACGACCAATTTAATTCCAGCACATGTTAGTAACTTCCTTTTCTTTTGTATTAATTAATTTTCATATATTTTGCAATATTGCAAAATATAATTAATTTCTAAAATTATATATATACATTTCTTTGGTCGAAATAAACAACATGAGTAATAATAATAATTGAGACAAACATCTTTGAAGGGAAAGGGCCAAAAAGACCCTTCAATAGGGAAAATAGAGCAAATTTGCTCTTGTTTTTAATTTGGTCCCAAATATAGTCTTTATCATTAGTGGATTAGTTCAGATTTGTTTTTCTAACTATCGAAAATAGAGCAATTTTGTCTTTTGTTTAACTTAATTTGGTCTGAATATGCCCTTATCATCAGTGGACTGGCTCACATTTGTCCCTGAGAAATTAATCGACTTTCAACTTCTTATTTTTACCCATTTAAAATATATTTTAATATTAAAATAGAGCACCATATTGCAAGACAATTATATTAAAACCAATATATCTTTGTAAAAGCTATTACCATAAAAATTACACAGATCCAAAATAGTTAAAAGCGCCGAAAACATCTAATTGCTCATCAGATTCTTATCTTTTTCCTATTTAAAATTATTTTCTCTCCTGAAATTTAACAATAATTAAACATAACAACAATTCTAGAAAACTAATCATTTTTATGATATAAATAAATAATCTTCAAGAATCTAAATACAAACTAAAATTCGTAAATCAATAAGAAATAATTAAAAGTAAATCGAAAAATTGCAGAGAATTATTATGTATACTTAACAACAAGTCTGCAGCTATGCCACAATGAACAAAATCTATAAAATATTAGTTTTATTTCGTTTGAGCTAAATTATGCATATAATTGCAATTGCATAGACAAGAGAATATTGATCTTCACAAAGACAGAAACTAAACGAGAGAAAGATTATTAGTTATCCTTTGAACAAAATAAAATATTTTACTCTAATCCTGCTTTTAATGTGTATTTCTAAAGATTTTTTATACATGTTTTTTTTCTTTTATTTTATTCCTCTTGTTGTTTTATAAATAGAAGTCAAATAAATTTTTAACCCTAAAATAAAAGGGTTGATCGAAAATAAATATTGTTAATTTTGAGGGGCAAATATGAGCTAGTCCACTCATTATAAGAACACATTTGAGACTAAATTCAAACTGAGGGAAAATTTGTTCTATTTCTCATAATTGAGGGACAATTCTGAAGGCCATATTTGGGACCAAATTCAAAATAAGGATATTGTTTATCCGAAAAACGGATAGAGTTAAATTTGTACGTAGTTCTAAGGGTATGTGGTATAACTTGACACAAATCGTAAGAGAAAGTAGAAATGTTGAATACTGACCGTGAACAATGAAATACAAACGAAGCTAAAAAGGGAAGGATTTATGAATAAGCAAAATGAATCAATGTATAAGGCTCAAAAAGGATAACCTCTCAATATGGGAATGTATCAACAGTATTTGAGTTGCCGTGTACTAATGACTTGGTCTACAGAAATAATAGTCATCCCTCTTATAGTGGAGGGATCCTACTTTTAGATATAATAAAAAATACATAGTGGAGAACCTATGATAAATGAGTATTTTCCTAATTTTCGTGGGGATTCCTTTTCTTAGTTCGGCTGTAACGGCTCTTGTCGCTTGCCTCGATCTTGATCGAACTTGGTATCGGTCGGTTTCCAGGCTAAGAGCTCGATGCGGGCTCGAGCTCGGTATTAACTCGGGGTCCGGTATTGACTTGGGCTCGATATTGATTGGCATCTGGCCCTTAAGCTCGGTTCCGTTGCTTCTCATCATAGTTCGATTTGAACTCGAGCTCAATAATGGCGTCGAGCTCGGTATTTAATCTGACCCCGAAACTCGAAGCTCGTTCGTGCCTTCTTCAAATCTCACCTCGATATTATGAAGACGTTAATCCGTCCATCTTCACCAATCATATGAATGTCGAAAACGGTTTTGACAGTATACAGATAGTACCCTTGTTTCTTGGGAAGGATGTGGCGAGAAACGATATGATTTTCCAACGGCTCGATTAGATATACACCGACATTTTTATCGAGTCCGACCATGACGTACGTGATAGTTGTACTGTCGGTTCAGTTTACCAAGGCATTAAATGCATGTCAGACGGTGGTCGGCCACTGCTGATGTTGAGTCGTCGTTGCTCAACGTATAAATAGCCCCCTTTTTTTAACATTCATCACTTTTGCGCTTCCAACCTCCAAATTTTTCTAAGTTCTTTCTCGTATCTTCTGAGTTCACCTGTAAGTCTGTGATTATTACTGCAAAATATTTCTTCTGTGATTTTCAGTGCAAAATCTCTTTTTAAAACACCACACCTTTGTCATTTCCTTCTGTTTTTGATCTCTAAAATAAAAAATGACGAAAATATCTAAAACCGTCCCTCAAAAAGAAAAAGCTTCTTTTTTACAGCCTGCCGTCGATAAAACGCCGGTGGAGCCACGGCTTGAGGAGTGTGTTCCTAGGGCGTGTGTTCTTACATCCGATTTTAGGGTTGATAAAGCCTCGTCGGTTCCTGGTCGATGTAAACCAGTATCTAGATATATGTGCTCGATAACTAAGGGACACCTCGAGCAACTGAGGAAGAATTGTAACTGGGAGAAAATAGAAGTGATAATCCCGGCTCCTGAAGAAGATATCACTACTTTTATGAAAGGGTTTTTAAGTGTGTATACTTACCCTTTTATGTTGGGCCCCCTCGACCCCGTCGTTATCGATTTTTTCCGCCAATACCAAATAACCCTAGGCCAAATCCATCCTTCATTTTGGTGGATTGTTATTCTGATCCGCTTCTTCGTGAACAAGATCGAGGGGATGCCTTTTACCCTCGACCATCTCATTAGACAGTATAAGAAAACCGTCGACACCCCAAAGGCAGTTCTGTCGATAGTGGTTTATGAGCCTCTGCCCCGAACTGAGGGGATAGAAAAGTCCCCGAATTGCTGGAGATCGAGGATGCCTCTCACCGAAGTCAACAAAAGGTGGATATATCTGAAGGGGCCGGTCCTGAACATCTCTGAACCGAAGAGAACGCCCCAAGCCACTCGCCTACTCTCCTCGCTTTTTCCAAATGGGCGATTTGGGAAGCCCAAGCTTTGGGGACCCTCGGGGTAGGCTGATCACACGAAGGATAGGATCCCTTCCGTGATTTGTTTACTAGTATCGAGGATGTTGCTAGCCCCAGTGATGTGTCGGGCTTTTTCTACGAAGTGCAACAAGCTATGAATCGGGTATGTTCTAATTCCCTTCATTGGTACCACCTTTATGTTTGTTTTTCTTTTCTGACTCATTTTCTTCTTCCTTCATAGGCCTCAGTGGTTCATCGAGAAGCATGTTCTCGATCTCGAGGTGAGATGAGTTGGTACGAGGCCGACCTCCGAAGGGTCACTGAAGAGAGACACGCCCTAAAACTACTCTGCGGGCAAATGGAAGAGGAAATCAGAGAGCTCCGAGCCGAGTTGGCCAAGGCTCACCAAGACCAAACCGACTTGATTGAGTAGGTAATGTTAATCTTAAAAACTCATGGGCTTTTCTCAGGATCGGAGGCTAATATTTCGATCTCACAGCTGCAACAGAAGCTCGAGATGATCGGGCAGCTTCTTGAGGAGGTTGATATAATAAGGGCGGAGACCATGGGATGGAAAGATGGCATGGACCGCCTTGCTGCTGAAAAAGAAACTGTTCGGGCCCAATTATTATCGGCCGAAAGTCAACTTCAAGGTATAAAGGATAGGAGCTCGGTTCAAGCAAGGAAAATAGAGGAGCTCGAGACCCTGTTGGCTTCAGAACTTGCTAAGGCCAGAGTTGAAGCAGAAAAGGTATAGGCCGAGGCGGATGCATTCGTGGCTGTCTATCAGGCCGATGCCGAGGCCGCTCAGGTACAGGCAAGAAAGGAAATCGATACCTCTCAAACTCGAGCATACTGGGTTGCTAAAATCACCAAATGCTAATCTCGGAGGGAGACCCCCGAGGAAATCCATGCTTGAGGTTTCGATCTCACCGAAGAGATAAAAGAGGCTAAAGAACTTGAAGCCGAAGCTGGAGCCCTGGCTTTCGATGATGATGATGATGATAGTAAGAGCGGGTCTGAGAGCGGGGAGGAGCTTGATGGTGAAGAGGCTGCTCCCGGAGATAATCAGGAACCTCAGGGTTTTTTGTTTTTGATCTTTTTTTTTTTGTGTATGGTCCTGATCGGACCTTGTAAATACTTTTATATATGAAGATCTTTTCCTTTCCCGATTTGTCTTTGTTTCATACTCTGCCTTGTGAAAACTTTGTTTCAGTCAAGCCTTATGAAAACTCTCTTTCATTCATGCCTTATGAAAGTTTTCATAAGTTTGAGGCTTTAGGCAATTTGAACGAAGCCGTATCTTATAGTCTTTATAACCGAGTGAGTGATTGCTCGAACTAGAAGTAATCGTAGCCCGTAGGCCTTTAATAGTCGAGTAAGTGATTGCTCGAACTCGAAATAAGATTAGCCCTTAGGCTCAGTAGTCGAGTGAGTGATTGCTCGAACTCGAAATGACGTAGCCCTTAGGCTTAGTGGTCGAGTGAGTGATTGCTCGAACTCGAAATAAGAGTAGCCCGTAGGCTTAGTAGTCGAGTGATTGATTGATTGCTCGAACTCGAATAAGAGTAGCTCGTAGGCTTAGTGGTTGAGTGCATGATTGCTCGAACTCGTAATAAGAGTAATATGTAGGCATAGTGGTCGAGTGAGTGATTGCTCGAACTCTAAATAAGAGTAGCCCGTAGGCTTAGTGGTCGAGTGAGTGATTGCTCGAACTCGAAATAAGAGTATCCCGTAGGCTTAGTAGTCGAGTGAGTGATTACTCAAACTCGAAATAAGAGTATCCCGTAGGCTTAGTGGTTGAGTGAGTGATTGCTGGAACTCGAAATAGTGGCCCGTAGGCTTATTAGTTGAGTGAGTGATTGCTCGAACTCGAAATAAGAGTAGCCCTTAAGCTTAGTGGTTTAGTGAGTGATTGCTCGAACTCAAAATAAGAGTAGTCTGTAGGCTTAGTAGTCGAGTGAGTGATTGCTCGAACTCAAAATAAGAGTAGTCTGTAGGCTTAGTGGTCTAGTGAGTGATTGCTCGAACTCGAAATAATAGTAGCCCGTAGGCTTAGTGGTTGAGTGAGTGATTGCTCGAACTTGAAATAAGAGTAGTCTGTAGGCTTAGTAGTCGAGTGAGTGATTGCTTAAACTCGAAATAAGAGTAACCCGTAGGTTTTGTAGTCAAGTGAGTGAGTGCTCGAACTCGAAGTGAAGTAGCCCGTAGGCTTAGTGGGACTTGATCTCGTTGATGTTTTGGTTGGCAGTCCCCGATTTATGGGGTAATGGTCGGTGCTTAAGCCTATTTGCATAATAGATCACGAAATAGAGGATGGATTCTGAGATATGAGATATGGGTAAAACATTCTGTTTATGTCATTATACATGTGTCTATGTTCTGTACCAGGGATCGAGCAAACTACATGATCATGGTCCGTTTTGACCATTTGGCTCTTACAATTTTTCCTATCAAAACCCTGTTGTCATGAAGTAACTTTCTTGTTTCGAACTTGATAATCAAACTTGATGTATTTGAGGGCAATGCCCCCCAGTATTCAAGGTTGATTGTAGAGAGCCCTCGGATGTTGTTGAATCATGCTAAGTTAGCATGATCAATGGTTGCCTCATTAAAAACCTTGCCGAAAAAACCCATTTGGGACAAAAACCGGTCAAAGGAAAAAAGAGTGCAATGCGTGCTTTCAGGCCTGAAGGCTTCGAGCCGAATAATCCATTCCTGTTTTTGATCGAACACCTGCAAGGGTTAATTTCGAAATATAAATAGACGTTGGAGGTTGTACCTTAACAGTAGTATCGTTTTAGGTTCGACACATTCCAATTTTTTGGTAGTTGCTTGTCGTTTATTATACCGAGCTTATAGGTTCCTTTACCGGCGATTTCGAGGACCTGATACGGTCCTTCCCAGTTCAGACCCAATTTTCCTTCACTTGAATTTCGGGTGTTGAGGGTTACTTTCCTTAGCACTAAGCCCGATTTTAAAATATCGAAGATTGGTTCTTCGATTATAATACCTTTCGATCCACTATTTTTTGGGCAGCTAATCGGACGAGAGCTGTTTCTCATTTTTCGTCCAATAATTTTAGGCTCGTGTTCATCATCTCTTTATTCGATTCATTTGTTGCATATCGAAAAATGATGCTAGGTTCCCCGACCTCAACCGGGATAAGAGCTTCGGTGCCATAAACCCACGAGAATGGTGTCGCCCCGGTGCTCGATTTTGATGTTGTGCAGTAAGCCCATACGACTTCGGGTAGTATTTATCTCCATCTTTCTTTAGCGTCAGTTAATCTTTTCTTAATATTTTGGATGATGGTTCTGTTGGTCGATTCAGCCTGTCCGTTTCCGTTGGGATGATAAGGTGTTGATAGGATCCTTTTGATTTTGTGGTCTTCGAGAAATTTGGTTACTTTGCTTCCGATGAATTGCTTTCCATTGTCACATACAATTTCGGATGGCATCCCGAACCGACATATGATGTGGTCCCAAATAAAGTCTATTACCTCATTTTCTCTGACTTTCTCGAAAGCCTGTGCTTTAACCCATTTAGAGAAATAATCAGTCATAAACAAAATAAACTGAGCCTTACCTGGGGCCGATGGGAGAGGGCCGACGATGTCCATTTCCCATTTCATAAAAGGCCAAGGAGATAAGACCGAGTGGAGAAGTTCCCCGGGCTGATGAATCATGGGTGAATGTCTTTGACATTTATCGTATTTTCGAATGAACCCTCTTTGCATCTTTGTCCATATCGATCCAATAATATCCTGCTCTGATTATTTTTTGGACTAATGAATCGGCACCAGAATGATTTCCACAAGTGCCCTCGTGAATCTCATGTAGGATGTAGTTGCTATCTCCCGGTCCCAAATATATTGCCAGTGGACCATCAAACATCCTTCTAAACAACGTCCCATCATTGGATAAGGTGAACTGTGCAGCTTTTGTGCGTAGAGCTCTTGACTCATTTGGGTCCGATGGAAGTTTCTTGTCCTTGAAGTATTCTATATATTTGATTCTCCAATCCCAGGTTAGACTTGTGGAGTTTACCTCAGCGTGACCTTCCTCAATTACGGATCTCAAGAATTGGACGACAGTCCCCGAGCTGATCTCATCTTCCTCAACCGATGATCCCAAATTTGCAAGTGCATCGGCCTCACTATTTTGTTCTCGAGGTACATGCTATAAAGTCCATTCCTTGAAACGATGCAAAGATACCTGCAGTTTGTCTAAATACCTTTGCATTCTATCCTCTCGAACTTCGAAGGTTTTGTTTACTTGATTCACCACCAATAAAGAGTCACACTTGGCTTCAATGACTTCTGCCCCCAAGCTTTTAGCCAGATCGAGACCTGCAATCATGGCCTCGTACTTGGCCACATTGTTATTTAACCTAGAAGTTTTGATAGATTGCCTAATAGTGCTACCCGTGAGCGGTTTCAAAATAATGCCTAGCCCGGACCCCTTCACATTCAAAGCACCATCTGTGAAGAGGGTCCATACTCACGATGGTTTACCCGATTTTAACAAGAGTTCCTTTTCAACTTTGAGTACGAGGATTAGCGTAAAATAGGCCCCGAAGTTCGCTAAAATGTGAGACTTGATGGCCATCCGGGGTTGATATTCGATATCGTACCCACTGAGTTTGACAGCCCATTTGGCCAATCTGCCCGATAGTTCGGGCTTGTACAAGATATTACAAAGTGGGTAAGTGGTTAATACGCATATGGGGTAACATTGAAAGTATGGTCTTAACTTTCTAGAGGCGCTTATTAGAGCAAGTGCCAATTTCTCTAAGTGTAGATATCTAGTTTGTGCTTCTCCTAAGGTTCGACTTATATAATAAACGAAAAATTACGTACCTAGCTCCTTTCGAACTAGACACCACTTATCGCGATTTCCGATACTGCTAAGTACAAGCAAAGTTTCTCGTCTGCCTTTGGAGTGTGAAGCAATGGTGGGCTCGATAGATATCTCTTCAATTCCTCTAACGCTTGTTGGCATTCCGGGGTCCAGGCAAAATCGTTCTTCTTTTTTAGTAGAGAGAAAAATTGGTGGCTTCGATCCGACGACCTCGAAATGAATCGTCCTAAGGCAGTTATCCATCTTCTTAGCTTTTGCATGGCTTTTACACTATCGGCGGTGATATCTTCGATGGCCTTGATTTTATCGGGGTCGATCTCGATTCCCCGAATCGATATCATAAAGCCAAGGAACTTGCCCGAACTGACCCCGAAAGCACATTTTTCGGGGTTGAGCTTCATGTTGTATTTCCTTAAAATCTCGAACGTTTCCTATAAATGAACCAAATGGTCCTCTACGCACAGGGACTTAACTTACATGTCATCAATATAAACTTCCATCGATTTACCTATTTGTTCCTCGAACATTTTATTTACTAGGCGTTGGTAAGTAGCTCCTGTATTTTTTAGCCCGAAGGGCATTACATTATAACAATATGTTCCATACTTGGTGATAAATAAAGTTTTTTCTCGGTCCGCCGGGTTCATTTGGATTTGATTATACCCGGAATAGGCATCGAGAAAAGTAAGGATCTCGTGGCTTGTCGTGGCATCGATCAAACGATCGATGTTAGGCAGTGGAAAATAATCTTTGGGGTATGCCTTGTTTAAATACTTATAATCTACACACATTCTAAGTTTGTTCCCTTTTTTAGGGACTACAACTACATTGGCTAGCCATTCGAGATATTTCACCTCGCGAATGGACCCAATTTTGAGAAGTTTAGTTACCTCATCCTTTATAAATGTATGCTTTACCTTGGACTGGGGTCTTCTCTTTTGGTTCACCGGTTTGAACCTTGGGTCCAGGCTTAGGCGATTCGTCGTTATATCCGGTAGGATCCCTGTTATGTCTAAATGGGACCAAGCAAAACAATCTATGTTATCAATAAGAAATTGAATAAGCTTTTTCCTGGGTTTGGGGGTTAATCCCGTTCCGAGGTATACCTTTCGTTCGGGCTGATATTCGATTAGTATGACTTGCTCTAGTTCTTCAACCGTTGATTGGGTAGAGTCGGAATCATCTGGAATAACGAAGGATCGAGGGATCCCTTGCTCATCATCTTCGTCAATCTTCTGATTTTCTAGTTGGGTCGAAGCTGACATCTGTGATTGCTATTTGGCATCACGTTCCCCCTTTGATTCCGACCCCTTTGTTGATGAAGGTGAGGATATCGGAATTGCTTCTTCGACGACAAACATTTCTCTTGCGGGCGGTTGTTCTCCGTACACTATTTTGACTCCCTTTGATATGGGAATTTAAGAATCTAGTGGAGGGTTGAAGGTACATCTCTCATATTATGGATCCATGGCCTTCCAAAAATGGTATTGTTCCTTATATCGCCTTAGATTACGTGGAACTTCATTTCTTAGATGGTCTCGACCACGTTTATCTGCCGAATTATCTCGCTTTTGGTAGTTTGACATGCTATATTGAATCCGTTTAGAACCGGGGTTGTGGGTACGACCTGGTCCTACATACCGAGTAGTTCTACGACCTTCAATCTAATAATGTTGGTCGAGCTACCTGGATCAATTAACACATGCTTAACTTTAGTTTTATTCATAAGTACGGATATTACCATTGCATTATTATGAGGTCGCGTGACTCCTTCTGCATCTTCATCATTAAAGAACAGGGTTCCTATGGGTGCGTAGTCATGAGTTCGAGGTCGCTTCTCTTTCATAATTGATGTCTTAATGCATTTAAGCATCGGCCCTTGAGGGGTATCGACGTCACCTATGATCATGTGGATGATGTGATGTGGTTCTTCCTGTTCATTTTTCCTACCGAAATCCCTGTTTTTAAAATGGTTTTTGGCCCTGTCACTTAAAAATTTTCGAAGGTGCCCTTTATTGAATAACCAGGCTACCTCCTCTCTTAGCTGCATGCAATCTTCCGTTCTGTGGCAGTGGATGCCATGATATTCGTGCATTTGATTGGGGTTCCTCTGGGCAGGATTAGTCTGCATGGGTCGAGGCCATTTAGTGTCTTTGATGCGTCCGATAGCCGACATGATGGCGGACACATCGATGCTGAAGTTATACTCCGATAACTGTGGTGCTTCCTTAGTTCTGGTAGGGCGGTAGGCCTATCGAACTCATTCCTGTTCTTCAACCCCCGAGACCCTTGAGCTCGATCACTTCTTTTATTGCCTTGTCTAGGGTTACGTCTCGATTCATTAACCATGTAGTCTCCACTATATGGTCGGTATCGGTCCCTAATCGGCCCTTGTTCTCGATTGATGTCCCTTCTAACAGCGGGTCCAGAAACCAACTGATCGTCTTTGACTCTAATTTTCGATTGATACCGATTATGCACGTCAGCCCAAGTAATAGCTGGGTATTCGATCAGGTTATGCTTCAACCGCCGTGAAGCCATCGAACTTCGTTCGTTGAAATCTTGAGTGAAAGCCTGAACAACCCAATCGTCTGTGACTGGTGGTAGATCCATTCGTTCCATTTGGAAACGAGATGCGAATTCCCTTAACATATCGTTATTCTTTTGTCTTACCTTGAACAGGTCTGACTTCCTAGTCTCGACCTTTATGGCCCCAGCGTGTGCTTTTATGAAAGAATCTACAAGCATAGCAAAAGCATCGATAGAATTAGATGGTAAATTATGATACCATATCATTGCTCCCTTTGACAGGGTTTCACCGAATTTCTTCAATAATACGGATTCGATTTCATCGTCCTCTAGATCCTTCCCTTTAATGGCACATGTGTAAGAGGTGACATGTTCGTTGGGGTCGGTAGTTCTGCTATATTTAGGAATCTCGGGCATGTGGAACTTCTTTGGGATCGATTTAGGAGCCGCGCCTGGGGGAAAGGCTTTTGTACGAACCTTTTGGAATCTAAGCCCTTCAATATCGGTGGTGCCCCCGGGATCTGATCAACCCTGGAGTTATATGTTTCTATTTTTTTATCGTTCGTCTCAATCCTCCTTTTTCCTGATTCTATTTGTTTGATCAGTTCTTCGAACATCTTAACAATTTCGGGATTAGTCCCCGACTCTTGCTCATTTGACCGTTATAAAATCCTAATTTTAAAGTGAACATCATTACTAGAAGTAATAGGTTGTGCTGTTACAATTACTTGTGGCCCTAGTTGCTAGTTGTTGGGACACGGTTGTTGTAATTTAGTGCAAGCATTTACTTGTACCGTCAAGAAAACAGAGGTTGTTCACTTGTTTGGAAACATAGGACTATTTAATGTCTATGGAAAATAAGAGGCAGAGATAAACCAAAAAACAGAATTAAATGCACATAGGATTTTATCTCTGCTTCTTCAAGTTATGTAAATATAATTCAGAACTCAGAGCCTCCAAAATTAATTTTTTCTGTGAAAATCCTGAAACTCTAGATTCACAGAAAATTGGGAGTGGAGAAAAAGTGACAAACAATTATGATAGTGACCATGCAGGTTCAACCACTTTTTTTTTTTTTTTTTTTTACGATTCACTGTATATGTATCTGACTAATGTAAATAGTCCCGAATAATAAAATATTTTATATCAAAAGGTCCTCCATTTTCAGAATTATTTTCTCACTTAGTTTCAGTCTCCTTATTCTTTTGCTATGTTCACAGGACATGCCTTGCCATTATAAAAAGTAAAATATAATGCTTTACAGTGAAAAACTCAATAAATGTTAGCTGTACTTGCAAGTTGGTAAGCTAAAGAGAAATTTGAAAGTTTCTTTTGCTTTTTTCTTTTTTAAAGAAATGATAACTGCTTTGGAAAATACTACAGAATCGAAGTTTTCATAGTTTATTCAAGATTTTGGTGATGCGTTCATTTTTTATTTTATTTACTCCCTCTGTTCACTTTTAATTAGGGATGTTCATAAAAATCCGAAAAATCGACCAAAAAAACCGATACTTTTTAGGTTTTGTTTTGTTTTTGAATTTAAAAAACCGATCAAATTTGATTTGATTTTGCTTTAAATAAAAAAATAACCAAACTAAACCGATTATAGAAGTAGCTATTTAAATTATTATTTATGCCTATATATATGTATATTTTTATATAAAGTTTTTAAAATTTTATGGTACAATTAGCTATTTTTATTTTTAGTCTAGTTCTTTGTTATTATAATAATCTAATTTTTTGCTTTTACATTCTAGTTTGAATAGTAGTTTTTTTTTTGCTAAGTACAAGAATTTATTATTTGTTTAAAATAATCAATTTTAATTGAGTAATTAAATTATTCATCACTATTTGATTCAATCATCATCAATACATCTTGGTAATGATAAATTTTCAAAGGGCAATTGGTTTGGGTATGTTACGTTGAAAATGTAGCAGGGAATATGTGTTTCGTAATGTATGTTCATATTTAAGAAAATAACAGATAAATAACCAAAAAACCGACAAAACCTGAATCGATATAAAATCGATTTAATTGTTTTGGTTCTCCAATATTTGAAAAATCGACTTACTTGGTTTGATTTCTTTTTAGGAAAAAAATAACCATGAACACCCCTACTTTTTATTGTCAAATATTCTAAAAATAAATTTTTATTTTTACTTATCAATTTTCACATATCAAGAAAATATAATTTACTTTTCATGTTTTGCCCTTAGTATTAATTATTTATTCTAAATTATTTTTTAAATTCATTAAATACTAAATATTAATTAGTATGACTATCATGATAAATTATACACTTTATTTTTATTATTTGTTAAGCGACGGAAGAGTCGAAAGTGAACAACTAATTCTAAAGAGTTTTCCCCTCTTCGCTACCATTCCAAAACAAAGGACAAGTCAAAAAGCAACCAAACAAGCAGACTAAACACTTAAAAAGTAATGTCCAATATATTTTTTCCACTTAATAAGCACATTAACCATGCGAATGAAAATAAATAAATAAGAAAAGCATCCCATTTCCCACAGAAATATTTAGGTTAGTAGTATCTTTTTGAAACCTTCAAAAAGTTAAAAGAGAGACAATGGCACCTAAAATAGCAAATGAACTTCAACTTTCTTCATGGAAAAGAACAAAAGACATGTAGGCCTAGAATAGCACAAAGTTCAAAAGTGGAAAAGAGGACAAAGAGACAACAAAAGAATTCAACTAAAATTCCTCTATTGGCTGTGCCCAACAATGAACCATTCACAATTCCACTTTGCTTTCATTCTTGTCTCTCCCTCTTTTTCACTTTCTGTTAGAAAGCCAAAAAAAACCCGATGGCAAAAGGGTCTTTAACTTTTCCTTTACAAAAACTTCAGCAGCTTAGTGCTTGATCAGCTTCAAAGCCCCAACAAAATGTAGTAAACCAAAGTGATAGGAAGAGCTACCAACATCCCAAATATAACCCTGCAATTATCACAAAAAGTTTAATAGGCATTAAAAAAACCAAAATATTCAACAACATTTTAAAGTTCTTAGGCAAGATCTCTAGATTTACATTCAAGATAAAATAGGTACTCCCTTAGTTTCAATTTAAATGGGTTGTTTGACTAGTTACGGAGTTTAAGAGAAAAATATACTTTTGAAACTTATGGTCTAAGTTTTTCATTAAGGATAAAATGAAGAGTTTAAAGTTAAATTATTTTCAATTGT
The DNA here is from genome assembly GCF_000390325.3 of Nicotiana tomentosiformis. Taxonomy (NCBI): domain Eukaryota; kingdom Viridiplantae; phylum Streptophyta; class Magnoliopsida; order Solanales; family Solanaceae; genus Nicotiana; species Nicotiana tomentosiformis. Next base: position 81,159,282 of record NC_090823.1, on the reverse strand, counting down.
AGAAGTGTGTCATTCTTTTTGGAACGGACATATAAATTGAAACGGAGGGAGTAGTATTTTGAGGCCTCACCCTGTGCTCAATATAGCAGGATGGACACCATATTCCTTGGCAAAGACAAATGGAACAATTCCCTGAGGTAGAGCTGCCTGAAAAAATGAAAGTTTTACAAAATTATCAGTCATATGAGTGGTGGCAATATAGACTGTTATTTTTCAAATTTCAGTATATAGTTTTCACAATAAAGATTCTTTTACCTGAACAATAGCAATATGCAAGAGCACGCCTCGTAGACCAACAGCAATGGAGGCAGCAGCCATGACTGCAGGACCAGTGAGAAATCTCACACCCATTGAGAAAGCAGCAACTGTATTCCCACAGGCAATAATTCTAGGTGATAATGCCATGAACAAACCTGCAGTTTACAAGAAGAAAATCCGTTCAAAACATTAACATGAAGGGAAGTTCATGTAAGGATTTGTAATTGTTATAACACAAACATACCAAGACTAAACATTGCCATTCCAAGTCCAGCATCAGAAAGAATCGATATTGATTTTGCTATAATCGCAGGCATTTGAACATTCCACCTGCAACAATTGGGATTAGTCACGAGTCTAACTATAGCAAATGGCGTACAAATTAAGGTAATTTTTGGTATACTCATACTTGAACGAGACCAATGACCAAGTGAGGCCAATGATGCTGGAGTAAGTGTTCGGGTTCCTAATAAGTTTTCGCCACACCATAATCAAAATGAGCCTAGTCATAACACTAGCAGGTGGCAGGGCAGTAGCCTTGATCTCTTCTTGAGCAATCTTGGGACGGAGCTCGGTTGTGGAGCCAATCTTCGATAGCACCGGCCCTTCATTTCCATTCAGGTTCTGTTTGTTCCCGAACGTGAACTCTTCTCGCCCAAATTCATCGTAATCTAATTCGAGGACATCAAACAATCAATCAATAAGAACACCTAGATAATTGAAGTTAGTATTAAAATGAAATGGACAAGGATACAAATGATTCATATAACTAATCTAGCTAGTTTGGATTCAGGCATAGTTACTGATTGACTAAAAATCGCCAGACATGATCAAGGAAATGGGGTGCTAAAATACAAACTCAACCAATTTCCTATGCAACATGAGATGACAAAAGTAATACAAGCATGTCTGTCTCATGAGAAGACAAAAATATGACCATAATTTCAGGAATTGGATATGCAAGGCGCCAAACTTATGCCTGAAACAAGAAACTAATAAAAGAAAAAAAAACCAATAAGGCAAAAGGACTTAACAAACTAACCCTTCAACCCATCACAAGCTAACAATAGAAAAATCTTATGTATAACAACATATTTCATCAAACACAAATCTATCTAGTTGCATCAGAAAATAGAAATAGCAACAACAAGAAACACAATATTATGCATATATCCAAAATAAACCAAACAAATTTAAAAAAGGTGGAAACATGGTATATTTTCATAGTGAAAATGAGCATTTACCCTTTGGGTGAGCTCCAACTCCAAGCTCATTGCCATAGTCACCTCCCCTAAAGACATGAATCCCTCCTTCAGATACAGGTGAAGCACTTGAACTCCAAACAAACATGTGAAGATCTTTTCCACCTTCTGCACCATTAGCTTTCTTCTTGGTCACCGGTCCGGTTGCCGGAGAAAATATTCCGGCATTAGTAGGAGCAGGGTACCCTGCATTTCCCTGTCCATAAACCCCATTTCCTCTCCCAAATCCAGCATTTCCACTCTCCTCATCAAATCCAAAGTTCCCAAAATTTGATGTCCTAGGACTCATATTTGCATTTTTACCATTCACCATTGAGTAGAAATCAGTGTGGTTAAAGCTAGAACCTCTAGGAGTTGGATTTCTTGAAGATTGTAATGAATAAATCTCAGCATTGGTTAAGTTTGATGGTCTAGGGGTTAATGAAAGACCAGAATTAAGACCACCATGTGATTTTCTTGAAAAAATTTCAGACCTTGAACTAGTTGATTTTCTAACAGTAACATGAAGTTTCCCATCTTCACCAACTTCAGCTTGAGTTTCTAATGGTTCTTTCCCATCTAATGAAATAATATCAGAATCCACTTTAAAGGAAATAATATCCCCTGCAGTATCAGGAAACTGTTCTGCAATAAGCATTCTTGCACCTCTATATTCAAACAAGAAAAGCATCAAAGTGTACCAAATGATACATTGAAGCACCACAATTTGGACCATTAAACTTCCTGAGGCTTCACCATACATACCTTTTAACAAAGGGATTCCCATAACTAAAGTGTTTGGTAAAGTGGAAAGAGAGAACAAAGTAATTGACCATTCAAGGGAACCTCTTGAACTCATTCTTGACCAAATGGCTAGAACAAAAAGGACTATGACTTTTTGAAGAGTGTCAGCAGCAATGAACCTGTAGTTCATTGCATAAGGATTGTTGGAAGCAATGAAGTGAAAAGATAGCAATGGAACAGCAAAAAGAGCAACAAATCTATTGATCCCTGAACATTGATCTGGGGTGAAGATTTTCCACCATTTTACTGAACCATAAGCTAAGATCATTGCTACATAAAGTGGAACTACAGCAGTGAGAACATGGTAAAGGTCTGAAAGTGATATCATTTTTTTCTTAACTGATGAAACTCAGCAAAAAGACTCAAAACTTTTTTTGTTCACAAAACAAAAGGCACAGATCAGAAAATGGCTTTGATCACAAAACACATATGGGGTTTTGTATTCAATGAAAGAAAATGAAAAAGATCCAAAGTTGCCCTCAATAACCCCTCTGTTCTTCTCTCAAGAAAACTGCAGCTTAAAAAGAGCTACTACTCCTACTACTGATTTTTGGCTGAGTTTAAACTTTAAAAGGAGAATGAGAAGTAAATAAAAGGAAGAGGTTTTTGTGGGAAATGACAGAAGTGATATGATATATTTATTTATGGGAATTAAAAGGCAGACAAAGAAGTAAAAGCTCAGGTCCTTTAAAAGCTTTCTTTTTTGTATGCAAGTCTTTTCATGATGAGAGAGAGACCTTCTCTTACCCAGAATTCAGAAAGACATTTTCATATTTTATGGATGATTATGTTTTTTTATTTCTCACTTGGTATTAAGCTCTAGTTTAGCTATAGATTTTGGCTACTCTCTTTCAAAAAAAAATCAAAAATATTATTTGTTCATAAAATATGATCAGTTTTTTAAAAAAATAATTTTTTTTAAAATTCTCAAAAATTGATTTAAGACCGTTTTTAGATTAAAAAAAATTTTCCCCCACTCACAAAACTTCAACTTCTTTTTCAAATAAAATGCATGTTCAAACACAATTTTAATTATCAAAAATTATTTTCTAACACAATTTCAAAAATTATTTTTTCAAGTTTCAATCAAATCTATGTCCAAATGCAAGCTAAATGCCACTATTGAGTTCCAATCAATTCAAATTCGTGCTGCATAAGATTCTTTAAAAAATAAAATACAAAAAAAAAAATTAACTCGAAATTCGAAATTTCTAATTAATAGTAGAAAAATCTTATTAATTCCACTGCAACTCTTGTGGTGATAAATATGTAAATTCCCGTTTCTCTTAAAACCCAAACAAAAGAAAAGGAAAATATAAAGCAGAGAAATATATTTAATCAAAAACCTGTATGCATTGTTTACTGTTGTCACTTCAATAAAATTATATACATTTTTATTCAATCTACATACGCATATTACACATAATGTAACATCAGGATTTTTCAAGAATGTTTATGATATTTGGAAATTTTAAAAATTATGTTTGAAAATTTTATGGTATTTTCTGGTACTGATGGAATTAGTTAATTAAAGAAGACACAAAAAAATAAAAATAAAAATTGGGAAGCAACATCAGCTCTCATTCTCCGATCTCAAATGATAAGGAAAAGACCAACCAGCATTCCAGAGAAAAGGAAAGAAGAGGAAGATAAAGAGCCCTTTTGTAAAAAGATTCTCACCACTTTTTTTTCTGTAAATTATTATATGGATTACTACTTAACCTATTTTTTTGACAGCCTTTATGACTCATACCTTAGAACATTTCTAACTTTTACTGTTGTCGGATGAAAAAGCAAACTTTTCTATGAGGAGCCAACATTTCCGTTTTTCACTCTCTTTTTCTGATTTTGTCCTAGATAAAAAATACAAGGTTACTTTTTAATTAATTTATTTTCTTTATAAATTTTTATTTTCATTATTTTAATTTCTTTTCATTTTAAGTTTTTATTTGATTTTTACTTTTTAATTTCTTTTTTAATTTTAAAATATATTTTTCTTTATACATTATTTATCATTTATTTTTCTACTTTTACTTCTTCTGATTCCATGTAATTGAAATTTGACATATGTTATACTATTTTTTTTTTTGTGCGGGGGCGAGGGGAGGGGGGAATTTTAAAATTTTGTTATATTTATGGTTCCAATTTACTTATTTTAGTGGTATTGGCTTGTTCTTTTTTTTTTTTGGTAACTAACTTATTTTATTAATCACCAAGTATCAATTACAAAGCCATAGCAAAGCTAACACAGCTTGCTATCAATCTCTGGACACATCATACTCTACTTCCTAGAAACATAAGCTATGTAAAAAAGACTTATTCCTAGGAGTTACTTGAACACTACAAACATAAGCTACTTCCTTCGCATTCTGCTCCCACACTCGATTCTTTTGCTCAAAAATTCGATTGTTCCTTTCAATCCATATTTGATGAACTTCTTCTGCATACACAACTTTGAAGATCTGTACTCGTTGTGATTTTCCTCTAGCACATTGAATTGCCCACTGTGTAAATTGCTATCAATCTATAGGTCCCAAATATTGTGTTTGTATCCAGTGGCAGAGTTTACTCCAAATTTGCTTGGTGTATTCACACTGCATGAATAAGTGATCTCTCATTTCCTCTTGCCTGCTGCATAACACACATTGAGTATCAACATTAATCCCCAACTTGCTCAGTCTATCACAAGTCATCAATCTTCCATGCATCATAAGCCACATTGTAAACCTTGCTTTTGGTCGTGCTGCATTATTGAACATTAAGCTCTTCCATTCCACCCTGCTGTAATCTCCAAGCCAATATAAGTAGATTTGTCTAATTAAGCTTTTTTTGTGAGTTTGCTTAAATTGTCTATTTGCCAGTATCGCATTTGCCTCTATCACTTTTCTCACCATCCAGCAAACTTGCTATGGTATTGCATTGTATCAATCTGCTGACTTTTGATATAATATGTATGAATCCATCGAATTCATAGTTTGTCTTATTTGTGTACTAAGTCCCAACAGATTTTTACAATGGTTGTTTTGTTCCATAACTTCATATTGGTGATATTGAGACCACCCCCAGCTTTAGGTAAACATACTTTGTCCCATGCAACCAATGCCTTTTTTGTGATTTCATTAACCCCCGACTATATATAAGACCTGCATAATCCCTCTACAACCTTGATCACTTTTGTTGGTAATATAAACAGTTGTGCCCAGAAAGCTTGTATACCAAACAACACACTTTGAACTAACTGCACCCTCCCAACATAAGATAAGGTCTTCGCAGTCCAAAAAGTAATTCTGGCAGTCATTTTGTCAATAAGAGGTTGCCATTGAAGAACACTTAGCTTCTTGGTAGACAAAGGTACACCTAGTTATTTGAAAGGTAATTCTCCAGCATAAAGGTCCAAATACTGTAGAATTTGTTATCTATTATCTGTAGTAACCCCCCCCCCCCACCTCCCCCAAAGTAGGCTCCACTCTTATTGAGATTTGCTTGTAGCCTAGAAACTTGAGTGAATTGATAGAATTTTTGTTGCATTGCTTGTATTGATTTCAAATCTCCTCTGGCAAATAACAGTAAATCATCAGCAAAACTTGGGTGTGTGATCCCTAGTTTGGCACATTTAGGGTGATGCTTAAACTCTTTCACCATCTTTAGATTAGCCAGATTTCTGCTCAAGTATTCTATTGATATAGGAAACAAAAAGGGTGACATTGGATCACCCTGCCTCAAACCCTTAGCAGCATTGAATGGTTCTATTGGCTCGCCATTAACAATAATAAAATAGTTGACTGTTTGGATGCACTACATGACCCAAGAGATGAACAATTGAGGAAGCCCCAATTCTTCCATAGCTTGCTTCACATATGGCCATTCAACATAATCATAGGCTTTCTGTAAATCAATCTTTATCATGCAACGAGGAGAGATGTTCTTTCTAGAATAGGCCTTCACCAACTCATGTGCCAGAATTATGTTATCTGCAATCCTCCTCTTAGGTATAAATCTTGCCTGGGCTTCATTGATAATTGTACTGATTATTCCTTGCATTCTTGATGCCATAATCTTAGAGATCAATTTATATATCATAGTGCAACAAGCAATTGGCCTGAATTTCTTAACAGTTTTTGGCTTATTAATCTTAGGAACCAAGGTAATGGTTGTACAGTTTATAGCTCTGTATAGTTTCCCAGTAGCAAAGAACTCCAGGACAGCTTCAGTAACTTCATCTTTGATAATTGGCCAAGCTTTTTTAAAGAAACATGCATTGTATCCATCAACACCTTGTCTTCTCCAATAGAGCACAATCCTTCATAAATCTCTTCTACAGTCACATCTTTACATAGGTTAATTCTGTGCTGCTGATTAAGCTTTGGTCCCCTTTGCATCACCATTTTATCTATAGCAGGAAGTGAATGAGCAGCAGAGTTCCCATCAATGATTTGTAAAATTCTACAATCTCCCTTTTGATGCTCTCTGGGTCTATTAGCCTGCTTCTAGTAATAGAATTAAGCTTCAGTATTTGCTTTCTTTGGCTCCTTTCTTTCATAATAGTTGTGAAGTATTTTGTATTGGAATCTCCTAGGTTTATCCATTTTGCTCTGGCTTTCTGCTTCAAAGCTCCCTCTTCAATCATATCTCATTTTTCTAAATTTTGCACCAGTCCCTTCTCCTCTAACAATAGTTCATCAGAGAAATTAGTAGTAATGCTTCTTTGAACCCTTTCAAGATCAATTCTGGCTTTCTCAATCTTCTGTCTTATTAACTTGAACTCCTCAACATTAAGCTTTCTCAATATCGGCCTTAGTGCTTTGAGCTTTAACTAAATATTCTACATACTCTTCCTGTGGACTCTCTGCTGCCATACTTGCTGAACATTGCTTAGAAATCTCTCATGTTCTGCCCATACATTGAAAAATCTGAATGGAGTCTTCCTGCTTCCATGGTTATCAGTTAGGGTTAGGCTCATAAGAGCACGATCAGATATAAAAGGCATCTCATATACAATAGTTATATGCCCACATTGCATCGTTCATTCATATTTGCCAAATATCCTGTCAATTCTGCTCCATATCCTGTCACTCCCATCTTGCTTATTAGACCATGTATAATAATCACCTTTCCAAGCCAGTTCACTAAGCCTTAAGTCTTGGATACATTTGCTGAAGTCTTGAATTCCAGCCATGGTAATTGGATTACCATGTATCTTATCTTGTAATTGTAGGACATCATTAAAATTTGCTCCAATCAACCATGGTGTGGAGGTCATTTGTCCTATCTCTATTAAGCTCTCTCATAGTTGCTTTCTTCTTTCTACTGTGTTAAAGCCATAGACTACCGATACTACACATTCTTGATCCTTCATAACATCTCTAACAGAACAATGAATAACTTGTGCTTCTGCCTTGATTAGATTGACTGAGTAGTAGTTTGGATCCCATATCATCCATATTCTTCCATTTACTACATCATTATAATTATTGAGTATCTCCCAGCCATGGGCAATGTGGTAGCTAACTCTTTTAGCTTTGTGTTCTTTGACTCTAGTTTCAATAATACCCGCAAGCTTGATGTTTTTGATCTTCAAGTAGTTTCTAAGCTCCTTCCTCTTGTACCACTTATTTATACCCCTGACATTCCATAGTAACCAAGTCATTGATTGAGTTTAATTCCCCCATCCTTATCATGAGGTAAGGCAGAAGTCCCACCGGTACCTGCTGCTATAATTTTGGATCCATTTCTGCTAGTCATAGGTGTTAACATAGAAAACTTTTTTTTAAGGCTCAAATCTAGTACTTGCTTTTTGCCTTTGTTCACTGCACTTGTCACAATGTTCCCTGCACCTACTTCCGGTTGATCGTAGCTGAGCTGCTGAGTCTCCACTAGTAAGCAAGGTTGGTTTTTCTCTTAGGCTGGACCAGGTTGATTCACAGTTGTTCCATTGTCACCTTCTTTCTGCATATTTTATGTATTCCCAGCTATAGGAAATACAGGACCTTTAGTTCTCCATCCGTATGTTATTTTTTTTTTCTCTTCTTCTCTTTGGCTGCTCTTCCTTCTGCTCTCTTGGCCCTTGTTGATTAGGACACACATGACCAATGGTCTGGCATTTGTCACAATAATTTGGCTTCCACTCATATACCAATTCTTGCTGAAATATCCTGCCTCTAGGATCCAACACAGTAATCTCAGTAGGTATAGCTCTTGTAACATTCACTTCAATCAGCATCCTTGCATAAGAGATTCATGTTTGCTTAGTGGTGCAGTCATCAGCAAATAGAGGTTTACCAACTGCACTAGCAATTTTGCTTAAAGTTTCACTACCCCAGCAGCTCATTGGTAACTTAGGAAAAATCACCCACAAAGTTATATCAGTTAGGAACTCTTTACTTAAATCAAAATCTGGAGACCATAGCTTGAGGATTATTGGTCTATTTCTGATAGTGTGAGGACCAACATAGAACACTCGATGCATATATGTTAGTGTCTAAAACTTTATAACATAATATCCTTCATCATGGAGAAATAAATCTGGCTCAGCAACACCTAGTCAATGTTGAGCAATATAGCACCTCATAGCATTATACCCAGGATTATCTCCAACAATGTAGGCTGTCAATGCAGCATTCCATTTCTCCTCTGCTTCTTCCACATCTTGCAAATCTAGCTTTACCACAGTTTGACCATCTACAATCTGAGGTGGGACATATCTGAGTGTCATTCCAGGAGTGACTACACTGCTTTGCTAGAACAATTTAGCCCATGCTCTTGGCTCAGTCTTTCGTTCTACATGGCTTATCTCCTTAGGGTTCTTATCCCCTTGCTCAGATCCCCTATTTTTTGCATGTCATTAGGGTTTACCTCAGTTACTGTTCCATTGGATTTTTCGCCAACCCTAGGATTGGTACTCGTCTCAATTTGATCAATTGGCATTGGTATACTAAGAGTCAATTTCCTTCTTACCTCAGAGCTAATCGAAGAAGTTTTTTCATCAATTTCAGTCATCATTATCCCTTGCTGCTCTGGTGTCTTCAATTCTTGCGTTTGCAATTGAATTGTTTTCCTAGCTTTTGAATTGTTGCTTACTGAGCTTCCAGATGTTGTAGTCGGTGTTTTGGGTACTTTGGGGGGCCTTCCTCTTCCTCTGTATCGCCCCCTTCCCATGGCAGACGCACCACCGTACGTTTAGCTAACGTGCGCTGAGAGCATGAGAGAGACGGACAAGGAATCCTACAAAAATTTATTGGCTTATTCTTTCACGTTGCATGTTGTTCATTTTTTAGTTAGAATTAATAGATTTGTTTTGTCAAACATTTAAATAATATTATGACATTATATTTATAGATATTAATTTATTCTACCAAACATGTATTCCATGATATTTGAAAAATATTATCAATTATTTTTACAATATTAGTTTTAAATATATGATTACTAAATAATGTATAATCAAGAAAAAATATGCATCTTAAATACAAAATCTAATTTTCTTTTATACATGTAAAAAAATTTATTTATAGACATATATTTATTATATTAACTTTTAAGTTTTGATAATTACTTCATTTATAATTTAATCTAATTGTATAATTATACTTGTGCAACCAAACAGTACGCTTGTAATTACATTGTAATTATATTATGACAAACAAACATGTCGCCATAATTACTATATTGTGTAATCACTAGACTGTGCAATTACTATCCTAGTAATTACACTAATTTGAATTATCGGGTGGCTTTCCAAACAGACCCTTAGTGTTTTTGGGGATTTCTATTCAGCCTTCGAACTTTAGGCTTCTCATCTCCGTAGAATCTTAACTTAGTATGCAAGCTCAAGAAAGCAACTTATTTGTGCAATGGCATAATGTCTTTTCATTTGCATCAGGGCAGCTCGACATGATATGGGGTCTAAGGCGAAAATAAAAAGTGCGGCCTTAAATTCTTTTAATTTTATTTTTACTCTAATAATTTATCGAAATCTAAAGAAGTTATAATCAGTTTTAAGTATTGTCAATGTCTAACCAATTTGTTTAATCTATCTTGTATTATCATGGAACTTTATTGATTTAGTTTTGAATTCTTTTTTCAACCGAGACAGCCGATATAGAAATTGTTAGCGGTAATTGAATTAATACTTTTTACCTGATTGAGTTTGCCAATTAGATTACTTTTTTACTTATATAGTTTCTTTTAGCACTTTTAATTCTAAATATAAGTTGAAACAACTAATATTGTATGTTTCAAGAGTCATTCAATGTTAAGGACGAATTTTAATAGCTACTTATCAAAGTAGCTTGAAAAATGTTTACAAAGGCACTTAAAGAATTAAGAAAACTTGTTCTAAACTAACATTGTAAGAATATCGATTTAAGTTAGGACGAATTAAAGACAAAAAACTAGTAACTACAATTTAAGATATGTAAAACTTTTAGCCAAATAATTTAAAATTCTATAAATAATGCATAATTCTTAAATATTATATATATTATTTATAGATTTTGGGTCCTAAGTATTTTGGGGGCCTAAGGTCATTGCCTTAGTGGCCTTAGGCTCCAGCCAGCCCAAATTTGCATATCATGCTCCCCCCTCCCCCCCCCCCCCGTGCTCCTTTTCACTCCATCTCCATCAAATTGATCCCTAATGTCATGACCCGTTATATCATCATACCACGTAGGTTCCATTTGGCATATATTAACGCCATGTGGAAGCTTACATATGAAATAGACTAGCACATGTGGGAAGGTCCTAGAGAAATATGGAGATTTCTCATGGAAGACCTTAGAATCCTATGGAATTACTAGGAAAGTCCCTAGAAGATTCTAGCTATGTAGAATATTCTAGAGAAGGGACTTACTTATAAATAATAAGGGCCTTGTGTAATAATTATTATTTACTCACCAGCCCCTATGAAACTAGTATATAAAGGGGGTTATTCATTTGTAACTCACCAAGCAAAACAATCAAGTTTTCTCTAATACAAAAGCTTCATTTGACAATTCTCTTGTGTTCTAACATTCCCTTAGCGATCTTGAGTGTGGTAAGGTTGACTTGGCATAGCAAGAACGTGAGCAAGTTGTGCAAGATCATGAGCGAGTTGTTAAGTGCCGCACGTGTACTTAGTTAAATTCTAAGGATGTGACAACGTGGTATCAGAGCAAAGATTATGACTAAAGGAATGTTAGAAAGAATACAAAAGATTTCTAGAAGAAAGCTTTGTAGGGAACCATGGTCGGGATTACCAAGGGCGTGGTACTTGTAAAAGGGACAAATGCGAAGGTCCCTAAGCAAAAGGAGTATGGCGGTGCACAGGATGCACGCGATGTGGGTAGCTTACTTTGGATGGACAAGTACTTTGAGGTAGTCAAGGAGGATGACGAAGTTGTTAAGGTACGCAATGCATCACTGTACTTGACCAAGGTTTACTATGGTGGCGTCGAAAGTGTGCTGACATGGAGAAGGGGCTATGCAAGATTGAGCGTGGAAGCAGTTCAAGAAGGAGTTAAAGAAGCAATTCTACCCGATGAATGTGGTGTACGAGGCTAGGCGGAAGCTAAAGGAGCTCCGACATATGGCCACAATTCGGGAGTATGTGCGCTAGTTCAGTTCCTTAATGCTGCAAATCATGTCATTGTCCGAGGGAGATTCCTTCTTCTACTTCATCGATGGCTTGTAAAATTGGGTAAAGCAGGAGTTAAGAAAATGTCAAGTAGCCAACATGAACGAGGCCATAGGGGTAGTCGAGTCGCTCGTTGACTTCAAGATGGAGCCTGCCAAGTCCAAAGAAGGCAATGCCGAGATAGGTATGGGAGATCATGATAAGGACATCGGGAAAGGCATAGCCGAGATATACAAGGGAAATAGCAAGGGGTCATCCCATAACGGACAAGGATCTAAGAGAAATGGCAAGGGGCCGGAAAACATTAGCGAATATGTGCCTAAGGGAGGGTGCTACTTCTATAAAGGATCATATCGGGCAAGTGAATACCAAGAGTTTGGGAAGCTTGCAGCAATGATCAGGAACTTTGCTCAGGCACACAAGGGGGACACAGGAAGGATCGCCTACATTGGGGGGATGCGCTTGGAATCTTAGCCGAAAGTAGGGGATTCCAAAGCCTATCTTGGCGCCATGCAAATGGAGCATGGTACGTGTCAATGCTTTGTGCCGAGGGCGGCGCAAAATTTGGTGGGGAGAGTGTCATGACCTGCTATATCATCATGCCACGTAGGTACCATTTGTCATATATTAACGCCATGTGGAAGTTTACATATGAAATAGACTAGCACATGTGGGAATGTTCTAGAAAAATATGGAGATTTCTCATGGAAGACCTTAGAACCCTATGAAATTGCTAGAAAAGTCCTTAGAAGATTCTAGCGATGTAGAATATTCTAGAAAAGGGACTTACTTGTAAATAATAAGGGCCTTGTGTAATAATTATTATTTACTCACCAGCCCCTATGAAACTAGTATATAAAGGGGGTTATTCATTTGTAACTCACCAAGCAAAACAATCAAGTTCTCTCTAATACAAAAGCTTCCTTTGGCAATTCTCTTATATTCTAACATTCCCTTAGCGATCTTGAGTGTGGTAAGACTGACTTAGTATGCAAGAACGTGAGAAAGTTGTGTAAGATAGTGAGCGAGTTGTCAAGTGTCGCACGTGTAATTAGTTAAATACTAAGTACGTGACACTAACCTTACCTAGTCATCGAAGTTACTACAAGTGAGTATTCTAAACTAGTTTACCTTAGCTTACTCACCGAAAGACGTCAAAACAAGCTAATTACCACAAATATAGACATTCATTTATGCTTGAATCAAATATTCCTACACTAAATATTGCTCGTTCTCGAGCAAAAGAACCAATGAAAAATAATGCAGCTTAGGACTTCTTATGGACAGACCATAAAAGAAAAAAATATCCATCTGTTTAAAAAAGATTGATATATTTTCTTATTAGTTCATTTTAAAAATATTGATACCTTTCAATATTTTCTTAATAGGAAGTACTTATAGCCACACAAAGCTATGTTAGATTTCAGACTTAAAAGTTTTACAATCACACAAATATTATGGTTTATCTAAGACTATATTGTGATGATCCAAAATGTCATCTTTAAATTTAATAATTAATTATGTAATCTAAGCACTATTTACCATTACTCGACTTGAGTGTGCAGTCCGTAAAAAAATATTTCGGAAAATATTCAGGTGAAAAATAAATTAAAATGTGAATTAGAGCTTTAAAACTCAACTAAGTTGACTTTGGTCAACATTTTGAGCAAACAGACTCAGATCAGTATTTTGATAATTTTGGTAGGTCCGTATCGTGATTTGGGACTTAGGCGTATACCCGGAATCAAATTCCGAGGTCCCTAGCCCGAGATATGGAATTTTGATAAAAAATTAAAAGTTTAAGTTCAAATAGTGACCGGATGTCAAATTATGTGCAAACGGCCCCGGAATAGAATTTTGATGATTCCAACAGCTCCGTATGGTAATTTTGGACTTAGAAGCGTGATCGGAATTTTATTTGAAAGTCCGTAGTGGAATTAGGCTTGAAATGCCGAAAGTTGAATTTTTGGGAAGTTTGACCGAGAGATTGACTTTTTGATATCGGGGTCTTAATTCGATTCTGAAAATTTTCATAGCTCATTTATGTCATTTATGACTTGTGTGCAAAATTTGAAGTCATTCCGAATTGATTTGATGTGTTTCGACACAAGATATAAAATTTGAAAGTTCAAAGTTCATTGATTTTGATTTGAGGTGCGATTCGTCGTTTTGATGTTGTTTGATGTAGTTTGAAGCCTCGACTAAGTTTGTATGGTATTTTGGGACATGTTGGAATAATTGGTTAAGGTCCCGAGGGTCTCGGGTGGATTTCGGAAGGTAAACGGAATGGATTTCGGACAAAGTGCTGGAAATTTCTGTTTGCAGAAATTTCTGTTGCAGAAATTCCGTGCGTGGAGCCAAGTTTGGAAGCTTATATCTCGTAACGCATAAGGAATCAGAAAATGTGCAAAACATGAAAGTTGTAGTCGTTGGATTATAGGTTCTAGAGAGTTAAACTATGTATTATCTGGACATATGTACAGAAAGTTATGATGGATTGAATGAAGGCTGGTAGAGCAGTTTCGCCAGAAATTTTGCCAGAAATTCTGATGCATGAAGCCGACTTTGGGAGCTTATATCTCGCAATATATAAGGAATCGGAATAATTGCAAAACATAAAAGTTGTAGTAGGTGGATTCTAGTTTCCAGAAAGTTAAACTATGCATTATTTGGACATTTGTACAGAAAGTTATGATGGATTGAATGAAGGCTGGTAGAGCAGTTTCGCCAGAAATTTTTCCAGAAATTCCGATGCATAAAGCCGACTTTGGGAGCTTATATCTCGCAATGCATAAGGAATCGGAATAATTGCAAAACATGAAAGTTGTAGTCGGTGGATTCTAGTTTTCAGAAAGTTAAACCATTTATCATTTGGACATTTGTACATTAAGTTATGATCAATTGAAGTAAGACTGGTAGAGCTGTTTCTGGTGAACGTTTAGTGACGAAAATTGGACTTTTAGTGACGAAAAATGGACTTTTAGTGACGGATTGGCAGAAACTTAAGGACCAAAAATGGTCATTTCATTCATTTCATTTTGAATTTTTGGAGCACGGTTCTTGGGCGATTTTTGGGCGATTTTCAAGGGAAAACATTGGGGTAAGTGTTCCTTATCCTATATTGATTATATTTCATGATTCCATACTCAATTACATCATGAATCCGTGAATTTATGGAAGAAAAATCAAGATTTTTGCAAAATCTTCCAAAAAAAAAAATTAAGATTTGGAGGTCGAGTTGTTATCGGATTTTGATAAAATTGGTATGGGTGGACTCGTAATTGAATGGGATGTCGGATTTTATAAGTTTCGCCGAATTTCGAGATGTGGGCCCCACGGGTAAATTTTGAGCTAATTTCGGATTTTAATAAAAATGTAATATTTTCTTATGAAAGTGATTACTATAATTTTTGTTGATTGTATCGAATTAATTATGACTAGATACGAGTCGATCGGAGTCAAAAAATCGAGGAAAAAGCATAATACTTGGTTAAATTGGAGCAAGTCGAGGTAAGTGACTTGTCTAACCTTGTGTGGAGGAAATTTCCCCTAGGATTGGTATTGATGTAATTATTGAAATGTGTTGAAAGTCGTGTGCACGAGGTGACGAGTGTGTACACGGATTAAATTGTGAAAGATTATATTTTTAAATTGTGTAGATCATTGTTGCGCATTTATTAAATTATTTTATCTTTTTATATTCTTCATCATTAATGTGAGATATATACTTCAAATTTGTTTGATCTTTTCTTACTAATTGTTTTACCTATTTAGTTTAAACTTAGTTTCTTTTATTCTGTACATTATTTGAAGGTTGATTTTATTTAAATTAAATATTATTAATATGGAGTATTTGACATTTTAAAATTTGATATTGAAGCAACGTAGTAAAGATTTTGAAATATTATTTTCCTATATTATTTACTCCTGAATATTTTTATACTCATTGTAAGGGAGCCGTGAGCTCTTTATTGTGGAAGAATATTATTGATAAATTATTTTGACATGAGCCGTGAGCTCTTTATTGTGGAAAAATATTATTGATGAATTATTTTGACATGAGCTGTGAGCTCTTTATTGTGGAAAACTATTATTGATGATTTATTTTGGCATGAGCCGTGAGCTCTTTATTGTGGAAAAATATTGTTGTTGAATTATTTTGGCAAGTTAAATTATTTGAGCACTTGAGGTGCAAATTGTGATATATTGTGATATTGATACGCATGCGGTGGTATAAGGTCTGGGTGTTGAAACGCATGCGGTGAGATAAGGGTGGCTTGATACGCGTGGCTAGTAGGGGAACTACTAGAAGTCATGCGGTGTGATAAGGGTGGCTAAAACGCGGGATGCTATTTCGGAAAAAATATTTTCTTTAAATAAATTGTGAAGGCTCCCGCGGTGATATAAGGAAATGAGATATTGTGAATTTATTTATGATTTGGGACTACGAGGCGGTACCTCGGGAGTGCCCTTGTTGATATTGATTTATGGCCGTAGTTGCCTTTGATTATTATTGTGATTTTCATAAAGTTGAAGGAAATTCTGTTTTGATTTCCACGAGATATTATTTGCAATTATTTGGTGTCATTAAATGTGACATACTATTTGATTCATTTTCAATGTCATTTTATTTTACTACATTGATAAATATTTTACCATGCCATTATTATATTCCAGTAGGGCCTCACCTGACCTCGTCACTACTCTACCGAGGTTAGGCTTGGCACTTACTGGGTACCGCTGTGGTGTACTCATACTACGCTTCTGCACATCTTTTTGTGCAGATCCAGGTACATTTTACCAGCCTAGACGTCATTGAGTTACCTGCGCACGGAGACTTCGAGGTATATCTGCCAGCGTCCGCAGACTCCGGAGTCCCCTTCTATCATTTTATGTTGCTTCCTTATATTTTATCTAGACCTTGACATATAGAGACATTAAGAATAAATTCTTAGAAGCTTGTGACTTATTTCTACCGGGTTTTGGGAGTTGAAATTGTTTGAATTGTAGTTTATTTATTTCAGATATTTATTATTATTCCGCATTGATAGGCTTACCTAGTCTTAGAGACTAGGTGCCATCACGACATCCTACGGAGGGAATTTGGGGTCGTGACAAGTTGGTATCAGAGCACTAGGTTCATAGGTGTTATGAGTCACAAGCAGGTTTAGTAGAGTCTTGCGGATCGGTACGGAGACGTCTGTACTTATCTTCGAGAGGCTATGGAACTGTTAGGAAATATTCACTTCTTTGACTCCTTATCGTGCGGCATTGATTTAGCTTGAAACATATATCTTATATTCCTTTGTATCCACTCGTGTATGACATTGCGCACTCGGTATCAGTTGTGCATCGACGGTTCGTAATGCCGTATATGGACTATGAGGGAGCCAGAGATGCTCAAACATTGCCTCAACGTGTGGTTCCGACTGAAGATGCGGACTTATTGAGAGATCACCTAGTGAATCATGTGGGGGTGCAACGGACGTTGGCGTCTGATTGATTTATACAAGCTGTGAAGGTTATTATAGAGGATCATTAGACGTTGTGACCTATGACTTCGCACCGAGTGGGGGGAGTCCACTACCAATGGGTGTATTGCGGGGTCATGTATTATATCAATTTTGGCCTGAAATGTATATATGTGGTACTGAAAGGTTCCCTAAAATTTACACATGTTTAAGACATGAGATTTTGTGGAGGATAAGGTTAGGACTTGCGGTATGTACGCCTCCTTAATAATCCTATACTTCAATATCAAAGGAGTTATAGAAACAACTCTAAATTTGTAGAAGGTCTACTCAGCGTGGACGTCACTATTGTGGATTTTGGGGTGCTTCAGAGTAAGTACACTTGTTGACGAGAGTCTGGACTATGTGGTTCATGACAAGATTTGTCTGTATAGAGCTCTACTTTTGAGATCATTGTGTATAAATAAGGGTAAGGGTTACCCCAAAGAAGTGTCGAAGAGTATGTTAAGAAATGGGTCAGCTCAACAATGTTAAGTCAGCATAACAAAAGAAGAAATTTGCCTTGGGAGAGATAATTCACCACCGGTGTTCGCGGTAAGTCTATGAAGAGGGCAGGCCAGCCAATGCAACACCACCCAATTGGCTCAGTTCTCAGAAACGCTTTTGAAAGAGTTTGTTTCCCGGACTCTCCGTAATGCATGGTGCATAGGGTTTAAACGGTTGTGTCATGTCACCATTGACGATGTCAGAATATGCCATCAAGTTTAATAAGTTAGCCCGTCATACTCCTACTTTGCTTCTTACAGCCAGAGGGCGAGTCCACAGACTCATTAAAGGACTTAATTATAATCGTAAAATTTTGTATGACTCGGGAGCTATAAGCTGATACTTCATTTATGCTAGTTGTACAAATTGCCAAAATATTAGAACGTGTTCGGGGTGAAAAAAAAAAGAAACTAAGGAGACCAAGACGTCTCAAGGTTCTGGGGGATTCAGTGGATTCTACTCTGCAAGTATAAATCATTATGGAGGGGGCTCGGGCAGTCGGCCAGCCCAGTCCGCACATCGGATTACTCGGGGTGCTCCAGTAAGTTCTTTTAATGCACCACCGACATGAGTTCCTACAATGGTTATTCTAGTTATCTGGCACAGACTCAATATGAGCAGCCTAACCCGCAAAAGGGTTGTTATGAATACGGTGATACTAGGCACATCATGAGAAAATTGTCCCAAACTTGGGAGAGACATATTTCATCAAAGCACTCAGGCTACGTGTCCCATTGCAGTTACTACACCACCCACACGACCAGTTAAGGGTGGAGGACAGACGGGTAAAAGGCGTCCTAGAGGTGGAGACCCAGCCGTTGATATATTTATTTTACGGTATGGCGGAGGTCGCTACATCAGATGGTGTCGTTACAGGTACGACCTCGATTTAATATAAAGGAATAATTTCCTTAAGTTGATTCGGTTCTCAATATCGAAACGAGTCTTCCTATTGTGCTCCACTTATGAGTGAGCTTCATAATTCTATAATTTACTTATGTGTTTACCCCTGTTGGGAGATTTTATGGAGATAACTACGCCTATCATTTCGTGTTGGTCACTAATAAGAGCTGCGAGGCTAAATGTGGCTTTCTGTTACTCATTTCGGTAAATTTTGATGTAAATTCTGAATAATTAATTGCAAATTATGAATTATATGCCCTACCGGTGTGAGGTTCATTATGTGTTGTGATTTGGTGTAACCGAAATTATTTAAAAGGAGAAAATGGAAATTTTCAATTGGCACGATGTGCATATTACTTGTGATTCAGAAACTGAGGACAAGATCCTCATATTTTTATGTAAATTGATATGTTTAAACCGGGCAACGAGTTGCGGTGGAAGTTATATAAGGACGAGATCCTTGTGAGAGAGAAAATTCTTGTGTTTAAGTTCTCCCTTGTGAAATTAAATTTATACTATAGTACTAATAGGGAGTCATGCCTGTTAGGCTTATTTGAAAATTCTTATATGAAATTCTCTGTGCATAGTTGTCAAATTCGTATTGTAATTATTAATTTTTAACCTACGAGGTAGGTGCCCGCCTAGGTGACGTTAAATGTGACTCGTTAATTCGGGTAAATAATTATGAAGTCTTCATGCCTCGCATCTAGTTATCAGTATTGTGAAGGTTTGCAATCGAGATTTTTGTTAACATGAGGTTAAATGACGATTCTGTAATTGATTATGAACAACTATTAAGACCAAATTGATCCAAGAGGGTGCTCCATTTACAGAGTCAGACGAGTGTGAGTTAAGCTTTCAGAAGCTCAAGATCACTTTGACTCTGACACAAACGTTGGTATTACTTACATATTCAAGGTCTTATACTGTGTATTGTGACGCGTCGCGTATTGGTCTCGGCGCGATGTTGATGCAAGACGGTAGGGTGATTGCCTACGCGTCCAGAGTTAAAGGTACATGAAAAAATAATAATAATAATAATAATTCGGTCCACGACCTTGAGTTAGCAGCTATTGTTCGTGCCTTGAAGAGTTTGGCTCCATTATTTGTACGGTGTCCATTGTGAGGTCTACACCGATCACCGAAATCTACAATATCTGTTTAAACAGAAGGATCTTAATTTGCGGCAGCGAAGATGGTTGGAGTTACTTAAGGATTATTATATCACCATTCTCTATCATCTTGGGAAGGCCAATGTAGTGGCCGATGCCTTGAGTCATAAGGCGGAGAGTTTGGGCAGCTTACCATATTTACCGGTAGCAGAGAGGCCTCTAGCCTTGGATGTTCAAGCCTTGGCCAACCAGTTTGTTAGACTGGATGTTTCCGAGTCGAGCCGAGTTTTGCTTGTGTGGTTTCTCAGTCTTCTCTTTATGACCGTATCATGGAACGTCAGTATGATGACCCCCGTTTGCTTGTCTTTAAGGACACAGTTCAGCATGACGATGCCAAGGAAGTCACAATTGGAGATGAAAATGTATTACATATGCAGGGCAGGCTATGTGTGCCTAATATAGATGGTTTTCGTGAATTGATTCTCCAGGAGGCTCACAGTTCGCGGTACTCCATACATCCGGGTGCTGCAAAGATGTAGCAGGACTTGAGGCAACATTATTGGTGGAGGAAGATGAAGAAAGACATAGTGGAGTATGTAGCTCGGTGTCTAAATTGTCAACAAGTGAAATATGAGCATCAACGACTGAATGGATTGCTTCAGAAGTTAGAGATTCCAGAATGGAAATGGGAGAGGATCACTATGGATTTCGTTGTTGGGCTCCCACGGACTCAGAGTAAGTTCAATGCAGCTTGGGTGATTGTGGATAGATTGACCAAGTCAGCTCATTGCAATCCTATGATGACTACCTACTCTTCCGAGCAGTTGGCTCGAATCTATATTCGCGAGATTGTCAGATTTCACGGCATACCGGTATCTATCATCTTTGACCGGGGTATGCAGTTTACATCACGGTTCTAGAGGGTAGTACAACATGAGTTGGGTACTCGGGTACAGTTCAGTACAACATTTCACCCTCAGACGGACGAGCAGTTCGAACGCACTATTCAGATACTGGAGGATATGCTTCGTGCGTGTGTGATAGATTTTGGGGGTGCTTGGGATCAGTTCTTACCACTTGCGTATCTTGCTTACAACAACAGTTGTCAGTCAAGCATCCAGATGGCTCCGTATGAGGCCTTATATGGTAGGTGGTGCCAGTCCCCAGTGGGTTGGTTCGAACCGGGCGAGGCTAGGCTATTGGGTACAGACTTGATTCAGGATTGACTTCGTACATCCCAATCTAGATAGAAGAGTTATGCGAATCGGAAGGTTCGTGATGTTGCATTCATGGTTGATGAGCGGGTATTGCTCCGGGTTTCGCCTATGAAGGGTGTGATGAGGTTCGGGAAGAAGGGCAATTTGAGCCCTAGGTATATTGGGCCTTTAGAGATTCTTGAAAGAGTTGGAGAGGTGGCTTACAGACTTGCGCTACCACCTAGTCTCTCTGCAGTTCATCCGGTATTCCATGTTTCTATGCTTCGAAAATATCACGGGGATCCGTCTCATGTGTTAGACTTCAGTTCGGTTCAGTTGGACAAGGATCTATCTTATATTGAGGAACCAGTGGCTATTTTAGATAGGCAGGTTCGAAAGCTGAGGTCAAAGAACATTGCTTCCGTGAAGGTTCAGTGGAGGGGTCATCCGGTCGAGGAGGCGACTTGGGAGACCGAGCATGATATACGTAGCCGTTATCCACACTTATTCACAAGCTCAGGTACTTTTTCTAACTCCGTTCGAGGACGAACGTTTGTTTTAGAGGTGGAGAATGTGATGACCCAAAATGTCATCTTTAAATTTAATAATTAATTCTGTATTCTAAGACCTCTATCATTACACGACTTGAGTGTGCAGTCCGTAAAAAAATTTCGGAAAAGTTTTCAGGTGAAAAATGAATTAAAATGTGAATTAGAGCTTTAAAACTCAACTAAGTTGACTTTGGTCAACATTTTGAGCAAACAGACTCGGATCAGTGTTTTGACAATTTTTGTAGGTTCGTATCGTGATTTGGGACTTAGGCATATGCCCGGAATCAAATTCCGAGGTCCCTAGCCCGAGATATGGAATTTTGATGAAAAATTAAAAGTTTAAGTTCAAATAGTGACCGGATGTCAAATTATGTACAAACGGCTCCGGAATAGAATTTTGATGATTCCAACAGCTCCGTATGGTGATTTTGGACTTAGGAGCGTGATCGGAATTTTATTTGGAAGTCCGTAGTGGAATTAGGCTTGAAATGCCGAAAGTTGAATTTTTGGGAAGTTTGACCGAGAGGTTGACTTTTTGATATCGGGGTCGAAATCCGATTTTAAAAATTTTTATAGCTCATTTATGTCATTTATGACTTGTGTGCAAAATTTGAAGTCATTCCGAATTGATTTGATGTGTTTTGACACAAGATATAGAATTTGAAAGTTCAAAGTTCATTGATTTTGATTTGAGGTGCGATTCGTCGTTTTGATGTTGTTTGATGTAGTTTGAAGCCTCGACTAAGTTCGTATGGTATTTTGGGACATGTTGGAATAATTAGTTAAGGTCCCGAGGGTCTCGGGTGGATTTCGGAAGGTAAACGGAATGGATTTCGGACAAAGTGCTGAAAATTTCTGTTTGCAGAAATTTCTGTTGCAGAAATTCCGTGCGTGGAGTCAGGTTTGGAAGCTTATATCTCGTAACGCATAAGGAATCAGAAAATGTGCAAAACATAAAAGTTGTATTCGTTGGATTATAGGTTCCAGAAAGTTAAACTATGCATTATTTGGACATTTGTACAGAAAGTTATGATGGATTGAATGAAGGCTGGTAGAGCAGTTTCGCCAGAAATTTTGCCAGAAATTCTGATGCATGAAGCCGACTTTGGGAGCTTATATCTCGCAATGCATAAGGAATAAGAATAATTGCAAAACATGAAAGTTGTAGTCGGTGGATTCTAGTTTCCAGAAAGTTAAACTATATATTATTTGGACTTTTGTACAGAAAGTTATGATAGATTGAATGAAGGCTGGTAGAGCAGTTTTGCCAGAAATTTCGCCAGAAATTCTGATGCATGAAGCTGACTTTGGGAGCTTATATCTCGCAATGCATAAGGAATCGGAATAATTGCAAAACATGAAAGTTGTAGGTGGTGGATTCTAGTTTTTAGAAAGTTAAACCATTTATCATTTAGACATTTGTACATTAAGTTATGATCAATTGAAGTAAGACTGGTAGAGCTATTTCTGGTGAACTTTTAGTGACGAAAATTGGACTTTTAATGACGAAAAATGGACTTTTAGTGACGGATTGGTAGAAACTTAAGGACCAAAAATGGTCATTTCATTCATTTCGTTTTGGATTTTTGGAGCACGGTTCTTGGACGATTTTTGGGCGATTTTCAAGGGAAAACATTGGGGTAAGTGTTCCTTATCCTATATTGATTATATTTCATGATTCCATACTCAATTACATCATGAATCCGTGAATTTATGGAAGAAAAATCAAGATTTTTGCAAAATCTTCCAAAAAAGAAAATTTAAGATTTGGAGGTCGAGTTGTTATCGGATTTTGGTAAAATTGGTATGGGTGGACTCGTAATTGAATGGGTTATCGGATTTTATAAGTTTCGCCGGATTCCGAGATGTGGGCCCCACGGGCAAATTTTGAGCTAATTTCGGATTTTAATGAAAATGTAATATTTTCTTATGAAAGTGATTACTATAATTTTTGTTGATTGTATTGAATTAATTATGACTAGATACGAGTCGATCGGAGTCGAAAAATCGAGGAAAAAGCATAATACTTGGTTAAATTAGAGCAAGTCGAGGTAAGTGACTTGTCTAACCTTGTGTGGAGAAATTTCCCAAAGGATTGATATTGATGTGATTATTGAAATGTGTTGAAAGTCGTGTGCGCGAGGTGACGAGTGTGTACACGGATTAAATTACGAAAGATTATATTTTTAAATTGTGTAGATCACTGTTACGTATTTATTAAATTATTTTATCTTTTTATATTCTTCATCATTGATGTGAGATATATACTTCAAATTTATTTGATCTTTTCTTACTAATTATTTTACCTGTTTAGTTTAAATTTAGTTTCTTTTATTCTGTGCATTATTTGAAGGTTGATTTTATTTAAATTAAATATTATTAATATGAAATATTTGACATTTTTAAACTTGATATTGAAGCAACGTAGTAAAGATTTTGAAATATTATTTTCCTATATTATTTACTCATGAATATTTTTATACTCATTGTGAGGGAGCCGTGAGCTCTTTATTGTGGAAGAATATTATTGATGAATTATTTTGACATGAGCCGTGAGCTCTTTATTGTGGAAAAATATTATTGATGAATTATTTTGACATAAGCTGTGAGCTCTTTATTGTGAAAAACTATTATTGATGATTTATTTTGGCATGAGCCGTGAGCTCTTTATTGTAGAAAAATATTGTTGTTGAATTATTTTGGCAAGTTAAATTATTTGAGCACTTGAGGTGCAAATTGTGATATATTGTGATATTGATACGCATGCGGTGGTATAAGGTCTGGATGTTGAAACGCATGCGGTGAGATAAGGGTGACTTGATACGCGTGGCTAGTAGGGGAACTACTAGAAGTCATGCGGTGTGATAAGGGTGGCTAAAACGCGGGATGCTATTTCGGGAAAAATATTTTCTTTAAATAAATTGTGAAGGCTCCCGCGGTGATATAAGGAAATGAGATATTGTGAATTTATTTATGATTTGGGACTACGAGGCGGTACCTCGGGAGTGCCCTTGTTGATATTGATTTATGGCCGTAGTTGCCTTTGATTATTATTGTGATTTTCATAAAGTTGAAGGAAATTCTGTTTTGATTTCCACGAGATATTATTTGCAATTATTTGGTGTCATTAAATGTGACATACTATTTGATTCATTTTCAATGTCATTTTATTTTACTACATTGATAAACATTTTACCATGCCATTATTATATTCCAGTAGGGCCTCACCTGACCTCGTCACTACTCTATCGAGGTTAGGCTTGGCACTTACTGAGTACCGTTGTGGTGTACTCATACTACGCTTCTGCACATCTTTTTGTGCAGATCCAGGTATATTTTACCAGCCTAGACGTCATTGAGTTACCTGCGCACGAAGACTTCGAGGTATATCTGCCAGCGTCCGCAGACTCCGGAGTCCCCTTCTATCATTTTATGTTGCTTCCTTATATTTTATCTAGACCTTGACATATAGAGACATTAAGAATAAATTCTTAGAAGCTTGTGACTTATTTCTACCGGGTTTTGGGAGTTGAAATTGTTTGAATTGTAGTTTATTTATTTCAGATATTTATTATTATTCCGCATTGATAGGCTTACCTACTCTTAGAGACTAGGTGCCATCACAACATCCTACGGAGGGAATTTGGGGTCGTGACATATATATATTAAAAGTCTTCTCTTTTATATATGTAATGTCGGGTTGGTTTGGTTTCGGTTAGACTTTTTTTTAATTAAAATCAAACCAAACCAATTATGATCGGATTTTTTTTCTAACACCAAACTAAATCATAATCGAATTTTCTTTTTTTCGATTTGATTCGAATTATCGATTTGGTGCGATTTATCGGTTTAGTCTGTACAATACTACCTAGTACACAAAAGGTAGATTTAGAAAATCTAATAATTGCAGGAGCAGATGACACATGCCAAATGTTCACGCTTTCTCTCGATGTTTATATTGATTCCCATCCTCCTTTGCGGGCTGCACAGGTTGCACTAATAAATCATTCTTTCCACAGAAACTACTCATCTTTTCTTCGCCCCAATTTATGTAACGATTTTGATTGGACATAAAATGTAAAATAATATTTTTTAAATAAAATTTAAAGTCTAAACAAGACATAAACATTTATCGATAAATATTCTGAAATAGTGTAAAAATCTGTACATTATCAGTGAATATACTTAAATCCTTTTCTTATATTCTTCCTTTTCATCATTCTTGTTGTGTCCCTTTCTCTGTTATTCTTTTTTCCCTTTTCGTACTTTCTTTCCAAAATCTTTTCAGGTTCTCGTGCTTAGAAGCAGCAGTTAGCTGTTGTCCTTTTCTTCATAGATTCATATGAGTTAAAATTGTTTAATCCTTCAATATTCATATTAATGTAACTACTATTCTCCATGTTTACCAAAAAAAACGAATAGAGTTAAATTTATACGTAGTTCTAAGGATATGTGGCGCAACTTAATACAAATTGTAGAGATAAATAGAAATACCCAATATGGATTGAAAAGAATGCTAAATAGATGAGGTTGCAAAGAAGATAAAATTTAGGACTAAACAAGTGGAATCAATTTAAAAAGCTTGAAAGAACAACTCTTCACTATCGAGAATATGGTATTTGGATTACAATGTAAGCATAAAACTTGCCCCCCACAGAAATGATAACCATCCCTTTTATAGTAGAGGGATCTTACTTTAGATATAATTAAAAATACATAGTGAGAGACCCATGATAAATCAATTTTTTCACAGTTCCTGCTGAGATTCTCTCCTCTAGTGGGATTGCAACGGCTCTTGTCTATGAGCTCGATATTGACTTGAGATTTTGGTTTTGACTCGAGCTCTCGATCTTAGCTCGAGCTCGATTCTGACTCGGACCCTTGAAATGATTCGGGATCAATATTGGTCGGTCTCTAGATCATAAGCTCGATAACTTCACTTTGCATCATAGTTCGATTTGGATTCGGGTTCGATAATGATATCGGCCTCTCGGACTCGAAGCTTGTTTGTATCATCTTCGGAACTCGTCTCGAAGTCTCGCTTCGATCGATTATGTTTCGAACTCGATCGATCGTACGAAGGCCGAAGTCTATTTCGACCGTATACAGATAGTCCCCTCGTTTCTCAGGAAGAATGTGGTGAGAAACAATATGACTTTTTAACGGCTCGATCGGATTATAAGCTAACGTTTATATTGGGCTCGCCCATGACGCACGTGGTAGCTGTCCAGTCGATTTAGTT
This sequence comes from Nicotiana tomentosiformis, assembly GCF_000390325.3. NCBI lineage: Eukaryota > Viridiplantae > Streptophyta > Magnoliopsida > Solanales > Solanaceae > Nicotiana > Nicotiana tomentosiformis. The sequence continues at coordinate 81,132,348 of NC_090823.1, read as the reverse complement.
TTTCAAGGTATTTAATGCATGTCAGAAGGTGGTCGGCCACCGCTGATACTGAACCGTCATTTGCTTGAACCTATAAATAACCCTTCCTTTTATCATTTATCACTTTTGCAACTTCAATCTTCCAAATTTTCCAATTTCTTTTTCGTATTCTCTGAGTTTATTCGCAAATCAGTGATTCCTTTTTGCAAAATTCTTCTTCCAAATTACCAAATCTTTGTCACCTTCTTTAAATCCAAGATGGTGAAGACGTCCAAAACCGTCCCCCAAAAGAAAAAAGCTTCTTCTTCTCAATCCACCGCCGATAAAATACCGGTGGCTCCTTGTCTTGAGGAGTGCGTTCCGGCGGCGTGTGTTCTTACATCCGATTTCAAACTCGATAAAGGTTCACCAGTTCCTGGCCGATGTGAGCCCGTATCGAGATATATTTGTTCGATAACCCGGGAGCACATCGAGCGGATAAAAAAGGATTGTAACTGGGAGAACAAAGAGGTGGTAGTGTCGTCTCCCGAAGAGGATATTACTACTCACGTGAGAGGTTTTTTAAGCGTGTATACTTACCCTTTCACGTTAGGTCCTCTCGACCCTATTATCATAGATTTTTGTCGTAAATACCTAATAACCCTAGGCCCGATACATCCTTCTTTTTGGAGGATCGTTATTTTGATCCGATATTTTGTAAGTAAAATCAAGGGGATGCCTTTCACCCTCGATCATCTTGTCCGATTATACCGTCCTTATATTTTTTGAGGAGGGTTAATAAAATTCCAACGTCGAGATACCAAGGCTCTGTTCTCGTGTATAGACGAGGATAGGGATCGAGGCTGGATGGGTCGGTTCGTTCGAGTGAGGACTTCGTACCTGATCCCAACCAAAAAGATGCCTTTCCCCGAGGAGTGAAACATGAAGCGTAAGTGTAATTCTGTTGTTATCTTCTATTATGTTGTTCTTTCATTTATTTTCTTCACCAATATCCCTTTTTGTGACATAGCGGTTTCCTGGATTCCCGGGGTAGTGCCCGATCTCAAGAATTGGGTACGTGATCTGGTTTCGACCTCCTCATATGTCGAGCGCTCATAGCGTGACTTGTCAAAGGGCCGATGGGAGGCCAAAAATCACGGTGAGCATTTCTCTCGTATCCCTTGGTAATTTAAATAAGATGCCTTTTACATACTTCAGTAAAAAATTTCGTATGCAGGTGTGAGCAAGGATGCGGTTTTGAGGCCCTCGTCTGCCGAGGAAGAGGCTTCGCCCTCTGTCCCAAAGCCGGTAAAAAATAATAAGAGGAAAAGAGCCCCCGCCCTCGAAGATAAAAAACCGAAGAAGAGGACGGCTTGTAAGCCAAACAAGAATGCCATTCCTTTGACCGTAGAATCAGTTCTGCGTCTGAGGGATGAAGAAGAAGAAGAAGAAGAAGAAGAAGAAGAAGAAGAAGAAGAAGAAGAAGAAGAAGAAGAGAACGATGGGTTTGCTCTGGCGGCCGGAACAAAGAAGACCACCGACGTTCCATAGACAGCTGGATCGATGGTGGTTTATAAGGCTCCGCCTCGAATTGAGTATATATCAAAGAGATATTCGGGTAGAGTCCCCGAGTTGCTGGAAATCGAAGATGTTTCCCATCCAAGCTGACGGATGGGGGATATGTCTGAAGGGGCTCTTCCTGAATCTTTTCGAATAGAAGAGAATGCCCCAAATGACTCATTTGGGGCAGTAGCAATCGAAGGCTCGCCCACCTTCCCTGCCTTTTCCGCAGGGGCAATTAGGGAGGCCCAAGCTTTGGGGGCCCTCGAATTAGATAGGCCTCATGATAGAGAGGATCCTTTTCGTGACCTGCATCGGCGTCGAAGACACTGTCGGTACAAGTGACGCATCAGATCTTTTTCACGGAGTGCAGCATTCTTTGAATCAGGTAGGCCTTAAATCATATGGCGTTACCTTTAAGTTTGCTTTTCTTTTCTGACTTCGTTTCTTATTTCTTTGCAGGCCGTGACAGTTCATCGAGAATCATGTTCTCGGTCCCGAACCGAGCTGCATCGATACGAGGCCGAGCTTCAACGGGTTACGGAGTAGAGGAACTCCTTAAAGCTCTTTTTGGGCCAAAGGGGAAAGGAAATAAAAGACCTCTGAGCTGAGTTGGCCAGGGCTCACCAAGATCAGATTGATTTCTCCGAGCAAGTAATAATGCTTTTAAAAGCCTATGGGCTTGATACCGGAACGATGGCTAATCTTTTGATCTCATAGCTGCAGTAGAAAATCGAGATGATCGGAAAACTCCGTGAAGAAGTCGATGTGATAAGAGCAGAGTCTTTGAAGTGGAAAGAAGGAATGGACCGCTTTGATGCAGAGAAAGAAACTGCTCGAGCTCAATTGTCATCGACCGAAAACCAACTTCAAAAAATGAAGGAGAAAAGCTCGGTCCAAGCAAGAAGGATAAAGGAGCTCGAGGCTCGGTTAGCCTATGTACTTGCCAAGGCCGAATCTGACTCCGAGAAGGCAAAGGCTGATGCGGATGCACTATTGGCCGTCTATCGGGTCAATGCTGAAGCTGCCCAAGTCCAAGCAAGAGAGGCAGCCGAGGCCGCCGATACTCGAGCACATTGGGTTGCTGAACTTGCTAAGTGCCGATCTCGTAGGGAGACCCTCGAGGAGATCCATGCTCGAGGTTTCGACCTCGCTGAAGAGATAAAAAAGGCCAAAGAACTCGAAGCCGATGTTGAAGCCTTGGTTTCCGATGACAATGATGATATCAATGATGATGAGACGGGAGCAAGAGCAGTTTCGAGAATGAGGGGGAGCCGATAGAGAATAGACCGCTCCTAGGGATGGCCAGGAAGCTTAGTCCTTAATTTTTATGTTGTAATCAATCATGTAAACAATTTTGTATATAAAAATATCCCCTTTTTTGCCGACTTGTTCATGTTTTGTTTCCTGTCTTGTGAAGACTTTATCCATGCCTTATGAATATTTTCACAAGGATTTAAGCAACTTGAAACTTGAAATAACGTAGCCCGTATGCTTAGTGGTCGAGCTTAGTGATTTTCTGAGCATAGGCTTACTCAAACTTGGAGTGATGTAGCCCTTAGGCTTTTTAGTTGAGTCAGTGATTCGAGCTCGAAGAAAAATAGCCCTTGGGCGTAATGGTTGAGTGAGTGCTTGCTCAAACTCGAAATAAAAGTAGCCCGTAGGCTTAGTAGTCGAGTGAATGATTCGAACTCGAAATAATATAGCCCGTAAGCATAATGGTCGAGTGAGTGTTTACTTGAACTCGAAATAAAAGTAGCCCGTCGGCTTTGTAGTCGAGTGAATGATTCGAACTCGAAATAATATAGCCCATAGGCATAATGGTCGAGTGAGTGCTCGTTCGAACTCGAAATAATATAGCCCGTAGGCGTAATGGTTGAGTAAGTGCTCGCTCGAACTCGAAATAAAAGTATCCCATATGCTTAGTAGTCGAGTGAATGATTCGAACTCGAAATAATGTAGCCCATAGGCATAATGGTCGAGTGAGTGCTCGCTCGAATTCAAAATAAAAGTAGCCCAGAGGCTTAGTAGTCGAGTGAATGATTCGAACTCGAAATAATGTAGCCCGTAGGTGTAATGGTCGAGTGAGTGCTTGCTCGAACTCAAAATAAAAGTAGCCCGTAGGCTTAGTAGTCGATTGAGTGATTCGAACTCGAAATAATGTAGTCCGTAGGCATAATGGTAGAGTGAGTGCTTGCTCAAACTCGAAATAAAAGTAGCCCGTAGGCTTAGTAGTCGAGTGAATGATTCGAACTCGAAATAATGTAGCTCGTAGGCGTAATGGTCGAGTGAGTGCTTGCTCGAACTCGAAATAAAAGTAGCCGTAGGTGTAATAGTTGAGTGAGTGCTCGCTCGAACTCGAAATAAAAGTAGCCCGTAGGCTTAGTAGTCGAGCGAATGATTCAAACTCGAAATAATGTAGCCCGTAGGCGTAATGGTCAAATGAGTGCTTGCTCGAACTCGAAGTAAAAGTAGCCCGTAGGCTTAGTAGTCGAGTGAATGATTCAAACTCAAAATAATGTAGTCCATAGGCGTAATGGTTGAGTGAGTGCTTGCTCGAACTCGAAATAAAAGTAGCTCGTAGGTGTAATGTTTGAGTGAGTGCTCTCTCGAACTCGAAATAAAAGTAGCCCTAGTAGTCGAGTGAATGATTCGAACTCGAAATAATATAGCCCATAAGCGTAATGGTCGAGTGAGTGCTTGCTCGAACTCGAAGTAAAGGTAACACGTAGGCTTAGTAGTCGAGTGAATGATTCAAACTCGAAATAATGTAGCCCGTAGGCATAATGGTTGAGTGAGTGCTTGCTCAAACTCGAAATAAAAGTAACCCGTAGGCTTAGCAGTCAAGTGAATGATTCGAACTCGAAATAATGTAGCCCGTAGGCATAATGGTCGAGTAAGTGCTTGATCGAACTCGAAATAAAAGTAGCCTGTAGGCTTAGTAGTCGAGTGAATGATTGGAACTCGAAATAATGTAGCCCGTAGGCGTAATGGTCGAGTGAGTGCTCGTTCGAACTCGAAATAATGTAGCCCGTAGGCGTAATGGTTGAGTGAGTGCTCGCTCAAACTTGAAATAAAAGTAGCCCGTAGGCTTAGTAGTCGAGTGAATGATTCGAACTCGAAATAATTTAGCTCGTAGGTGTAATGGTCGAGTGAGTGCTCGCTCGAACTCAAAATAAAAGTAGCCCGAAGGCTTAGTATTCGAGTGAATGATTCGAACTCGAAATAATGTAGCCCGTAGGCATAATGGTCGAGTGAGTGCCTGCTCGAACTCGAAATGAAAGTAGCTCGTAGGCTTAGTAGTCGATTGAATGATTCAAACTCGAAATAATATAGCCCGTAGGCATAATGGTAGAGTGAGTGCTTGCTCGAACTCGAAATAAAAGTAGCTCGTAGGCTTAGTAGTCAAGTGAATGATTCGAACTTGAAATAATGTTGCCCGTAGGCGTAATGGTTGAGTGAGTGCTTGCTCGAACTCGAAATAAAAGTAACCCGTAGGCTTAGCAGTCGAGTGAATGATTCGAACTCGAAATAATGTAGCCCGTAGGCGTAATGGTCGAGTTTGTGCTTGCTCGAACTCGAAATAAAAGTAGCTTGTAGGTTTAGTAGTCGAGTGAATACTCGGACTCAGAGATTTATCTTAATTCTGTTTGCGCAATAAATCTCAAAATAGAGGGATTTTTCTTGGATATAAGATATTAGTAAAGAGGAGAACTTTCTTTGCAAGTCATTATACATGCGTTCATGTTTTGCGTCAGAGCTCGGGCCAACTACATGAGCATGGTTCATTTTGACCATTTGGCTCTTACAACTTTCCCTATTGGAACCCAGTTACTCAATATATTTGAGGGCCTAATGCCCTCCCCCCCCCCAGTATTCGAGGTTGATTGTAAAGAGGCCTCGGATACTGTCGTATTGTTTCCAAGTACATCACGATTATTGGTTGCCTCATTAAAAACCTTGCCGAAAAATCCATTTGGGATAAAAACCGGTCTAAGGGAAACAGAGTGCAACACGTGTTTTTGGACCTAGGGATTTGTATTGAAGGATCCATCTTAGCTCCTGACCGGACTTCTGCAGGGGTTAGTTTTGAAATGTAAATGAATATGGGAGGGTCGTACCTTAACAATAGTATCATTTTAGATGTGACACATTCCAATTGCTTGATAGTTGTTTGCCGTTTATAATGCCGAGCTTGTATGATCCCTTTCTGATGTTTTCGAGAACCGGATATGGTCCTTCCCAGTTCGGTCCTAGTTTTCCTTCGTTTGGATTTCGGGTATTGAGGGTGACTTTCCTTAGCACTAAGTCCCCGGGTTTAAATGGTGGAGCTTGGTTTTTCGATTATAGTATCTTTCGATTCGTTGCTTTTGGGCGGCCAATTGGACGAGAGCAACATCTCGTTTTTCGTCTGATAATTCGAGGCTAGTGTTCATAGCCTCGTTATTTGATTCTTCTGTTGTATTTCGAAATCTGGCACTGGGTTCGTCGATTTCGACTGGTATTCAAGCTTCGGAACCATATACTAAGGAGAACGGGGTTGCACCCGTACTAGATTTTGATGTTGTTCGATATGCCCAAAGGACTTCGGGTAGGACTTCTCTCTATTTTCCTTTAGTGTCGTTCAACCTCTTCTTTAGGTTTTGAATGATAGTTTTGTTCGTTGATTCAGCATGTTCGTTCCCACTGGGGTGATATGGTGTTGATAATATCCTTCTTATTTTGTGATATTTGAAAATTTTCGTCACTTTGCTACCGATAAACTGTTTTCCATTATCACACACTATTTCAGCGGGTATCCTGAATCGATACACGATATGATCCTAGATAACTATAACCTCTGTCTCTCTTACTTTCTCGAATGACTGTGCTTCAACCCATTTAGAGAAAATAGTCAGTCATAAATAAAATGAATTTAGCCTTACCTGGGGTCGATGGTAGAGGGCCGACGATATTTATCCCCCATTTCATGAATGGCCATAGGGATAGGACTGAGTGAAGTTGCTCTCCGGGTTGATGGATCATTGGTGCAAACCTTTGACATTTGTCATATTTTGGAATGAACTCCTTTGCATCTTTGCCCATATCGATCCAATAATATCCTGCCATGATTATTTTTCGGACTAATGAATTGGCACCGGAGTGGTTCCCACAAGTGCCCTTGTGCACCTCACGTAGGATGTAATTGGTATCTCCTGGGCCTAAGCACACTGCTAATGGTCCATCAAATGTCCTTCGGTATAGCGTTCCATCTGAAGCTAACGTGAATCGAGCAGCTTTGGTTCGTAGGGCCCTTGAATCTTTAGGGTCCGATGGGAGCTTTCCGTTCTTTAAGTATTCAATATACTTATTTCTGCAATCCTATGTTAAGCTCGTAGAATTTATCTCGGCATGACCTTCTTCGATCACGGATCTCGAGAGTTGAACGACAGTCCCCGAGCTCAACTCATCTTCCTCGACCGATGATCCCAAATTCACAAGTGCATCAGCCTCACTGTTTTGCTCTCGTGGAACATGCTGTAAAATCCATTGTTTGAAGTGGTGCAAAGTGACATGTAGTTTGTACAAATACCTTTGCATTCTATCTTCTCGAACTTCGAAGGTTTTGTTTACTTGATTCACCACCAGTAAAGAGTCATACTTGGCTTCAATGACTTCTGCTCCCAAGCCCTTAGCTAGCTCGAGACCTGCAATCATGGCCTCATACTCGGCCTCGTTGTTAGTCAACCTGGTAGTTTTGATAGATTGCCTAATGGTGTTACCCGTGGGTAGCTTTAAAACTATGCCTAGCCTGGACCCCTTCACATTCGAAGCCCCGTCTGTAAAAAGGATCCATACCCCGATGACGTACCCAATTTCAACAAGATTTCTTTTTCGACTTCGGGTACGAGGGTTGGCATGAAATCGGCCCCGAAGTCTGCTAAAATTTGAGACTTGATGGCCGTATAGGGTTGATATTCGATATCGTACCCACTAAGTTCGACGGCCCATTTGTCCAATCGACCTGATAGTTCGGGCTTGTGTAAAACATTACGAAGCGGGTAAGTGGTAAATACACATATGGGGTGACATTGAAAGTACGGTCTTAACTTTCTAGAGGCGCTTATCAGTGCAAGTGCTAATTTTTCTAGGTGCGGATATCTAGTTTCTGCTTCACCTAAGGTCCGACTTATATAATAAACGGGAAATTGCGTACCTTGCTCTTCTCGAACTAGGACACCGCTTACTGCGATTTCCGATACTGCTAAGTACAAGCAAAGTTTTTCGTCTGTTTTTGGAGTACGAAGTAGTGGTGGGCTTGATAGATATCGTTTTAGTTCCTCTAATGCCTGTTGGTATTCCGGGGTCCAAGCGAAATCATTCTTCTTTTTGAGTAGAGAGAAAAATGTGTGACTCTGATCTGACGATCTCGATATGAATCGGCCTAAGGTTACTATACGTCCCGTTAGCCTCTGTATAGCTTTCACGCTGTCCACGATGGTGATGTCTTCGATGGCCTTGATTTTATCGGGGTTAATCTCGATTCCCCGATTTGACACCATGAAGCCGAGGAACTTGCCCGAACCGACCCTGAAGGCACATTTTTCAGGGTTAAGCTTTATGTTGTATTTCCTCAAAATCTCGAACGTTTCCTGCAAATGGGTCAAATGGTCCTCTGCGCGCAGGGACTTAACTAGCATGTCATCAATATAAACTTCCATTGATTTACCTATTTGTTCTTCGAACATTTTATTTACTCAGCCCGAAGGGTATCATATTATAACAATATGTTCTATATTTGGTGACAAATAAAGTCTTTTCCTGGTCTTCCGGGCTCATCTGGATTTGATTATATCCGGAATAGGCATCGAGAAAAGTAAGGTTCTCATGGCCGACCGTGGCATAGATCATGCGATCGATGTTGGACATCGGAAAGGAATCTTTGAGGGCATGCTTTGTTCAAATCCTTATAATTCACATACATCATAAGTTTGTTCCCCTTTTTAGGCACTACAACTACATTGGCTAACCATTCGGGATATTTCACCTCCCGAATGGATCCTATCTTGAGAAGTTTGGTTACCTCGTCCTTTATGAATGCGTGCTTTACCTCGGACTGTGGTCTTTTCTTTTGCTTCACCGGTCTGAACCAGGGGTCCAAGCTTAGCCGATGTGTCGTTATGTCCGGTGGAATCCCTGTTATATCTAATTGGGACCAGGCAAAGCAATCAAATATTATCGATAAGAAATTGAATAAGTTTCTTCTTGAGTTCGGGGGTCAACCCCGTCCCCAGGTATACCTTCCGTTCAGGCCAGTGCTCGATTAGTGTGACTTGCTCCAATTCCTCAATCATTGATTTGGTAGCGTCGGAATTATCGGGAATCATAAAGGATCGAGGGATCCTTTGATCATCATCTTCTTCAATCTTCTGATTATCTGGATGGGTCAAAGCCGATGTCTGTGATTGCTACTTGGTATCTCGTTCCCTCTCTGAGCCTGATCCCTTTACTGACGAAGGCGAGGATATTGGTTTCGCTTCCTCGACGACGAACATTTCTCTTGTGACTGGTTGTTCTTCGCACACTGTTTTGACTCTTCTCGATGTTGGAAATTTAAGGACCTGGTGTAGGGTCGAAGGTACAACTCTCATGTTGTGGATCCATGATCTTCCAAAAAGGGCGTTGTATCTCATATCGCCTTCGATCACGTGGAACTTCGTTTCTTCGACGGTCCCGGCCACGTTTATCGGTAGAATTATCTCGCCTTTGGTGGTTTCACATGACATATTGAATCCATTTAGAACCAGGGTTGCGGGCACGATCTGGTCCTACAGGCCGAGTTGTTCTACCACCTTTAATCTGATGATGTTGGCCGAGCTACCTGGATCAATCAACACACGCTTAACTTTAGTTTTATACATGATTATGGATATTACCAGTGCCTCGTTATGAGGTTGTATGACTCCTTCTGCATCTTCATCATTGAAGGACAAAGTTCCTATGGGTGTGTAATCTTGAGTTCGAGATCGCTTTTCCCTCACAATCGATGTCTTAGTGCATTTAAGCACCGGTCCCTGAGGGGTATCGGCGCCGCCGATGATCATGTGAATGACGTGCTATGGTTCTTTTTGTTCATTTTGCTTGCCGAAATCCCTGTTTTTAAAATGGTTCTTCGCCCTATTGCTCAAAAATTCTTGAAGGTGCCCTTTGTTGAATAACCGGCTACTTCCTCTCTTAGTTGCCTGCAATCTTCTGTTCTGTGGCCTTGGGTGCCCTGATATTCACACATTTGATTGGGATTTCTCTGGGCAGGATCGATCTGCATGGGTCGAGGACATTTGGTGTCTTTGATGCATCTGATAGTCGAAACGATGGCGGATGCATCGATACTGAAGTTATACTCCGATAACTGAGACGCTTCCTTAGATCCGGTAGGCCTATCGAACCTACTTCTGTTCATCAGCCCCCAGGACACTTAACCTTGATCACTTTTTTTGTTATTTTGCCCGAGGTTATGTCTTGATTCACTGACTCTGCGGCTTCCGTTATACGGTTGGTATCAATCCCCGATCAGACCTTGTTCTTGATTAGTATCCCTTCGAATAATGGGTTCAGACCCCAATTGATCATCTTCGACCCTAATTTTTGATTGGTACTGATTTTGCACGTCGGCCCACGTGATGGTTGGGTATTCGATCAGGTTATGCTTTAACCGCCGTGAGGCCGTTGAACTTCGTTCGTTAAAACCTTGAGTGAAAGCCTGAACAACCCAATCGTCTGTGACTGGTGGCAAGTCCATTCGTTCCATTAGAAAATGAGATACGAACTCCCTCAGCATCTTGTTATCCTTTTGTCTTACCTTGAAGAGGTCTAATTTCCTTGATGCGACTTTTATGGCACCGACATGTGCTTTCACAAAAGAATCTACTAACATGGCGAACAAGTTGATGGAATTTGGTGGTAGGTTGTGATACCAAATCATTGCCCCCTTCGAGAGGGTCTCTCCGAATTTTTTTAACAACACAAATTCGATTTCATCATCTTCTAAATCATTACCCTTGATGGCACATGTGTAAGAAGTGATGTGCTCGTTGGTATCGGTTGTTTCGTTATATTTGGAAATTTCGGGCATACGGAATATTTTGGGGATTGGTTTCGGGGCTGCGCTCGAGGGAAAAGGTTTTTGCACGAATTTTTTCGAATCCAACCCTTTTATCATTGGTGGAGCTCCCGGGATCTGATCGACCCTAGAGTTATAAGTTTTTACTTTTTTATCATTGGCTTCGACTCGTTTTGTAAGTTCATCGAGCAATTTAGCAATTTCGGGTGTAGTCCCCGATTCTTGCTCATTTGACTTTACTACGGCTGGCTCCATTCTGTAGGTGATTTCTCGAGGTGGATCGGGCTCCGGCCTTCTTTGTAGCTGGGTTTGGCTCTGCAACTGAGCTATTGCTGCCTGTTGGACTTGCAACATTTCGAAAATCATACGCAAGCTAACGCCGTTTTTCTCGACGTTATGGGTATCTCAAGCTGCAGACCGAGTACCACCATAGATGCTATTTTCGTGTTCAGTATGTAGGTCAGCCTCAATGGCTATATGTGAATTGATATCTATTGGCGCTCCGATTCGAGCTCCAACGGCGTTTACAAGCGGTCTTTCGATACTGGGTGTCAAGTTATTATTTTTGTCATGAAGACCGGCTCTGTTGTTGATTGATGAAGCCACTTGATTGGTGGTCAGTCATTGCTAATCCGAAATTCAAGATATTTTCGGAAATAAGTGCAAAACACAATGGCGTGTTTTTTTCAGATTCGTATCAAATGACCACTGTTATCCTTAGCCCCACGGTGGATGCCAAATTGTTTACCCGAAAAACGGATAGAGTTAAATTTATACGTAGTTCTAAGGATATATGGCGCAACTTAATATAAATTGTAGAGATAAATAGAAATACCCAGTATGGATAGAAAAGAATGCTAAATAGATGAGGTTGCAAAGAAGATGAAATTTAGGACTAAACAAGTGGAATCAATTTAAGAAGCTTGAAAGAACAACTCTTCACTATCGAGAATATGGTATTTGGATTACAATGTAAGCATAAAACTTGGCCCCTACAGAAATGATAACCATCATTTTTATAGTAGAGGGATCTTACTTTAGATATAATTAAAAATACATAGTGAGAGACCCATGATAAATCAGTTTTTTCACAATTCCTGCCGAGATTCTCTCATCTAGTGGGATTGCAACGGCTCTTGTCTATGAGCTCGATATTGACTTGAGTTTTCGCTCTTGACTCGAGCTCTCGATCTTGGCTCGGGCTCGATTCTGACTCAGACCCTTAAAATGATTCGGGGTCAGTGTTGGTCGGTCTCTGGATCATAAGCTCGATAACTTCACTTTGCATCATAGTTCGATTTTGATTCGGGCTCGATAATGATATCGGCCCCTCGAACTCGAAGCTTGTTTGTACCATCTTCGGAACCCGTCTCGAAGTCTCGCTTCGATCGATTATGTTTCGAACTCGATCGATCGTACGAAGGCCGAAATATATTTCGACCGTATACACTCTCAATTCCAAGTTATAGTATAATATCTCTTTTATTTTACGACCTTTCAAAACTTAGGACTTTGTACTTCTTAAAGAAATACTTTCTAGGTTACGTTAAACGTGACTAACTACTCTCTCCGTTTCAATTTAGATATAATAGTTTGACTCGGCATGGAGTTTAAAAAAAAAGACTTTTAAAACTTGTGGTCTTAAAAGTTTAAGGGGTAAAAGCTTTGTAAGACAATAACATTTGTGTGGTTATAAAAATTTCTCATTAAGGGTAAAATGTGTAAAATAAAGAGTTTAAAGTTGAATTATTTCAAATTGTAGAAATGTGTCATTCTTTTTGGAACGGACTAATAAGGAAAGTATGTCATCTAAATTGAAACAGGGGGAGTATCTCATTTTGCATCTATAACCTTAATAACTAAACATTTTCCTCTTCTCCCTAATGAAAAAATTGCAGAAATATAAATTTTTTTGGGGTGTGCTTTAACTTTTGACCCCTGCCTAACAAATCACCGGAACTTTAAGGTCAAAAGTTAAAAATATTGCCAATGAGGCGATCGAGAAAAAACACTTGTTAAACTTGAATTTTTGTCCGTGAAGCAAGCGGAGACACGTTTTAAAGAGGGTTACTTATGTACTTCACCCGTGGCTAATGGGATGCCAAAAGTCTTCCACAATTGAGTTTCATATCGAAATCATTTTTAGACTTTGTTGTAGTAGAAAATTGTAAAAGTTACTAATATTACCAGCTTATGAACGTTTGAATGGGATAATTCATTGGGCTCAATGAGGCGTAGCCCATCATCCAGACTAAACTCTTGTACTTGAAAATGACTCATAATAAAACCCATTCGGCATTCTGGGCCACTCTAGGCCCACATTAGTTCTCGGACCCTTCTCCATTTTGGTGAAGTAAAATTTTCACTTGGCACCTAGTTTTGCGACACCCATTGAATTTGTACTTAGAGTTTCTTTGGATAACTTCAGATACATACACTTTTCTCTTCTTCTTTACTGTTGTTTTCTTCTTTATGCTTATCGTTTCTTTTTCTTCTTCTTAATTGCAAAATGGGTTTGTTAAATTTATTATTGTTTTGACAATGTGATGATTGTGATTTGTTCTTTATGATATTTGAAAGTTATGTTTCAAATTTAAGCTCATTTGTAGTAGATTTGACCATTGAATCGTGTATTGGATTGTTGAAATTCGAAGAACAAGTTTATGTTTCCGAACTTAAGTTCCGAAATCTGAAGTTGTATTCAATAGATTGAACTACTTAAGATTCGAATTTCTGAAGTAGTATTTGAAAGATAGAAGAACTTCAGATTTGATTCCTGAAATTGCATTTGAAAGATAGAAGAATTTTAAATTTAATTTCTGAAGTTGATTGAAGAAATTGAATTACTTCATCCAAGCGAGTACACTTTTCAAAATTTCATACAATGAGGGTGTATAGCCCCAAGAGTGGGTATTTATGAAAATGCCCCTTTGGTGAAATTTTCGTCAGCTGTCTCTTTGTACCAGTTGTTTAGTAATTGATCATCTTTTCATTTCTCTTGCAACTTTTGAATCTTTGAGATCACGATTTAAAAATCTTTTTTGAACAAACTGAACATCTTATAAGAAAATGTTAGATCACAGTGTAAAAATTTGTAAGTAATTGTGAATGTTAGACCATAGTCTAACGTTTTGCATGTAAAGTTAAACAAACTGAAAACTGTATTAACAAATATTAGACCCGAGTCTTATGCCGTTCGGAATAAATAATTTTCTAAAGATTATAGGCAAAATACCTTAAAACCTCCCTAAATTTGCACATATTATTGGTTACACCATTGAACTATCTGTGGTCTTAATGTTATTCCCGGTCAATATTGCTGTATTTGTAAATATTAATTCTGCAAAATATAAGTTAACGTAATGAAACAATAATAATAAATTCGAGCCCACTGAATTCACAGTGTTTCCTTAAGGAATTTAATCCCCTCCTAATACCCAAGGTAATGGATTATTTCCTCCTAGGATAGAACGAATAACACACTGGTGTAGCGGTACTTCAAACCCCAGTGTTTCGGCGAACACAAAGTTCGGTAGCAAATCACACTTACAGTTGCTTTATTTGAAGTTAAAAACAATGTAGAACGAAGGAGTATATACTCAGAAAAACGTATGGAAGTTCTGAGAGGAAGGAATGCAATGTATAGCCAATTTGTTGAGCGAATTGTATGTTGAGTTGAGTTGAGTTTCTTTCTTCAACATTTGCTGCTCATATATATAGCAGCCAAGAAGGAGTGCAAGACCAAACGTCCACCCTTCATGGTGGAGCAAGCATTACATGTTTGTGGAGCAAGCACTTCATGGTGGGAAGACCATTATCCGGCTGCCAAATTATCAATACACGGATTGGAAAATATCCGTTACAAATACGGATAATCTTACGTTAATATTTACTATTAACAAATAAATTTGGTCCAAAAAATTAATCAATCAATCGATCATTTGACCAAATCCAAATCCAAATCCAAATCCAAATCCGAAGCCGAAGCCGAAGCCGAAGCCGAAGCCGTAGCCGTAGCCGTAGCCGAAGCCGAGCCGAGCGAGCGAGCGACGACGACGGCGCGAGGCTTGCTTTCTTCTTAACTCTTTAAGAGCTACAAGAAGAGCAATTATATATATACCCACCAAAAATGTCTTCCACTTCCAATATGGGACAATGTCTCATTGTTAAGAGGGGGAAACTTAAAATTTTACTCAAAATTTCATTTTCCCTCCATTTCCCATTCACCCTCATTTTAAGAATATTACATCTTAAAAATAAAACCTCAACAATCCCCCACATGAATGGGGAATGGCTATATCACGGAAGTATGCATGAAAAACTGTGTGATTTACAAGCAAGGATTAATTGCATCTGGATAAGTAGGTTTCCCTTTGAACTTTCCGTAGTAAACTTATGTCGGATATACTCGGTCAATCGGTAGATTTGATATCTTTGAACCGTCGATCTTTGGTGTATACCTAGACAACCATAAGTCACACAATCAACCCTTAACCGTCTTTGATTCTCATTGTTGTGTTCGTTTCAGCCATGAACACCGCCTGGTTTCATAAGTGCGTAGAGAACTGGCCTTACAAAGTTCTCCTTGAAGCGGCTCACACTTCACACTTAAATAGGTGATTCCTAAACGTGTCATCCTGTAGATACACTATTTGATATACCCCGTATCAAATTTAGAAATCATTAAAAAGCCTTAATGCTTTATCCTTGGTACTGAACATTGTCTCATCACGAGAATGGACTAAAATTTTATTTGACAATGTTGAACCGTCATTAATGACTTTGTTTGATCTCTTTGAACCTAGATCTTGGGATCTCCAGTCTTCTAGGTAGAGTTACCGCCACAATGACTTGTTCTCGGCCATAGCCCCATTCCCCTTGATGATTTCTCAACTACCTCTCTAGTTAGGCCTTTTGTAAGTGGATCCGACACATTATCACTTGACTTTACATAGTCAATTGTGATAATTCCTCTAGAGAGTAATTGCCTAACGGTTTTATGTCTTCGTCGTATATGACGAGATTTACCGTTATACATGACGCTCCCAGCCCTTCCAATTGCCGCTTGACTATCACAATGTATGCATATTGGTGCCAACGGTTTGGGCCAAAATGGAATGTCTTCCAAGAAATTCCGGAGCCATTCAGCTTCTTCACCGGCTTTATCTAAGGCTATGAATTCAGCCTCCATTGTAGAGCGGGCAATACATGTTTGTTTGGACGACTTCCAAGATACCGCTCCTCCACCAATAGTGAATACATATCCACTCGTGGACTTAGAATCAGTTGAACCGGTGATCCAATTTGCATCACAGTATCCCTCAATCACCGCAGGGAAATTACTGTAGTGCAATTCAAAGTTCTGGGTATGTTCTAAATATCCCAAAACTCGTTTCATTGCCATCCAATGAGATTGGCCTGGATTGCTCGTATATCGACTCAGTTTACTTATAGCACAAGCTATGTCTGGTCGTGTACAATTCATGATATACATTAAGCATCCCAATACACGAGCATAATCCAATTGTGATATGCTTTGGCCTTTGTTCTTTGCTAATGCAAGATTCACGTCAATTGGAGTCTTTGCAACTTTAAAGCCCAAGTGCTTGAATTTTTCAAGTACTGTCTTAATATAATGAGATTGTGACAATGCCAGACCTTGAGGAGTCTTATTGATCTTAATTCCCAGAATTAAATCAGCAACTCCCAAGTCTTTCATATCAAACTTGCTATTGAGCATACGCTTAGTAGCATTTATGTTGGCAATGTCATTACTCATTATCAACATATCATCCACATATAGGCAA
This sequence comes from Nicotiana tomentosiformis, assembly GCF_000390325.3. NCBI lineage: Eukaryota > Viridiplantae > Streptophyta > Magnoliopsida > Solanales > Solanaceae > Nicotiana > Nicotiana tomentosiformis. The sequence continues at coordinate 81,115,923 of NC_090823.1, read as the reverse complement.
ACAATGACTATGTGATTTGGAACATTTTTAATGTACACGCATTTATCACATTCATTTATCTTAAAACCATTTGACAACATTGTTTGGTCAAATTTCGCATGCCATTGTTTGGGTGCTTGTTTTAGTCCGTAAAGAGACTTAACAAGTCTACATACCTTCTTTTCTTTACCTGGAACCACAAACCCTTCAGGTTGTTCCATGTAAATTTCTTCCTCCAACTCTCCATTTAAGAAGGCCGTCTTAACATCCATTTGATGAATTTCAAAACCATACACTGCAGCTAATGCTACTAACATCCGTATGGACGTAATTCTTGTAACTGGAGAGTATGTATCAAAGTAGTCTAGACCTTCTCGTTGTCTATACCCTTTGACTACGAGCCTTACCTTGAATTTATCAATAGTGCCATCATCTTTGATTTTTCTCTTAAAAATCCATTTAGAACCCAAAGGTTTATTTCCAGGAGGAAGATCAACCAATTCCCATGTATGGTTGTTCAATATGGATTCTATTTCACTATTGACTGCCTCTTTCCAAAACAATGATTCCGAAGAAGTCATAGCTTCTTTAAATGTTTGAGGCTCATTCTCCAATAAGAAAGTCACAAAATCTGGTCCAAATGAAGTAGACGTTCTTTGACGTTTACTACGTCTTGGATTCTCCTGATTACATGTACTTTCTTTTGTTTCTTCCCGAGGTCGTTTAGATCCTTCACCAAACGACTCACATTCCTTTTTATACGGATATATATTTTCAAAAAATTCAGCATTATCTGATTCTATAACCGTATTATTATGAATGTCGGGATTTTCTGATTTATGAACCAGAAATCGATATGCTTTACTATTTGTCGCATATCCTATGAAAACACAATCAACGGTTTTCGGTCCTATCTTTACCCTTTTGGGTTTAGGAACTTGCACTTTTGCCAAACACCCCCACACTTTAAAATAATTCAAGTTGGGCTTCCTTCCTTTCCATTGTTCATAAGGAATGGATTGTGTTTTGCTATGGGGCACTCGATTTAATATTCGATTAGCCGTAAGAATGGCTTCCCCCCACAAGTTCTGTGGCAAACCAGAACTTATCAACAACGCATTCATCATCTCCTTTAATGTGCGATTCTTTCTTTCCGCAATCCCATTAGATTGGGGCGTGTAAGGGGTTGTTGTTTGATGAATAATTCCATATTCTAAACATATTTCTTCAAAAGGAGATTCATATTCACCACCCCTATCACTTCTTATCATTTTTACTTTCTTGTTAAGTTGCGTTTCAACTTCATTTTTGTATTGCCTGAATGCGTCTATTGCTTCATCTTTACTATTCAGTAAGTAAACATAGCAATATCGAGTACCATCGTCAATAAAAGTTATGAAATACTTCTTTCCACCGCGAGATGGTATTGACTTCATGTCACAAATATCTGTGTGAATTAAGTCTAAAGGATTTGAATTCCTTTCAACTGACTTATAAGGATGTTTAACATACTTAGATTCCACACATATTTGACATTTTGATTTTTCGCATTCAAACTTGGGCAGTACTTCCAAGTTAATCATTTTCCGCAAGGTTTTATAATTGACATGACCCAAACGTACATGCCATAAATCATTTGACTCAAGTAAGTAAGAAGAAGCTGAAATATTATTATTATTTTCAACAACCATTACATTTAGATTGAAAAGGCCCTCGGTGAGGTAACCTTTTCCCACAAATATTCCATTCTTACTAATTACAACCTTGTTGGATACAAAAACGCACTTAAAACCGTGCTTAACAAGAAGTCCAGTAGAGACTAAATTCTTTCTCATTTCGGGAACATGAAGGACATTGTTCAAAGTCATGACCTTGCCAGAAGTCATTTTTAGAAATACCTTCCCATATCCTTCAACTTTTGCTGTTGAAGCATTTCCCATATAAACTGTCTCTCCGGGTTCAGCAAGAGCATAGGTAGCAAAAGCCTCTCTAACTGCACAAACATGGCGAGTGGCTCCTGAATCAAACCACCACAGTTTAGGATTTCCCACCAAGTTACATTCAGAGAGCATGGCACACAAGTTATCAACATCATCATGGTTTACTACCATGTTTGCTTGACCCCTTTTCTTGTCTTTCTTCGGAGCACGACACTCCGTAGATTTGTGTCCGGTTTTCCCACAGTTGTAGCAGTTTCCACTGAACCGCTTCTTGCTTGGGTTGTATTTCGGACCAGAAGCCTTCTTCCTCTTTTTGTTAGCTTCAACAATATTTGCTCCCATTATTGTTGAATTTCCACGGCCTCTCCTTTCAGCAGCTTTATTGTCCTCTTCGATTCTCAACCGAACAATGAGATCTTCAAGGGACATTTCCTTTCGTTTGTGTTTCAAATAATTTTTGAAGTCCTTCCACAACGGAGGCAACTTCTCAATCATTGCTGCTACTTGGAATGCTTCGTTGATTACAAGACCTTCAGCAAGTAGATCATGAATAATCACTTGCAATTCCTGGACTTGAGTAATAACAGACTTGCTATCTATCATTTTGTAGTCCAGAAATTTTGCGGCAACGAATTTCTTCATCCCGGCATCTTCAGTCTTATATTTCTTTTCAAGCGCATTCCACAATTCTTTGGATGTCTCCATGCTACTGTATACATTATACAGATTATCATCCAGTCCGCTAAGAATATAATTCTTGCATAAAAAATCAGAATGCTTCCACGCTTCAATCACGAGAAAGCGTTCATTATCTGGAGTTTTATCCGGCAGATCAGGAACATCTTCCTTGATGAACTTCTGTAGACATAACGTAGTTAAGTAGAAGAACATCTTCTGCTGCCAGCGTTTGAAATCAATCCCGGAAAATTTTTCGGGTTTTTCTGCCGGTGCCAACGCCGGTGTTCGGCTTGTCGTTGCGTTGGCAGTCGCCATCGGAACAACTTGGTTTTCGTTTTCAGTCATCATCTTTTCTGTAAAAGAATGACACAAACAAACGTTTAATACATGTTTTCAAACTGGAGTAAAAATCACGTAGATTTTAATATCCAACAAAATGCCACGAAGGCTTAACTCTCCAAAACGGGAGTACACAAACCACAAAGGTTTTAGTTTGCAGAATAATAAGAATAACACAAGTACAGAAATAAATATTAAATTCCTTAAGATTGTTATTCCCGGTCAATATTGCTGTATTTGTAAATATTAATTCTGCAAAATATAAGTTAACGTAATGAAACAATAATAATAAATTCGAGCCCACTGAATTCACAGTGTTTCCTTAAGGAATTTAATCCCCTCCTAGTACCCAAGGTAATGGATTATTTCCTCCCAGGATAGAACGAATAACACACTGGTGTAGCGGTACTTCAAACCCCAGTGTTTCGGCGAACACAAAGTTCGGTAGCAAATCACACTTACAGTTGCTTTGTTTGAAGTTAAAAACAATGCAGAACGAAGGAGTATATACTCAGAAAAACGTATGGAAGTTCTGAGAGGAAGGAATGCAATGTATAGCCAATTTGTTGAGCGAATTGTATGTTGAGTTGAGTTGAGTATTTCTTCAACATTTGCTGCTCATATATATAGCAGCCAAGAAGGAGTGCAAGACCAAACGTCCACCCTTCATGGTGGAGCAAGTATTACATGTTTGTGGAGCAAGCACTTCATGGTGGGAAGACCATTATCCGGCTGCCAAATTATCAATACACGGATTGGAAAATATTCGTTACAAATACGGATAATCTTACGTTAATATTTACTATTAACAAATAAATTTGGTCCAAAAAATTAATCAATCAATCGATCATTTGACCAAATCCAAATCCAAATCCAAATCCAAATCCAAATCCGAAGCCGAAGCCGAAGCCGTAGCCGTAGCCGAAGCCGAGCCGAGCGAGCGACGACGACGGCGCGAGGCTTGCTTTCTTCTTAACTCTTTAAGAGCTACAAGAAGAGCAATTATATATATACCCACCAAAAATGTCTTCCACTTCCAATATGGGACAATGTCTCATTGTTAAGAGGGGGAAACTTAAAATTTTACTCAAAATTTCATTTTCCCTCCATTTCCCATTCACCCTCATTTTAAGAATATTACATCTTAAAAATAAAACCTCAACAATCCCCCACATGAATGGGGAATGGCTATATCACAGAAGTATGCATGAAAAACTGTGTGATTTACAAGCAAGGATTAATTGCATCTGGATAAGTAGGTTTCCCTTTGAACTTTCCGTAGTAAACTTATGTCGGATATACTCGGTCAATCGGTAGATTTGATATCTTTGAACCGTCGATCTTTGGTGTATACCTAGACAACCATAAGTCACACAATCAACCCTTAACCGTCTTTGGTTCTCATTGTTGTGTTCGTTTCAGCCATGAACACCGCCTGGTTTCATAAGTGCGTAGAGAACTGGCCTTACAAAGTTCTCCTTGAAGCGGCTCACACTTCACACTTAAATAGGTGATTCCTAAACGTGTCATCCTGTAGATACACTATTTGATATACCCCGTATCAAATTTAGAAATCATTAAAAAGCCTTAATGCTTTATCCTTGGTACTGAACATTGTCTCATCACGAGAATGGACTAAAATTTTATTTGACAATGTTGAACCGTCATTAATGACTTTGTTTGATCTCTTTGAACCTAGATCTTGGGATCTCCAGTCTTCTAGGTAGAGTTACCGCCACAATGACTTGTTCTCGGCCATAGCCCCATTCCCCTTGATGATTTCTCAACTACCTCTCTAGTTAGGCCTTTTGTAAGTGGATCCGACACATTATCACTTGACTTTACATAGTCAATTGTGATAATTCCTCTAGAGAGTAATTGCCTAACGGTTTTATGTCTTCGTCGTATATGACGAGATTTACCGTTATACATGACGCTCCCAGCCCTTCCAATTGCCGCTTGACTATCACAATGTATGCATATTGGTGCCAACGGTTTGGGCCAAAATGGAATGTCTTCCAAGAAATTTCGGAGCCATTCAGCTTCTTCACCGGCTTTATCTAAGGCTATGAATTCAGCCTCCATTGTAGAGCGGGCAATACATGTTTGTTTGGACGACTTCCAAGATACCGCTCCTCCACCAATAGTGAATACATATCCACTCGTGGACTTAGAATCAGTTGAACCGGTGATCCAATTTGCATCACAGTATCCCTCAATCACCGCAGGGAAATTACTGTAGTGCAATTCAAAGTTCTGGGTATGTTCTAAATATCCCAAAACTCGTTTCATTGCCATCCAATGAGATTGGCCTGGATTGCTCGTATATCGACTCAGTTTACTTATAGCACAAGCTATGTCTGGTCGTGTACAATTCATGATATACATTAAGCATCCCAATACACGAGCATAATCCAATTGTGATATGCTTTGGCCTTTGTTCTTTGCTAATGCAAGATTCACGTCAATTGGAGTCTTTGCAACTTTAAAGCCCAAGTGCTTGAATTTTTCAAGTACTGTCTTAATATAATGAGATTGTGACAATGCCAGACCTTGAGGAGTCTTATTGATCTTAATTCCCAGAATTAAATCAGCAACTCCCAAGTCTTTCATATCAAACTTGCTATTGAGCATACGCTTAGTAGCATTTATGTTGGCAATGTCATTACTCATTATCAACATATCATCCACATATAGGCAAACAATGACTATGTGATTTGGAACATTTTTAATGTACACGCATTTATCACATTCATTTATCTTAAAACCATTTGACAACATTGTTTGGTCAAATTTCGCATGCCATTGTTTGGGTGCTTGTTTTAGTCCGTAAAGAGACTTAACAAGTCTACATACCTTCTTTTCTTTACCTGGAACCACAAACCCTTCAGGTTGTTCCATGTAAATTTCTTCCTCCAACTCTCCATTTAAGAAGGCCGTCTTAACATCCATTTGATGAATTTCAAGACCATACACTGCAGCTAATGCTACTAACATCCGTATGGACGTAATTCTTGTAACTGGAGAGTATGTATCAAAGTAGTCTAGACCTTCTCGTTGTCTATACCCTTTGACTACGAGCCTTGCCTTGAATTTATCAATAGTGCCATCATCTTTGATTTTTCTCTTAAAAATCCATTTAGAACCCAAAGGTTTATTTCCAGGAGGAAGATCAACCAATTCCCATGTATGGTTGTTCAATATGGATTCTATTTCACTATTGACTGCCTCTTTCCAAAACAATGATTCCGAAGAAGTCATAGCTTCTTTAAATGTTTGAGGCTCATTCTCCAATAAGAAAGTCACAAAATCTGGTCCAAATGAAGTAGACGTTCTTTGACGTTTACTACGTCTTGGATTCTCCTGATTACATGTACTTTCTTTTGTTTCTTCCCGAGGTCGTTTAGATCCTTCACCAAACGACTCACATTCCTTTTTATACGGATATATATTTTCAAAAAACTCAGCATTATCTGATTCTATAACCGTATTATTATGAATGTCGGGATTTTCTGATTTATGAACCAGAAATCGATATGCTTTACTATTTGTCGCATATCCTATGAAAACACAATCAACGGTTTTCGGTCCTATCTTTACCCTTTTGGGTTTAGGAACTTGCACTTTTGCCAAACACCCCCACACTTTAAAATAATTCAAGTTGGGCTTCCTTCCTTTCCATTGTTCATAAGGAATGGATTGTGTTTTGCTATGGGGCACTCGATTTAATATTCGATTAGCCGTAAGAATGGCTTCCCCCCACAAGTTCTGTGGCAAACCAGAACTTATCAACAACGCATTCATCATCTCCTTTAATGTGCGATTCTTTCTTTCCGCAATCCCATTAGATTGGGGCGTGTAAGGGGCTGTTGTTTGATGAATAATTCCATATTCTAAACATATTTCTTCAAAAGGAGATTCATATTCACCACCCCTATCACTTCTTATCATTTTTACTTTCTTGTTAAGTTGCGTTTCAACTTCATTTTTGTATTGCCTGAATGCGTCTATTGCTTCATCTTTACTATTCAGTAAGTAAACATAGCAATATCGAGTACCATCGTCAATAAAAGTTATGAAATACTTCTTTCCACCGCGAGATGGTATTGACTTCATGTCACAAATATCTGTGTGAATTAAGTCTAAAGGATTTGAATTCCTTTCAACTGACTTATAAGGATGTTTAACATACTTAGATTCCACACATATTTGACATTTTGATTTTTCGCATTCAAACTTGGGCAGTACTTCCAAGTTAATCATTTTCCGCAAGGTTTTATAATTGACATGACCCAAACGTACATGCCATAAATCATTTGACTCAAGTAAGTAAGAAGAAGCTGAAATATTATTATTATTTTCAACAACCATTACATTTAGATTGAAAAGGCCCTCGGTGAGGTAACCTTTTCCCACAAATATTCCATTCTTACTAATTACAACCTTGTTGGATACAAAAACGCACTTAAAACCGTGCTTAACAAGAAGTCCAGTAGAGACTAAATTCTTTCTCATTTCGGGAACATGAAGGACATTGTTCAAAGTCATGACCTTGCCAGAAGTCATTTTTAGAAATACCTTCCCATATCCTTCAACTTTTGCTGTTGAAGCATTTCCCATATAAACTGTCTCTCCGGGTTCAGCAAGAGCATAGGTAGCAAAAGCCTCTCTAACTGCACAAACATGGCGAGTGGCTCCTGAATCAAACCACCACAGTTTAGGATTTCCCACCAAGTTACATTCAGAGAGCATGGCACACAAGTTATCAACATCATCATGGTTTACTACCATGTTTGCTTGACCCCTTTTCTTGTCTTTCTTCGGAGCACGACACTCCGTAGATTTGTGTCCGGTTTTCCCACAGTTGTAGCAGTTTCCACTGAACCGCTTCTTGCTTGGGTTGTATTTCGGACCAGAAGCCTTCTTCCTCTTTTTGTTAGCTTCAACAATATTTGCTCCCATTATTGTTGAATTTCCACGGCCTCTCCTTTCAGCAGCTTTATTGTCCTCTTCGATTCTCAACCGAACAATGAGATCTTCAAGGGACATTTCCTTTCGTTTGTGTTTCAAATAATTTTTGAAGTCCTTCCACAACGGAGGCAACTTCTCAATCATTGCTGCTACTTGGAATGCTTCGTTGATTACAAGACCTTCAGCAAGTAGATCATGAATAATCACTTGCAATTCCTGGACTTGAGTAATAACAGACTTGCTATCTATCATTTTGTAGTCCAGAAATTTTGCGGCAACGAATTTCTTCATCCCGGCATCTTCAGTCTTATATTTCTTTTCAAGCGCATTCCACAATTCTTTGGATGTCTCCATGCTACTGTATACATTATACAGATTATCATCCAGTCCGCTAAGAATATAATTCTTGCATAAAAAATCAGAATGCTTCCACGCTTCAATCACGAGAAAGCGTTCATTATCTGGAGTTTTATCCGGCAGATCAGGAACATCTTCCTTGATGAACTTCTGTAGACATAACGTAGTTAAGTAGAAGAACATCTTCTGCTGCCAGCGTTTGAAATCAATCCCGGAAAATTTTTCGGGTTTTTCTGCCGGTGCCAACGCCGGTGTTCGGCTTGTCGTTGCGTTGGCAGTCGCCATCGGAACAGCTTGGTTTTCGTTTTCAGTCATCATCTTTTCTGTAAAAGAATGACACAAACAAACGTTTAATACACGTTTTCAAACTGGAGTAAAAATCACGTAGATTTTAATATCCAACAAAACGCCACGAAGGCTTAACTCTCCAAAACGGGAGTACACAAACCACAAAGGTTTTAGTTTGCAGAATAATAAGAATAACACAAGTACAGAAATAAATATTAAATTCCTTAAGATTGTTATTCCCGGTCAATATTGCTGTATTTGTAAATATTAATTCTGCAAAATATAAGTTAACGTAATGAAACAATAATAATAAATTCGAGCCCACTGAATTCACAGTGTTTCCTTAAGAAATTTAATCCCCTCCTAGTACCCAAGGTAATGGATTATTTCCTCCCAGGATAGAACGAATAACACACTGGTGTAGCGGTACTTCAAACCCCAGTGTTTTGGCGAACACAAAGTTCGGTAGCAAATCACACTTACAGTTGCTTTGTTTGAAGTTAAAAACAATGCAGAACGAAGGAGTATATACTCAGAAAAACGTATGGAAGTTCTGAGAGGAAGGAATGCAATGTATAGCCAATTTGTTGAGCGAATTGTATGTTGAGTTGAGTTGAGTTTCTTTCTTCAACATTTGCTGCTCATATATATAGCAGCCAAGAAGGAGTGCAAGACCAAACGTCCACCCTTCATGGTGGAGCAAGCATTACATGTTTGTGGAGCAAGCACTTCATGGTGGGAAGACCATTATCCGGCTGCCAAATTATCAATACACGGATTGGAAAATATCCGTTACAAATACGGATAATCTTACGTTAATATTTACTATTAACAAATAAATTTGGTCCAAAAAATTAATCAATCAATCGATCATTTGACCAAATCCAAATCCAAATCCAAATCCGAAGCCGAAGCCGAAGCCGTAGCCGTAGCCGTAGCCGTAGCCGAAGCCGAGCCGAGCGAGCGAGCGACGACGACGGCGCGAGGCTTGCTTTCTTCTTAACTCTTTAAGAGCTACAAGAAGAGCAATTATATATATACCCACCAAAAATGTCTTCCACTTCCAATATGGGACAATGTCTCATTGTTAAGAGGGGAAACTTAAAATTTTACTCAAAATTTCATTTTCCCTCCATTTCCCATTCACCCTCATTTTAAGAATATTACATCTTAAAAATAAAACCTCAACAATCCCCCACATGAATGGGGAATGGCTATATCACGGAAGTATGCATGAAAAACTGTGTGATTTACAAGCAAGGATTAATTGCATCTGGATAAGTAGGTTTCCCTTTGAACTTTCCGTAGTAAACTTATGTCGGATATACTCGGTCAATCGGTAGATTTGATATCTTTGAACCGTCGATCTTTGGTGTATACCTAGACAACCATAAGTCACACAATCAACCCTTAACCGTCTTTGGTTCTCATTGTTGTGTTCGTTTCAGCCATGAACACCGCCTGGTTTCATAAGTGCGTAGAGAACTGGCCTTACAAAGTTCTCCTTGAAGCGGCTCACACTTCACACTTAAATAGGTGATTCCTAAACGTGTCATCCTGTAGATACACTATTTGATATACCCCGTATCAAATTTAGAAATCATTAAAAAGCCTTAATGCTTTATCCTTGGTACTGAACATTGTCTCATCACGAGAATGGACTAAAATTTTATTTGACAATGTTGAACCGTCATTAATGACTTTGTTTGATCTCTTTGAACCTAGATCTTGGGATCTCCAGTCTTCTAGGTAGAGTTACCGCCACAATGACTTGTTCTCGGCCATAGCCCCATTCCCCTTGATGATTTCTCAACTACCTCTCTAGTTAGGCCTTTTGTAAGTGGATCCGACACATTATCACTTGACTTTACATAGTCAATTGTGATAATTCCTCTAGAGAGTAATTGCCTAACGGTTTTATGTCTTCGTCGTATATGACGAGATTTACCGTTATACATGACGCTCCCAGCCCTTCCAATTGCCGCTTGACTATCACAATGTATGCATATTGGTGCCAACGGTTTGGGCCAAAATGGAATGTCTTCCAAGAAATTCCGGAGCCATTCAGCTTCTTCACCGGCTTTATCTAAGGCTATGAATTCAGCCTCCATTGTAGAGCGGGCAATACATGTTTGTTTGGACGACTTCCAAGATACCGCTCCTCCACCAATAGTGAATACATATCCACTCGTGGACTTAGAATCAGTTGAACCGGTGATCCAATTTGCATCACAGTATCCCTCAATCACCGCAGGGAAATTACTGTAGTGCAATTCAAAGTTCTGGGTATGTTCTAAATATCCCAAAACTCGTTTCATTGCCATCCAATGAGATTGGCCTGGATTGCTCGTATATCGACTCAGTTTACTTATAGCACAAGCTATGTCTGGTCGTGTACAATTCATGATATACATTAAGCATCCCAATACACGAGCATAATCCAATTGTGATATGCTTTGGCCTTTGTTCTTTGCTAATGCAAGATTCACGTCAATTGGAGTCTTTGCAACTTTAAAGCCCAAGTGCTTGAATTTTTCAAGTACTGTCTTAATATAATGAGATTGTGACAATGCCAGACCTTGAGGAGTCTTATTGATCTTAATTCCCAGAATTAAATCAGCAACTCCCAAGTCTTTCATATCAAACTTGCTATTGAGCATACGCTTAGTAGCATTTATGTTGGCAATGTCATTACTCATTATCAACATATCATCCACATATAGGCAAACAATGACTATGTGATTTGGAACATTTTTAATGTACACGCATTTATCACATTCATTTATCTTAAAACCATTTGACAACATTGTTTGGTCAAATTTCGCATGCCATTGTTTGGGTGCTTGTTTTAGTCCGTAAAGAGACTTAACAAGTCTACATACCTTCTTTTCTTTACCTGGAACCACAAACCCTTTAGGTTGTTCCATGTAAATTTCTTCCTCCAACTCTCCATTTAAGAAGGCCGTCTTAACATCCATTTGATGAATTTCAAGACCATACACTGCAGCTAATGCTACTAACATCCGTATGGACGTAATTCTTGTAACTGGAGAGTATGTATCAAAGTAGTCTAGACCTTCTCGTTGTCTATACCCTTTGACTACGAGCCTTGCCTTGAATTTATCAATAGTGCCATCATCTTTGATTTTTCTCTTAAAAATCCATTTAGAACCCAAAGGTTTATTTCCAGGAGGAAGATCAACCAATTCCCATGTATGGTTGTTCAATATGGATTCTATTTCACTATTGACTGCCTCTTTCCAAAACAATGATTCCGAAGAAGTCATAGCTTCTTTAAATGTTTGAGGCTCATTCTCCAATAAGAAAGTCACAAAATCTGGTCCAAATGAAGTAGACGTTCTTTGACGTTTACTACGTCTTGGATTCTCCTGATTACATGTACTTTCTTTTGTTTCTTCCCGAGGTCGTTTAGATCCTTCACCAAATGACTCACATTCCTTTTTATACGGATATATATTTTCAAAAAACTCAGCATTATCTGATTCTATAACCGTATTATTATGAATGTCGGGATTTTCTGATTTATGAACCAGAAATCGATATGCTTTACTATTTGTCGCATATCCTATGAAAACACAATCAACGGTTTTCGGTCCTATCTTTACCCTTTTGGGTTTAGGAACTTGCACTTTTGCCAAACACCCCCACACTTTAAAATAATTCAAGTTGGGCTTCCTTCCTTTCCATTGTTCATAAGGAATGGATTGTGTTTTGCTATGGGGCACTCGATTTAATATTCGATTAGCCGTAAGAATGGCTTCCCCCACAAGTTCTGTGGCAAACCAGAACTTATCAACAACGCATTCATCATCTCCTTTAATGTGCGATTCTTTCTTTCCGCAATCCCATTAGATTGGGGCGTGTAAGGGGCTGTTGTTTGATGAATAATTCCATATTCTAAACATATTTCTTCAAAAGGAGATTCATATTCACCACCCCTATCACTTCTTATCATTTTTACTTTCTTGTTAAGTTGCGTTTCAACTTCATTTTTGTATTGCCTGAATGCGTCTATTGCTTCATCTTTACTATTCAGTAAGTAAACATAGCAATATCGAGTACCATCATCAATAAAAGTTATGAAATACTTCTTTCCACCGCGAGATGGTATTGACTTCATGTCACAAATATCTGTATGAATTAAGTCTAAAGGATTTGAATTCCTTTCAATTGACTTATAAGGATGTTTAACATACTTAGATTCCACACATATTTGACATTTTGATTTTTCGCATTCAAACTTGGGCAGTACTTCCAAGTTAATCATTTTCCGCAAGGTTTTATAATTGACATGACCCAAACGTACATGCCATAAATCATTTGACTCAAGTAAGTAAGAAGAAGCTGAAATATTATTATTATTTTCAACAACCATTACATTTAGATTGAAAAGGCCCTCGGTGAGGTAACCTTTTCCCACAAATATTCCATTCTTACTAATTACAACCTTGTTGGATACAAAAACGCACTTAAAACCGTGCTTAACAAGAAGTCCAGTAGAGACTAAATTCTTTCTCATTTCGGGAACATGAAGGACATTGTTCAAAGTCATGACCTTGCCAGAAGTCATTTTTAGAAATACCTTCCCATATCCTTCAACTTTTGCTGTTGAAGCATTTCCCATATAAACTGTCTTTCCGGGTTCAGCAAGAGCATAGGTAGCAAAAGCCTCTCTAACTGCACAAACATGGCGAGTGGCTCCTGAATCAAACCACCACAGTTTAGGATTTTCCACCAAGTTACATTCAGAGAGCATGGCACACAAGTTATCAACATCATCATGGTTTACTACCATGTTTGCTTGACCCCTTTTCTTGTCTTTCTTCGGAGCACGACACTCCGTAGATTTGTGTCCGGTTTTCCCACAGTTGTAGCAGTTTCCACTGAACCGCTTCTTGCTTGGGTTGTATTTCGGACCAGAAGCCTTCTTCCTCTTTTTGTTAGCTTCAACAATATTTGCTCCCATTATTGTTGAATTTCCACAGCCTCTCCTTTCAGCAGCTTTATTGTCCTCTTCGATTCTCAACCGAACAATGAGATCTTCAAGGGACATTTCCTTTCGTTTGTGTTTCAAATAATTTTTGAAGTCCTTCCACAACGGAGGCAACTTCTCAATCATTGCTGCTACTTGGAATGCTTCGTTGATTACAAGACCTTCAGCAAGTAGATCATGAATAATCACTTGCAATTCCTGGACTTGAGTAATAACAGACTTGCTATCTATCATTTTGTAGTCCAGAAATTTTGCGGCAACGAATTTCTTCATCCCGGCATCTTCAGTCTTATATTTCTTTTCAAGCGCATTCCACAATTCTTTGGATGTCTCCATGCTACTGTATACATTATACAGATTATCATCCAGTCCGCTAAGAATATAATTCTTGCATAAAAAATCAGAATGCTTCCACGCTTCAATCACGAGAAAGCGTTCATTATCTGGAGTTTTATCCGGCAGATCAGGAACATCTTCCTTGATGAACTTCTGTAGACATAACGTAGTTAAGTAGAAGAACATCTTCTGCTGCCAGCGTTTGAAATCAATCCCGAAAAATTTTTCGGGTTTTTCTGCCGGTGCCAACGCCGGTGTTCGGCTTGTCGTTGCGTTGGCAGTCGCCATCGGAACAGCTTGGTTTTCGTTTTCAGTCATCATCTTTTCTGTAAAAGAATGACACAAACAAACGTTTAATACACGTTTTCAAACTGGAGTAAAAATCACGTAGATTTTAATATCCAACAAAACGCCACGAAGGCTTAACTCTCCAAAACGGGAGTACACAAACCACAAAGGTTTTAGTTTGCAGAATAATAAGAATAACACAAGTACAGAAATAAATATTAAATTCCTTAAGATTGTTATTCCCGGTCAATATTGCTGTATTTATAAATATTAATTCTGCAAAATATAAGTTAACGTAATGAAACAATAATAATAAATTCGAGCCCACTGAATTCACAGTGTTTCCTTAAGGAATTTAATCCCCTCCTAGTACCCAAGGTAATGGATTATTTCCTCCCAGGATAGAACGAATAACACACTGGTGTAGCGGTACTTCAAACCCCAGTGTTTCGGCGAATACAAAGTTCGGTAGCAAATCACACTTACAGTTGCTTTGTTTGAAGTTAAAAACAATGCAGAACGAAGGAGTATATACTCAGAAAAACGTATGGAAGTTCTGAGAGGAAGGAATGCAATGTATAGCCAATTTGTTGAGCGAATTGTATGTTGAGTTGAGTTGAGTTTCTTTCTTCAACATTTGCTGCTCATATATATAGCAGCCAAGAAGGAGTGCAAGACCAAACGTCCACCCTTCATGGTGGAGCAAGCATTACATGTTTGTGGAGCAAGCACTTCATGGTGGGAAGACCATTATCCGGCTGCCAAATTATCAATACACGGATTGGAAAATATTCGTTACAAATACGGATAATCTTAGGTTAATATTTACTATTAACAAATAAATTTGGTCCAAAAAATTAATCAATCAATCGATCATTTGACCAAATCCAAATCCGAATCCGAATCCGAATCCGTAGCCGAAGCCGAGCCGAGCAAGCGAGCGACGACGACGGCGCGAGGCTTGCTTTCTTCTTAACTCTTTAAGAGCTACAAGAAGAGCAATTATATATATACCCACCAAAAATGTCTTCCACTTCCAATATGGGACAATGTCTCATTGTTAAGAGGGGAAACTTAAAATTTTACTCAAAATTTCATTTTTCCTCCATTTCCCATTCACCCTCATTTTAAGAATATTATATCTTAAAAATAAAACCTCAACACTTAATTACCTCATATACTTGGTTATTCGATAGCTGTTACTCCATTGGACGATCTCATCCTAGGAAAGTGGCATGCACTCGCCTGCCACGTGAATTTTCCTGTCCATGTGGCATCTTTTGAAAAATAAAATATATTTTATACCTTTTTTAAGTGTGTTACTCTTTTAGATAATCTTTTTCGAATAATATTTATAATGAAACTTGGCTAGAACTACATTATTTAGGCTAATATTTTTTATTTGGTAAAAATAATAAAATTTTCGTTATTGTTTCTTGAATTTGACCTGAAAATAAAGATTTATACAATTGAAATAAATAGTCAAGGCATCTAAAAAGATATAAAAAATACATAGTTTGTTTTTTATTATTTTGGCTTTAATTTTTATATAGCTCTAAATTATGGAGCTCTAAATTTTTTTTTTTTTTACAGATATTACCGAAAAATATAAATATACACATTTGAAATAAATAGTCATTGCATCAAAAGAAGAAATAAACAGAGTGTACAATTGCAAGTTCATTATTTTGGCTATACCTTTTTATTTGGTAAAAAATAATAGAGCTGTAGCTATTTTTTTTACTGATTTGACTCAAAAATAAAAATACACAATTAAAATAAATAGACATTATATCTAAAGAAAAAAATAACAGAAAATACACAACTAGTACTCCATTATTTTTTACTAAAAGTTTTATATTTGGCTAAAATGATGGGATTCTAACCAAACTTTTACAAATTAGGCCCAAAATAAAAGAAGAAATATGTCGTTGGAACAAATAGACATTATATCTATAGAGGAAATTAAAAAGAATAAAAGTTAGAGTAAAGTCCACATTATATGCTAAGATGAAGCAAGAAGAAATACATAATTGTAACAAATAAATCATTATATATGACTATATGACAATTAAAAGTTAAAAAATAATCTACTTGGAAGCTAATTTTTCAATTTTTCTTCACTCTCACGTGCTTAAAAGAGAGTGCACCTACACTCTGCCACATCAGCATCCATGGAGTTAATTGCTCTCAAAAGGCCAAGTTCAAGGGGGTAATTAAGACCACAAATAATTTAGGGGTGTAATTAATAATCCACGTCAAGTTTAGGGTGAGTTTTAGGTATATATTCTGCCAAGATTATATTTACACGACCTTTTAAAAATATATTCAACATCTAAATAATATCCTAAAAAGAAACATTTGCGCAAATAGACTGAGGGAACATTCCAGTGTCATGGGTCCTAATTCGATACACTTAATGAGTGAAAATCTGTGACTCTTAAATACCTTACCTTTAACTATGTGAAAGAAGAGTTTAATCAAAGAACCTAGTTGTTTCACATTTTATTTAGGCAGAATAGATCGGAGTCTCCTAAACTTGATAATAAATATTCAGTCTAAAACTAAACTTTAAGTTCGCCTAATTACCCGTCAGAAGTTATAAGTCAAACAAAAGTGATATTTTCAGAGCCAACTTAGATAAAAGATTCACAGAGTTGTTCAAGAGAGAATTCTTACGTAATGACAAGTTAGTTTAATCGATTATTTCACTGCTTAACATTTTACGTAAATTACCCCCCTTTCAAAATTAATCATACTTAACAGATAAGGAAAAAGAATGTTCCGTGACTTTGTGATGACAGTGACAATTCACAGATAAGGGTTGGGGATTTCGCTTGTTCTTTTTCAGTAGCCAAGGTCCAGCAGATTTGAGCTTAACAAGTTAGACCGTACGCTCTTTGTAAAAGAGAAAAGCTTAAGTAAAATGGTGATCTACATGGATAAGATTGGTTCGGCTTTTATCATAACCAAATCAAATCCATTATATCGGTTTGGATTGAGTCAGTTTTGTCAGATTTTTTGAGTTTCTCGGATTGTTTTGTTACATGAATATTATTTCATTATTACTTTGTTAAAGTTATAGATAAAGTTTTGATAAGTGAATATATTTTTAGTAAATTTTTTTAAAAAACAATATGATATATTAAAATATTCTTATTGGAGAATTCTTTTAGTAACACATGATAGTTATTTTCTTAGTCGTCTAACAATAATTTTTCATTGACGTACGCTGATATTCAGCTTAAAGTATGTATATTTATATGCATATTGCCTCTAGCATTTTACTCATGTTTCGTAAATTTCGAATGTGTAATGTAGTGATTTATGCTAATTCATGGTATTTTTTTGTGTAGGAATCATCCGGAAGCAATGTGGGACGAAGGAGCGTGATTTGACGTAAAAAAGGGACGGAAGAGGAAAAAGGCCACAAAGTAGTGCTCAGGTTAGCGTGAGGCGCTACTTGGGGCGCAGTGTAACGATCCAGCCTTTTGTTTTGAGCATTTGCATTCCGTTCAGCTATTTGAAGTCTTGAGCAATATCATATGATGTATTATGACTTGTGTGTATCGTCGATTTTGGTTTTCAGATGTTTCGGAATTTGTTTGGAAGAATGAATTTTACGTTTGAAGCTTTAAGTTGGTAGAGTTGACCAAGCTTGACTTTTTAGTATTTGAGCTCGGTTCGGAGTTTTGATGGTTCCGTTAGGTGCGAATGATAATTTTGGACTCGAGCATATGCCCGAATTTGTATTTGGATATTTCTAGAAGGTTTCGACGCTAATTGGCGAAAGTTGGAAATTTGAAGGTTTGAAATGTTCATAAGTTTGACCGGAGTTGACTTTGATAGTATCGGGTTCGGATTGTGGTTACGGGAATTGGAATAGCTTCGGCATGTCATTTAGAACATGTGTGCAAAATTTGAGTTCATTCCAAGTTGAGTAAATATGGTTCGGCACGAGTTTTGAAAGTTGAAATTTCAAAAGTTCATTAAGTTCGATTTGAGTTGCGATTCGTAATTTTTGATGTTGTTATGCGTAATTTGAGGTCTCGAGTAGGTTCGTATTATGCTATGGGACTTGTTAGAATATTCGGACAGGGTCCCGAGGGACTCGGACGTGATTCAGATCGATTTTAGACCATTTTTCTTCATAATTGCATTGCTCGTTCCTTATGATGTCCGGTGCACCAAGTGTTCTTCGCAATCGTGAAGTTGGAGGTGCAATCGCGTAGAAGAAAAATATGGAGCTGAGTATTTCTTCTTCGCGTTCGCGGCTGTTCTACCGCGTTCGCGTACCTTTGGAGGCTTGAGCATCGCGTTCGCATTGGTTAGCCCGCGTTCGCATTGAGTTGAGATGAGAAGTTGGGGACCTTGGGAAATATCTTCGCGTTCGTGAAGTAGCAGATACGTTCGTGTAAGGTTGGAGTTGCCATGCATCACGTTCGCGAGGACTATGCCGCAAACACGTAGGGTAATTTTGGAGGCTACTAAGTTTGTTCTTCGCGATCGCGTAGGGTATTTCTGTCCAGTGATTATAAGTACTCTATTTTCGGGGGTTTCAGCCATTTTAGCATATTTGGAGTTAGGGAGCTCGGATGGAGATGATTTCTGAAGTGATTTTCACCATATGAATTGGGTAAGTGTTCTCTACTCAGTTTTGATTATGTTTCATGAATCTATCCTAGTTTTTGGTGTTTGGTTGATGATTACAAAAGAGAATTTGTGTTTATTTTTTAAAAATTTCATAAAGTGAATTTTTGACTTTTGAGCATTGATTTGGAGTCGGATTTGAGTGAAACTAGTATGGTTAGACTCGTAACTAAATGGGTTATCGAATTTTGTGAGTTTTGTCGGGTTCCGAGGTGCGGGCCCAAGTTTGACTTTTTAGTTGACTTTGGGGCTTTTGATTAAAGATTCGACCTTTATCGATTGAGTTTATTTCCTTTGGCATTATTTGATGTTCTTGAGTTATTTTTGGCTAGTTTTGAGCCGTTTTGAGGTCGGTACACGTGGGATGGAATTTTTGGAGTATTGTTCGGCTTGCCCGGTATTGGATTCGGCTTGTTCAAGGTAAGTAACACTTCTAAACTTGGTAATGAGAGTATTATTCTTGAATATACGTGTTATGTGTTTGATGTTGAGGTGACACACGTGCTAGGTAACGGGCGTGTAGGCATGCGCTGTGTGAGCTATGATTCGATTGATTATGTGGTACTATGTAGTTACCTAATCTTGTCTTTATCCATGACGTGCTAGAGTAATTGAGATGCGATCCATATTAGAAACTATGTTTAGGCACGTTTATCCTATTGAGACCCACTAAAGTTATTTCTACCGTTGAGCTGTTTGATTAAATTGCAATTACATACTCAGCATACTCATTCATTGCATATTATATCTCAGTCTCTGATATCATTTGTTTTACCTCAGATTATAATTGTTTGGGCCGATTGGCATGAGATTTGTGAGGCCAAGAGACTGGAGAGATTGATGTCCGAGTGAGGCCGAGGGCCTGATTGTGAGGATGTTTATGGGATCGGACAGCACGCCACAATAGGCTTTATTTTTTCATGCCATAATTGGCTTATATTAGCGCTTGGGCAGGATACGCCCCCCCCCTCCGGAATCTGACCTACCAGCAGTAAGCGCAGGTACCTACTGAGTGTGAGTGCCAAGTGATTGGGTGGACTGAGCGACTGTGAGGACTGAGTGACTGGGAGGACTGAGCGAATTGATACACTGAGAGTATGCATATGGTTTTATCACTGCATTGCATTACAGTTGACATGCATACATGGCATGTAGGCATTGAGATGCATTTCCTCATGCGGTACGACATTGTGACATTCATGACTTCACATACACATTGACATGTAGGCATAGAAATGTACTTTCCTCATGCCATCTGATAATGAAACATCTTATTTGTTGCTGAAACCTTTTGGGAAAAATCACAGTTTTCAGATTTACTCATATTTTGGTGATTTCGGTGAAAGATTTGGGTTTTACTGTTATACTTGAAAATCATGCCTATTTTCCGAAATTTGTGAACGAGCAGAGCATTATATCTTTGAATTATTACTTGTACTGCCTTAGTTATATTGTTATGAGTTGTTCCTGGCTGTTGGTGTTGGACTCTGACTTTTTTCCAAGCTCGTCACTGCTTTCAACCTAAGATTGTTGCATATTGAGTACATGGGGTCGGTTGTACTCATACTACACTTCTGCACCTTGCGTGCAAAATTTGGATGTCGATGTTGCTGTGTATGGAGGGAACTGGCATTGAAGATGTACATGTGTTCCAATCATAGCTGCCTCTTGTTCTCGGTACCTTTAGAATTATTAATATGTTCATGTATATTTCCAATAGATGATGTATTTATTTCATATAAGCTTTGTAAACTCTAAATCTTAGAAGCTCATGATTTGTACACCAGTCCTTGGGAAGTGTATTAAAGTTCAGTTAATTCATCATTTATTTTCTCATTAAATTGGATTATTGCTAATTGGCTTACCTTACGTGTTGGGTTAGATGCCATCACGACTAGTTGTATTTTGGGTCATGACAAGTTGGTATCAGAGCCCCAGGTTCATAGGTTCTACGAGTCATGAGCAAGTGTCTAGTAGAGTCTTGCAGATCGGTACGATGACGTCCATACATATCTTTGAGAGGCTACAGGGCATTAGGACAAACTTCTCTCCTTTCTTTCCTTAACGTACGACATTGATTCAGCTTGAAGCGTATCTCTTTGAATTCCTTCCACTCACTCGTATGCGCGTGTGAGCGCTCGGTATCAGTTGTGCATCGACGACTTATGATTCCATGGATGAGGTGCGAGATGTGTTTTCTATGTGCTGATGATGGGCTAGTCTGGAAGACTTGAGGTCGGATTTTGATTGTAGGTTGAGCACGGTGATTTCGGTTGTGCGAGCTCGTGGTCTTGGACCTATATATCTGGTAGTGTCCCTATGAGTGGAATTTGTGGCTCAATGAGCGGTTGGATGGCTATATGATGAGTATGATGTGATTGCGGGTTATGTTCAGATGGTTTGAATGTGACGATAAGAGTTTGCTTGAGATGTAAAAAGGACTATTGGGTCCTTGATTCTGTCTAGATGTGACGTATAGTCTCTAGTTATGAGTGAGTTGAAGGATCTTACATGTTGTTTAATTGTGGAACAAATTAGATTTTCATGTCTTATTGACGAGTTCAGACTCGGGAAGATTAAGTGATTGCGTAGTAGTTGTGGCCGTGAAAGGGCATAGAGGGATGTCAGTTTGGGGTGAAGTAGATGGGTTATCACTGGCGGGGTAATCTGTGGATGTGTGCTCCTTATGATGATGGTGTGGAGAGTTTCTTTCCATCAATGGGTTATATGTATTGCGATTTGAGTTTGAATCGGTGGTGAAGGTTGACCTGACTGTCACGAGGGCGAATGCGAGTTTAGTAGATGGTTTGAGGTATTTTATGGTTTGTATTGCATGAGCTTGTGAAGAATTTAGTTGAATCTCACTGTGGTATTATACCAGTAATAGAGTATGGGAATTGTGAGTTATTGAGTGTTTTGATCTATGGCTTTGAGCCAAGTTGAGGAGTTTACTATCGACGATTTGATTGCATGGTTACGTGTATTGGTTTTGGTCTGAGGCATACTTGTGGATCGGTTATGACTTAAGCAAGGAAATTTCTGGATGCATGGTGTATTACACTTTATGGGTATATGGGAATCATGAAATGATTGAGTTGTTATTCGTGAAGGATGTAGTGCGCATGAAGTAGGAATTTGCTCGGTAGCGTTAAGGCAGGGGTTACTTCTTTGGGTGTTTTCGTGCTAATGGGGAACATGTCGGTCGGCCCGTTTGGGCGGTGCAACTGAGATTTGAGTAGAGTAGATGACTCTCAAGAAGGTTCTAATGGTTTCAAGATTTATATGTAGCAATTGAGAATTTTTTGGATTTATATATAGCTAGAATATGAGATTTACATTAGATGGTGTCGAGACTCACGGTGTTTCTATATTATTATGAATTCTACATTTGAGTATCAGGAAGGTGAATGAAATGACTTTAGATTCACGGAAGGTCTCTTCAGAGTGGGTATCTCGGTTGTGGTACTTTTGGGGTGCTTAATAGGGAATACATCTGCTTATAGAGCCTTAGGGCGGAGTGGTTTTCTGCTAGGATCTCTTTTGGTGAGATTTGGGTAAGGATCTCGGTATTCTGGCAAGGAGAAGTGTCAACTTGAGGGTAATTCGGAAGGAACTCAGAAAAATAGGACAGTTTGGTAGTAAGTTGTATCAGCACGGTAATAGATATGATCGGTTCTTAGGTACTTATGATGTGGTGAGTATCTACAGGTGTTTTGTGGCAATATTCTTAGGTTTGGCGACTTACGTGGCTTGATTGCGTTAGAGAGATTCAGTTCTGATGTCTTGGTTATGTGAAAACGGGTTTTGAAGAATTCCCGATAGTTTTCTACCACGATTTGAGGTGGATATTTCCTACCGACGTGAGGAGCATGTTGCGTATTTTGATCTTCTCCTGGATGTGATCAAATGGAAGGTTTCTAGTTATTTGAGTATGTATTCTACTTGTGACTCAGAGTTGATTATGAGATTCTTGTGCTTTTCATATGATGGCATGATAGATGCGGTGTATTGTATGGGATTGATATTTGCATATGCAAGGTCACGGTTCAGTTTCGAAAAGAAGGTCATAAATTCTTACACAACATGGACGATTTCAGGTGACTGGAGGAATGCTAGTACTGCTTGGTATTGCTTGATAAGGGTGCGCATTTTAGAAGGCGCATTGTGTTTTGACTTACAAATGCTTTATTGGTATTGCAGTACTGGCCTGTTTGATCGACTGTTGATATTCAGATTTTGCAATGTGGCACAGAAGAATTATAGAAATATTCCTCATGGGGATGATTGTGTATGAGAGATGTGTTAGTCATTCGAGTGGTGGAGTTGGGATCAGCTATAGTGAATCATATGTTCTATGGATTTGGAAACTGGGAGTTCTCCGAAGTAGATTATTTCGGGGTTGCGGACTTTGAAGATATGGCCAAAGTTAGCTAGATGATAGTAAGTGTTATGATTAGATTATTGTGGGCTTTTGGAGGGCTATTTATCCATTTGGGGATGATCAGAATTGATTTGGGGGCCCATTGGTAGGCCCGAGGAGGATGCGTATTCCATACCAGGTCAGATTTGTTGACTCAGAACTGTTTGTGTTGAGGGGTGTGTCATTCGATTAGAGTTGAGCTTGTTCGTGTTCTGAGATGTTCTATGTGTTACTCTTCTATGCTACAAGGGGTTGTGATTTGTTGGTTATGTGCACACATGGTGCGGTTCTGTTTGGGTCTTGTAGCAAAATTTGGGCGAGATGGTGATTGGGATGTGGAATGGTTGATTGCGCATCGATTATAGTCTTTTCGGGCTGTGGTATCTTGTGTTATTCACTTCTCCATAGTTATTGGTATGTGCCTTGTGTACTTGATGTCGAATTGCCTGTGGTTGTTGATTTTGAGCTTTTTGGCTTAAGGTATTTCATATGGGCCGGTGTTTGGATAGGTCACGTATTGCATCAGAGTTATTTTGGGATATTATCCTTTATGTTAGATTCGTGTGTCTTGGTTCTACTATGTATGATGGGTTCATTACATTGCGGTCGTGGTGGTACTTGTTGAGCTTGCAGAACTATTCTCTCATTTGAGTCATTTTCCTTTTTTGGGTGCATTTGAATTGTTGCGTATTGGTGCACGGATTGTACGGTTTGTGACTTAAGGTTGTATTGGTGTGGCATATCAGTAGAGTGGATGTATTTGAGGAGTTAAGTTCGTTGGACCTAAAATGGATATTATCAGATTTGATTACGCTATGTTTGGAAGAATAATATTGGAAGTCAGCTTAGGATTTGGCTTTGGTTCTTGTCGGACGAGAGAGAGAGAGAGCTCCACGACTTGTTGGTCTGATGAGTGGTTATGAGTTTCTGCATGTTTCTTTCATCATTGGCGCTGTACGAAGGTTTTGAATGAGGTTTCATTCAATATGAGGTTTACTACCGGTATCGAGTTTGTTTTGAGCAGCTACTGTGATCGTGAATTATTGATACGAGTATGCGAGTTCTGTGGTATATCATGTGATTACATCTTGGGTTATGGTTATGGCTTGATACAACCTGTTCAGACTTATACAGTGTATAGATGCGAGATTCGGGTCTTGTAAGGAATTTCGGATATTGGAAATTGGCTTCTAAGACTTACGGACTAAGTTTAAAGTAATGATCTTCAGTTACTATGTGTTGTCAGGCTTACACGGATTTGGGTGACGTGGGATCACCCCCGGGTATGTTCATGGTAAGGTTACACGACGCTTTGATGGCTTTGGAATGACTCCGGGCACATTCGAGGACGAACATATGTTTAAGTAGGGGAGAATGTAATGACCCAGCCGGTTGTTTTAAGCATTTGCATTCCGTTCAGCTATTTGAAGTCTTGAGCAGCATCATATGATGTATTATGACTTGTGTGTATCGTCTGTTTTGGGTTTTCATGTGTTTCGAAATTTGTTTGGAAGAACGAATTTCATGTTTGAAGCTTTAAATTGAAAGAGTTAACTAAGCTTGACTTTTTAGTATTTGAGTTTGGCTCAGAGTTTTGATGGTTCCGTTAGATCTGGATGGTGATTTTGGACTTGGACATATGCCAGGATTTGCGTTTGGATATTTCTAGAAGGTTTCAGCGCTAATTGGTGAAAGTTAAAAATTTTAAGGTTTGGAATATTCATAAGTTTGACCGGGAGTTGACATTGATGAAATCGGGTTCGATTTGTGGTTCTGGGAATTGGAATAGCTTCATTATGTCATTTGAGACTTGTGTACAAAATTTGAGTTCATTCCGAGTTGATTTGATATGGTTCGACATGAGTTTTGGAAGTTGAAAGTTCAAAAGTTCATTAAGTTCGATTTGAGTTGCGATTCGTGATTTTTGATGTTGTTATGCGTGATTTGAGGTCTCGAGTAGGTTCGTGTTATGCTATGGGACTTGTTGGAATGTTCGGACGGGGTCCCGATGGGCTAGGGCGTGATTCAGATCGATTTCAGACCATTTTTCTTCATAATTGCATTGGTGGTTCCTGCTGATGTATGGTGCACCAAGTGTTCTTCGCGATCGCGAAGTTTGAGGTGCAATCGCATAGAGGAAAAATCTAGAGCTGAGTATTTCTTCTTTGCGTTCGCAACTGTTCTACCGCGTTCGCGTACCTTTGGAGGCTTGAGCATCGCGTTGGCATTGGTCAGCCCCTGTTCTCATTGAGTTGAAATGAGAAACTGGGGACTGTGGGAAATGTCTTCACATTCGCGAAGTAGCAGATGTGTTCGCATAAGGTTGGAGCTGCCGTGCATCGCGTTCGCGAGGACTATGCCGCGAATGCATAGGGTATTTTTGGAGGATGCTCAGTTTTTTCTTCGCGATCGCGAAGAATGTCCCGCGATCGCATAGGGTATTTCTGTCTAGTGATTATAAGTACTCTATTTTCGGGGGGTTTCAGCCATTTTAACATATTTGGAACTAGGGAGCTCGGATTGAGATGATATTTGAAGTAATTTTCACCATATGGATTGGGGTAGGTGTTCTCTACTGAGTTTTGATTATATTTCATGAATCTATCCTCATTTTTAGCGTTTGGTTGATGATTACAAAAGAGAAATTGGGGGTTTTGTCTAAAATTTCATAAAGTAAATTTTCAAGTTTTGAGCAATGATTCGGAGTCGGATTTGAGTAAAACTAGTATGGTTGGACTCATAACTGAATGGGTTGTCGGATCTTGTGAGTTTTGTTGGGTTCCAAGGTGCGGGCCCGAGTTTGACCTTTTGGTTGACTTTGGGGCTTTTGATTAAAGATTCGACTTTTATCGATTGGGTTTGTTTCCTTTGGCATTATTTGATGTTCTTGAGTTGTTTTTGGCTAGTAACGAGCCGTTCGGAGGTCGGTACGCGCAAGATGGTATGTTTGGAGTATTGTTCGGCTTGTTCGGTATTGGATTCGGCTTATTCGAGGTAAATAATACTTCTAAACTTGGTGCTGAGGGTATGAACCCCTGAATATATGTGTTATGTGTTTGGTGTTGAGGTGACACACATGCTAGGTGACGGGTGTGTGGGCATACACCGTGTGAGCTATGATTTGATTGATTTTGTGGTACTGTGTAGTTACCTAATCTTGTCTTTATCCATGAAATTTCTACGTGCTAGAGTAATTGAGCTGTGATCTATGTTAGAAACCATATTTAGGCTATACGCTTATCCTGTTGGGACCCACTAAGGTCATTTCTGCCGTTGAGCTATTTTCTTAAATTGCAATTACATACTCAGTCATACTTATTCATTGCATATCATATTTCAGTGTCTGATATCATTTGTCTCACATCATATTATCATTGTTTGTGCCGATTGGAATGAGATTTGTGAGGCCGAGAGACTGGAGAGATTGATGACTGAGTGAGGCTGAGGGCCTGATTGTGAGAATTTTTATGGGATCGGGCTGCACGCTGCAGCAGGATTTATTGATTCATGCTATGATTAGCTTATATTAGCGCTTGGGCAGGATCCGCCCATCCGTAGTCTGACTTACCAGCAATAAGCGCAGGTACCTACTAAGTGCGAGGGTCTAGTGCGAGTGCGAGTGCTGAGAGCGAGTGGCAAATTATTGGGAGGACTAAGCGACTGGGAGGACTGAGTGATTGAGAGGACCGAGTGACTGTGAGGACTGAGTGACTGTGAGGATTGAATGAGTGGGAGGACTGAGCGAATTGATACTCTGAAAGTATGCATATGATTTTATCACTGCGTTGCCTTACAATTGACTTGCACACATGGCATGTAGGCATTGAGATGCATTTCCTCATGCGGTACGACATTGTGACATTCATGACTTTACATACACATTGACATATAGGCACAGAGATATACTGTGAGGACTGAATGATTTGGAGGACTGAGCGAATTGATACTCTGAGAGTATGCATATGGTTTTATCATTGTGTTGCCTTACAGTTGACATGCATACATGGCATGTAGTCATTGAGATGCATTTCCTCATGTGATACGACATTGTCACATTCACGACTTCACATACACATTGACATATAGGCATAGAGATGTACTTTCCTCATGCCATCTGATAATGAAACATCTTATCTATTGTTGGAAGTTTTTGGAAAAAATCACAGTTTTCAGATTTACTCATATTTTGGTGATTTCGGTGAAAGATTTGGGTTTTACTGTTATACTTGAAAAGCATGTCTATTTTCTGAAATTTGTGAACGAACCGAGCATTATATCTTTGAATTGTCACTTGTACTACCTTAGTTATATTGTTATGAGTTGTTCTTGGCTGTTGTTGTTGGACTCTGACCTTTGTCCAAGCTCGTCACTGCTTTCAACCTAAGGTTAGGTTTGTTACTTGTTGAGTACATGGGGTCGGTTGTACTCATACTACACTTCTGCACCTTGCGTGCAGAGTTTGGATGCTGATATATCTGTGTAGGGCGGGAGCTGGCATTTAAGATGTACATGCGTTCCAGTCATAGCTGCCTCTTGTTCTTGGTAGTTTTAGAATTATTATTCTGTTCATGTATATTTCCAACAGATGATGTATTTATTTTATACGAGCTTTGTAAACTCTAAATCTTAGAAGCTCATGATTTGTATTACCAGTCCGTGGAAAGTGTATTAAAGTTTAGTTAATTCATCATTTATTTTCTCAGTAAATCTCATTGAATTGGATTGTTGCTAATTGGCTTACCTAGCGGGTTGGGTTAGGTGCCATCATGACTAGTTGGATTTTGGGTCGCGACAGGCAAAAAACAGACCTACAAAAATCCCAACGCCAGGGCTAACGCCCCACGCTACCTTAGGCGCTGGTGATGGGAAATTGTCCTATTTTGCCAGGGACTTGGTTATTTTGACCCCAGGATGCCCCCAACTCATATAAAAGCAAACCTAAACCTATTTTGGAGGGGGAGATCCCACTTTGAGAGACAAACACAAGTACGAAACACTCGGGAGCACAAAATTCATCGATTCTTCCATCCTTCATCTAGTATTCATAGCTTTAATAATGTTTTGATTATTGTTATGAACAGGAGTGGCTAAGGATCTCATTATTCTGGGGTTATGGGTCGTTCTTGACTATTGTAAATTGACGGTTGATTGTTTTGCTTGAAATTTGTTTGGTCAATCTTGCACTTAATTATTCTATTGCATAGCTAACAATAGAGTACTATCTACTAATTTATAGTTGAACTCGATAGTGGGAACTATAGATTGGATATAGGATTGAATAAAGTAAGTTCTTGAATCCAGGCATCAGAGAATAGATTCGCGATTAGGATATACATATTCTAGTTGCCTTACTTGATTATTTTTGCAGGAAATATACATGCGTTCTTGTCAAGTTTGACTCTATAGACGTATAGTCTTAGGTTGGCTTGAATAGGCGAGCGAAGCATCGAAAGAACTTCACGAGCATAATAAACCCTGCGAATCAACAAATTAGATAAGTCAAGTGATTACATCAACCTGAAAAATGCAATAGGAGAGATGTTCATCCCATAACCCTGGAATACCCCCATCTCATTAAATTCTTCCTAAGTATTTGTTTGCTTTACTTGCGATCTTATTTTTTTTGCTTGCTTATTCGTTCATAGTAATTTAGTTATAAAAATCAAAATCATATTCTTCACACTCACTTGAGCATTAAATATATAAATAGTTTAGATTGGACATTAGTTGATCATAAATCCTCATGTGAACAATACTTTCTTATCACTTTATTACTTGTCGATCGCGTATACTTGCATGTGCGTTTGGACCCAACATATGCTTTTAAGGTTAACCAAATTTAATAATTAAACATAAAAATCAATATGATAGTGTCACGACCCGGAATTCCCACCGTCAGGACCGTGGTGGCGCCTAACATTTCACTTGTTAGGCAAGCCAACGTTATAGAATCATTTAAACCAATCCTTATTTCATTCAGTAAATAACAACAATTAGCTAAGATGAAATATAGTGAGTGCGGAATAATATAAAGACTGCATTTAATTACTACTACCCAGATCTAGAGTCACAATTCACGAGCATTCTAGAATTTACTACAAGTAATAGTCTGAGAAAAATACAACTATTTGAATGAAAGAAACAGTATAACAGAAAAGATAGATAGGGACTTCAAAGTCTGTGAACGCCGACAGATCTACCTTGAGTCTTCGGATAGCGGGTCCAACAGCTAAAATCTCGATCAACCCGAGCCGATACCAAAATATGCACAGAAAATGCATAGTGCAGTATCAGTACAACCAACCCCATGTACTGGTAAGATCGAGCCTAACCTCGACAAAGTAGTGACGATGCTAAGGCAAGGCACCTACAAATCAACCTGTACAATTTAACAGTGTATATACAAATAATAGTAATGAAGAGCTAGACAGGAAATACCGGAAGGGAGAAACATGCTGAGGGAAATACAAGATAAAGAACTATAACAGAATGATAACTGGAACAACCAATATACTATGAATCAACAGGAACAACAAATACAGTAAAGGAAAAATGCACGGCATCACCCTTCGTGCTTTTACTCTCAATCTCACCATAAAATCAATAGAAACGACATGACATCACTCTCCGTGCATTAACTCTCTTATCATGGCACGACATCACCCTTCATGTATTAACACTCACAATGTGGCACAACATCACCCTTCGTGCTTTTATACTCACAATATGGCACGGCATCAACCTTCGTGCTTTTACACTCACAATATGGCATGACATCACCCTTCGTGCATTAACACTCTCCCTTACCATAATGCAATGAATCAATAACAACAAGGAGATAAAATAACAAGTACAAGCCTTACTTCAACATTTGGTTCCACAATATCAATCACAACTTCGAAATAAATACTCAATTATCACCAGAAGATACGTAAACATGATAAGAACGATTAAGTTAACAACGTTAGTCTAAACCCGTAGCAATTAGGCATGGGAAAGAGACAATATAAGAAAAACGGGAGAAACAGGGAAAACAGGTAAATTGGCGGCACATAAGTACTCGTCACCTCACATATACGCCGCTCACATGAATTTCACATAGTAAATAGTCTGAGGTTCCTAATTTCCTCAAGTCAGGGTTAACCACGACACTTAACTTGTTCCGAAGGCCACTCAATACTCAATCACAACTTTTCCTCTAGAATTCATCTCTAAACCACTCGTATCTATTAAAAAAAGACTCAATAATATCAAATATTGCTAAAGGAATCAATTATATTGCATAAATTTAGATTTTCCTAATTACCCTACAAAAGGTCAAAAACCGACCCCGGGCCCCGGCCTCGCTTGGTCAAAACCCGAGGTTCGGACCAAAATCCATTTACCGATTCACCCCCGAGCCCGGATATATAATTGGTTTTGGAGTCTGACCTTAATTTGAGGTCTAAATCCCCAAATTTCCGAAATCCCTAGTTTCTACCCAAAACCCCTAATTCTACCATGAAAAATCTAGATTTTAGGTTGATAATTCATGAAATGTAATGGGTAATTGAAAGAAAATGGTTTAGAATCACTTACCAACACTTTGGGGAAGAAAATATATCTTGAAAATCGCCTCGAGCCCGTTTGGGTTTTGAAAAATGAATTAATGGATTAAGTCCCATTTTGGGACTGTTTTATGCACTGGGCGGCAGTGTTCATTGCGTTCGCGAGGACACTATCACGTTCGCGAAGAGTAGAATTGCCAAGCCTTCACGTTCGCGAGTCCTCCTTTGCGTTCGCGAAGGCTACTCCCCCTGGCCTTCGCGTTCACGAGACCATGCTTGCGTTCGCGATGAAGGTTTCGAGATGAAGGATTACTGACTCCCTCCCCTAGGTCCCAAATGCTTCGCGTTCTCCATGAGCCGGTCGCGTTCGCGAAGAAGAAATTTCAGCCTCAGCAGTTTACTCTTCGCGTTCGAGAGAGTACCTTCGCGAACGCAAATAAGGATATACCAAAACACCTGCTGCAATAAAATACCAGATTTTCTAAGTTCGAAACATCCCGTAGCCTATCCGAAACTCATCCCGGCCCTCGGGGCTCCAAACCATACATGCACACAAATTTAAAAACATCATACGAAATTGCTTGCGCAATCGAATCGCCAAAATAACACCTAGAACTACGAATTTAGCACCAAATCAAATGAAATTCTCAAGAACACTTTAAAATTCATATCTTCACATTCGGACATCCGAATCACGTCCAACCAACTCTGTTTCTCACCAAATTTCACAGATAAGTCATAAATATTATATTGTACCTATATCGGGCTTCGGAACCAAAATACGGACTCGGTATCAACAAGGCCAAACATTAACCAATTCTAAAAAACCATTAAATTTCAAACTTTTAGTTTTCATCAAAAATTCATAACTCGAGCTAGGAACCTTCGAATTCAATTTCGGGCATATGCCCAGGTCCCATATTTCAATACGGAGCCATCGGGATCGTCAAAATACGGATCCGGGCCAGTTTACCAAAAATATTGACCTAAGTCAACTCAAATGAAGTTTTTAGGAAAATATTCTTATTTTTATCAGTTTTTAACATATAAGCCTTCCGGGCCAATACCCGGACTGCACACGCAAATCGAGGATGGTAAAAATGAGATTTTAAAGGCTTAAGAGCGTAGAATAGAGTTCTAAAATATAAGATGACCTTTTGGGTCATCACATTCTCCACCTTTAAAACAACCATTCGTCCTCGAACGGATATAGAAAAGTACCTGAGCCGGTGAAAAGATGGGGATTTCTACTCCACATATTGGACTCGGAATCCCAAGTAGCTGCCTCAGCAGGCTGACCTCTCTACTGCACATGAACTGAAGGGTAACTCTTCGATCTCAACTGGCGAACTTGCCGGGCTAGAATAGCCATCGGCTCCTATCGTAAGTCAAATCCTTGTCCAACTGGACAGAGCTGAAATCTAACACATGGGACGGATCATCGTGATACTTCCGAAGCATGGACACATGGAATACCGGATGAACTGATGATAACCCCGGTGGCAACGCAAGCCTATAAGCCACATCTCCCACTTTCTCCAGAATCTCAAAAGGTCCGATATACCTAGGGCTAAACTTGCCCTTCTTTCCGAACCTCATCACACCCTTCATGGGTGATACCCAAAGCAACACTCTCTTCCCGACCATGAATGCAACATCACGAACTCTGCGGTCGGTATAACTCTTCTGCATGGACTGAGCTGTGCGAAGTCGATCTTGAATAATCTTGACCTTATCCAATGCATCCTGTACTAAGTCTGTGCCTAACAACTGAGCCTCCATTGGCTCAAACCATCCGACCGATGATCGACACCGTCTACCATATAGTGCCTCATAGGCAGCCATCTGAATGCTCGATTGGTAGCTGTTGTTGTAGGCGAACTCTGCAAGGGGCAACAGCTGATCTCATGATCCTCCGAAGTCTATAACACATGCACGGAGCATATCCTCCAAGATATGAATAGTGCGCTCGGACTGTCCGTTCGTCTGAGGATGAAACTCTATGCTTAACTCAACCCGCATGCCCAACTCACGCTGTACTGCCCTCCAAAAGTGCGAGGTGAACTGCGTACCTCAATTAGAAATGATAGACACGAGCACACTGTGAAGACGAACGATCTCGCGGATGTAAATCTCTGCCAACAGCTCCGAGGAATAGGTAACTGCCACAAGAATGAAATGCGCTAACTTAATCAGCCTGTCCACAATGACCCAAATGACACCGAACTTCCTCTGAGTCTGTGGGAGTCCAACAATGAAGTCCATAGTGATACGCTCCCATTTCCACTCAAGGATCTCTAACCTCTGAAGTAGACCACCAGGTCTCTGATGCTCACACTTTACCAGCTGGCAATTTAGACACCGAGATACATATGCAACTATGTCTTTCTTCATTCACCTCCACTAATAATGCTTCCGCAAGTCCTAATACATCTTGGCGACGCCCGGATGAACAGAATACCGGGAACTGTGGGCCTCTTCAAGAATCAACTCACGAAGTCCATCCACATTAGGCACACAAATAAGACCCTGCATCCTCAAAACTCCACCATCCTCAACAGTAACCTGCTTGGCACCATCGTACCAGACTGTGTCTCTAAGGACAAGCAAATGAGGGTCGTCATACTGCCGATCTCTGATGCGATCAAACAAAGAAGACCGAGCAATTGTACAAGCTAGAACACGGTTGGGCTAATAAACATCCAACCTCACAAACTGATTGGCCAGGGCCTAAACATCCAATGCAAGCAGTTTCTCGCCAACTGGAATATATGCAAGACTACCCATACCAGCTGACTTTCTACTCAAAGAATAGGCCACCACATTGGCCTTTCCGGGATGATACAAGATGGTGATATCATAATCTTTCAATAGCTCTAACCACCTCATCTGCCTCAAATTGAGCTCCTTCTGCTTGAACAAATACTGCAAGCTCCGATCCGTGAATACCTCACATGGCACGCCGTAAAGATAGTGATTCCAAATCTTCAGCGCGTGAACAATGGCTGCCAGCTCTAGATCATGAACAAGGTAATTCTTCTCGTGAACCTTCAGCTGCCGCGAAGCATATGCAATAACCTTGCCACCCTGCATCAATACCCGTACCCAGACCAATACGGGATGCGTCAGAATATACTGTATAAGATTCTGAACCGGAGGGTAACACCAATACCTATGCCGTAGTCAAAGTTGTATTGAGCTTCTAGAAGCTTGCCTCACACTCGTCTGACCACCTTAACGGGGCACCCTTTTGGGTCAACCTGGTCAACCGGGTTGCTATGGATGAAAACCCATCCACGAATCGACGGTAGTAGCCCGCCAAATCCAAAAAACTCCGGATCTCTATAATTGAAGTAGGTCTAGGCCAATTCTGAATAACCTCAATCTTCTTAGGATCCACCTGAATATCCTCCGCTGATACAACGTGACCCAATAAAGCAACTGAACTTAACCAAAACTCGCATTTTGCAAACTTAGCATATAACTGACGGTCTCTCAGAGTCTGAAGAACGATCCGAAGGTGCTGCTCATGCCCCTCTCGACTGTGGGAGTAGATAAAGATATCATCAATAAACACAATCATAAAGAAATCCAAGTAGGGCTTGAACACCCAGTTCATCAAATCTATGAATGTTGCTGGGGCATTTGTCAGCCCAAATAACATCATTAGAAACTCATAATGCCCACACCGAGTCCGAAAAGCTATCTTAGGGACATCAGATGCCCTAATCCTCAACTGATGGTAGCCAGATCTCAAATCAATCTTCGAAAATACCTGGGTACCCTGAATCTGATCAAATAAATCATCAATCCTCGGCAACGGGTACTTATTCTTGATGGTGACTTTGTTCAACTACCGATAATCTATACACATCCTCATCGATCCATCC
This sequence comes from Nicotiana tomentosiformis, assembly GCF_000390325.3. Classification (NCBI taxonomy): domain Eukaryota; kingdom Viridiplantae; phylum Streptophyta; class Magnoliopsida; order Solanales; family Solanaceae; genus Nicotiana; species Nicotiana tomentosiformis. The sequence continues at coordinate 81,081,226 of NC_090823.1, read as the reverse complement.
TTCTTCTTCATAAACAACATAGGTGCACCCCAGGGCGAGACACTAGGTCTAATGAAGCCCTTATCAAGCAAATCTTGCAACTGTTCCTTCAATTCTTTCAACTTGTGCGGGGCCATGCGGTATGGTGGAATGGAAATGGGCTGAGTGCTCGGAGCCAAATCAATGAAGAAATCAATATCCCTATCGGGTGACATCCCCGATAGGTCTATAGGAAACACCTCTAGAAACTCACGAACAACCGGCACTGAATCCATGGAAGGAACCTCCGCACTAGAATCGCGGACATAAGACAAGTAAGCTAGACACCCCTTCTCGACCATATGCCGAGCCTTTACATAAGAGATAACCCTGCTGGTAGAATGGCCAAGATCCCTTTACACTCTAATCGAGGCAACCCCTACAAGGCTAAGGTCACCGTCTTGGCATGACAATCTAATATAGCATGATAAGGTGACAGGCAATCCATACCCAGTATGACGTTAAAATCAATCATATCGAGAAGTAGAAGATCTACATGAGTTTGAAGACTCCCAATGGTGACCACACACGAACGATAAACACGATTTACAACAATAGCATCTCCCACTAGTATGGACACATACACAGGAGCACTCAAAGAATCACGGGGCACAACCAAATATGAAGCAAAATAGGATGACACATAGGAGTAAGTAGATCCCAGATCAAATAGAACTGAAGCATCTCTACTGTAAACTGAAACAGTACCTATGATAACACCGTCAGATGACTCAGCCTCAAGCATGGCTGGGAAAGCATAACACCGGGGGTGGGCCCTACCACCATGAACTACGTCCCCGGGACGGCCTCTAGCTGGCTGGTCTCCACCTTTAACAGCCTGACCTCCACCTCTAACAATCTCGTCTCTACCTCTGGCTGTCTGACCCTACCTCTGGCTGGTTGAGCAGGTGGTGCAACAACTGGTGCCAGAACCATGGAACGAGAACTCTGATACTGTGAGCTACCCGATGTCTGAGGGCAAAATCTAGCAATGTGCCTCGGATCACCACAAGTATAACATGACCTTGACTGCTGTGACTGCGTACCCTAAAACTGACCGTGTCGACCTGAGTAACCACCATGATAACTCTGGAGTGGAGGTGCACTAATAGGAGCTGGTAGTGCACTATAGGCTAGCTGGTCGGAATAAGGCATATGAGGATCACGACCACCGGAGGCACCATGGGATGCCTGGAGTGCTGAATGAAACGGCATGGGAGGATGTCCTCTATCAAAAGTACCCCTTCCTCTAGATGAGGCACCGCTGAACTCACCAGAATGACGAGGTCTCTTGTCAGACCCCTGACCTCCCTGAGTAAGAACCATCTCAACTCGTATGGTGACATTAGCAGCTGCCTGAAAAGAAATCTCACTCCCAGTCTCTTTAGCCATCTGCAATCTGATAGGCTGAGCAAGTCAGTCAATAAACCTCCTCACCCTCTCTCTCTCGGCGAGACATAGAAGAATAGCATGACAGGCCAAATCCACAAAACGGGTCTCATACTGAGTAACAGTCATACTGCCCTGCTGGAGATGCTCAAACTGACGGCGATGCTCCTCTCTCAATATGATGGGCAGAAACTTCTCTAGGAAGAGCTGAGAGAACTGGTCCCAGGTAATAGCAGGCGACCCAGCTGGTCTGGTCAACAAATAATCTCTCCACCATTTTTTGGCAGAACCAGTCATCTGAAATGCAGCAAAATCGTTCCCATTGGTCTCTACTATACCCATGTTTCATAGAACCTCATAACAACTATCAAGATACTCTTGGGGATCCTCTGAAGTAGCACCACTGAAGTGAATTGGGAAGAGCTTGGTAAACCTGTTTAATCTCCACAAAGCCTAAGAAGACATAGCTAACCCATCACCGGTCTGTGGCACAATAACCGGCTGAACTACTCTGTCTGGATGAGCTGTTGAAGCCTGATACTGGGGAGCTATTTGCTCCGGAGTGGGAGTAGTGGGAGTCTGGGCTCCTCCTCCAGCCTGAGAGACGGCTGGTGCCATTGGAAATGCACCAGTCTGGGCCACACTCTCCATAAGACCCACCAAACATACCAAAGCGTCCTAAAGTACTTGGGTGGCAATAAACCCCTCCGGAACCTAAGCTAGCCCGAGAGGAACAATCTGGGCTGGAACCTTCTCTTCAAGATCTATCTGAGGCTCCACTACTGGGGCTGCTGCTCGGGCTCTGGGCTGAGCCCTGCCCCTACCTCGGCCTCTGGCACGGCCTCGGCCTCGACCTCTGCCCCGCGTAGGAGCTGCCACTGGAGGCTCTGGCTGCTGCTCAGCTGAGGAAGCGGTACGTGTTCTCGCCATCTACGAGAGAATAGGAGTGGAAGAGTTCAATTAGTATTGAGAAAATAAAATCGCATGACAGAGAAGAATAGAAGTGAAATTTGTTCCTAAACTTCATAGCCTCTGGAAGATAAGCACAGACGTCTCCATACCGATCTTTCAGACTCTACTAAGCTTGCTCGTGAATCGTGAGACCTAGGCAACCTAGTGCTCTGATACAACTTTTCACGACCCGGAATTTCCACCGCCGGGACCGTGATGGCGCCTAACATTTCACTTGCTAGGCGAGCCAACGTTAGAGAATTATTTAAACCAATCCTTATTCCATTCAGTAAATAACAACAATTAGCTAAGATAAAATATAGTGAGTGCGAAATAATATAAAGACTGCATTCAATTACTACTACTCGGATCTGGAGTCACAATTCACGAGCATTCTAGAATTTACTACAAGTAATAGTTTGAGAAAAATACAATTGTTTGAATGAAAGAAACAGTACAACAGAAAAGATAGACAGGGACTTCAAGGTTTGTGAACGCCGACAGATCTACCTTGAGTCTCCAGATAGCTGGTCCAACAGCTAAAATCTCGATCAACCCGAGCCTGTACCAAAATATGCTCAGAAAGTACAGAGTACAATATCAGTACAACCGACCCCATGTACTGGTAAGTGTTGAGCCTAACCTCAATGAAGTAGTGACGAGGCTAAGGCAAGGCACCTACAAATCAACCTGTATAATTTAACAGTGTATATACAAATAACAGTAATGAAGAGCTAGACAGGAAATACCGGGAGGGAGAAACATGCTGAAGGAAATACGAGATAAAGAAGTACAACAGAATGATAACTAGAACAACCAATATACTATGAATCAACAGGAACAACGAATACAATAAAGAAAAAATGCACGGCATCACCCTTCATGCTTTTACTCTCAATCTCACCATAAAATCAATAGAAATGGCACAATATCACCCTTCATGCATTAACTCTCATAACATGGCACGACATCACCCTTTGTGCATTAACACTCATAATATGGCACGACATCACCCTTCGTGCTTTTACACTCACAATATGCAACGACATCACCCTTCGTGCTTTTACACTCACAATTTGGAATGGCATCACCCTTTATGCATTAACACTCTCCCTTACCATAATGCAATGAATAAATAACAATAGGGAGATAGAATAACAAGTACAAGCCTTACTTCAACATTTGGTTCCACAATATCAATCTTAACTTCGAAATAAAAACTCAATTATCACCAGAAGATACGTAAACATGATAAGAACGATTAATTTAACAACGCTAGTATAAACCCGTAGCCATTAAGCATGGGAAAGAGACAATATAAGAAAAATGAGAGAAACAGGGAAAACAAGTAAATTGGCCGCGCATAAGTACTCGTCACCTCATATATACGCAACTCACATGAATTTCATATAGCAAATAGTCTGAGGTTCCTAATTCCCTCAGGTCAGGGTTAACCAAGATACTTACCTCGTTCTGAAGGACACTCAATACTCAATCACAACTTTTCCTCTAGCATTCGTCTCCAAACTACTCGTATCTATTAAAAAATTGACTCAATAATATCAAATATTGCTAAAGGACTTAATTACATTGCATAAATTTAGATTTCCCAAACTTTACCATAAAAGGTCAAAAATCAACCTCGGACCCCGGCCCCGCTTGGTCAAAACCCGAGGTTCGGACCAAAATCTATTTACCCATTCACCCCCGAGCCCGGATTTATAATTGGTTTTGGAATCTGACCTCAATTTGAGATCTAAACCCCCAAATTTCCGAAATGCCTAGTTTCTACCCAAAACCCCTAATTCTACCATGAAAACTCTAGATTTTAGGTTGATAATTCATGAAATGTAATGGGTAATTGAAAGAAAATGGTTTAGAATCACTTACCAATACTTTGGGGAACAAAATGTATCTTGAAAATCGCCTCTAGCCCGTTTGGTTATTGAAAAAATGAATTAATGGCTTAAGTCCCGTTTTGGGACTGTTTTATGCACTGGGCGATAGTGTTCATCGCGTTCGTGAGGAAACTGTCGCGTTCGCGAAAAGCAGAATTGCCAAGCCTTCGCGTTCGCGAAGGCTACTTCCCCCTGGCCTTCGCGTTCGCGAGATCATGCTCGCGTTCGCGATGAAGGATTAGTGACTCCCTCCCCCAGGTCCCAAATGCTTTGAAGAAGAAATTTCAGCCTCACCAGTTTACTCTTCGCGTTCGCGAGAGTACCTTCGCGAACGCGAATAAGGACATACCAGAACACCTACTGCAGCAAAGTACCAGATTTTCTAAGTCCAAAACATCCCGTAGCCTTTCTGAAACTCACCCGAGCCCTCGGGGCTCTAAACCAAATATGCACACTAGTCTAAAAATATCATACGAACTTGCTCGCACGATCGAATCGCCAAAATAACACATAGAACTACGAATTTAGCACCAAATCAAATAAAATTTTCAAGAATACTTTAAAATTCCTATCTTCATATCCGGACGTCCGAATCACATCCAACCAACTTTGTTTCTCACCAAATTTCACAGATAAGTTATAAATATTATATTTGACCTATATCGGGCTCCGAAACTAAAATACGGACCCCATATCAACAAGGCCAAACGTTAACCAATTCTTAAAAACAATTAAATTTCAAACTTTTAATTTTCATCAAAAATTCATAACTCGTGTTGGGGACCTCCGAATTCAATTCCGGGCATACGCCCGGGTCCCATATTTCGATGCGGACCCATCGGAACCGTTAAAATATGGATCCGAGCCCGTTTACCAAAAATGTTGGCCGAAGTCAACTAAACTGAAATTTTTTAGCAAAAATTCTTATTTTTATCAGTTTTTAACATATAAGCCTTCCTGGCCAATACCCGGACTGCGTACACAAATCTAGAAGGGTAAAAATGAGATTTTTAAGGCTTAAGAGCATAGAATAGAGTTCTAAAATATAAGATGACCTTTTGGGTCATCACAAATAGCTAAATAATGATATGTCCTATTTAATTATAAATTATTGAAATACCATTTCAAATTTAAAAAAGATATAAGAAATCTTGACGCATGATTGTGGAAGAACAACGAGTTGATTGGCGCATTTCAATAATACTTGCCAAGAAAGTGATACAACTCATTATTAAAGAAAAATAAAAATGAGTGAATTTCATAGTACTATTAAATATTACATCTCATGAGAACATTCTAGATACTTTTTCTAAAATTAATTCTATATAAAGTCTTAAAAGTATATATAAAATTTATATATATTTATATGCCGGTTTGGTTCGATTTTTTTTCTCAATACCAAGCCAAATCAAACCAAACCTAGTCGGGTTTTTAATTGATTTGATTTTCTGTGGTTTGATGCGATTTTTCAGTTCGGTTTGAACACCCCTAATAAAACATAATAGTATAATTAGTAAATGTGTATGAATAATAGTTAAGATAAATAATCTTTCTTTATTGAATATTTACTCTATGTATGTGCAATTTTTATCTTCAAGAACAATTACTACTAAGGATAAAATGAGAAAAAAAATTTAATTATATCTTGTATTTCTAAAATAACAAATAATATGAGACATATATTTTTAGAAATCATGACTAATAATTTGAGACAAAAGGGATCTTACGAAAAGTGATTACATGAAATAACCTCATACTTTGTGCAAAGATTTGTTCAAAAGCCACGACAATGTTGGAAAAGAACACAGTATTATCCTTATAAATTTGTAGTTTCGGGAAGGCTAGTTCACCACACAAGAAGTAGGACACGAATTTCATAACCTGGATCAGTTTTCAAACTCCTTTTTTTTTAATACACATCAAACTCCTTAATCAAAAGCTTTATACATTATTTAATGGGTAAAAATATCACGACCCTAATTTTCCTCCTTAGGATGTCATGATGGCACCTAATCTTTACGACTAGGTAAGTATAACATGCATAAAGAAATAGCAAAAATAATAATAAGACTTCAAATTTAAACCATTTAAACTATTATATTGGAACTCAACAGTACAACTGTCAACAACTTCCCAAAATCAAGTGGAACAGAGTTATATACGAGTCCAACCATAAAGAAATTGTCCACTTCCGACCTTCAAATCCCCAATTTATTGTTTAGGAAGTTTCACAAAAATCCCAAATTTTTCCAACTCAAACACTAATTAAATGATAAAAATAATGATGGATTCAAGAATAATAAGCAAATTCGAGTCAAAAGCACTTACTCCGATCTAATCCTTGAAAATTTTCTCCAAAATCGCCTAAAACCAATCTCTCTAACTCAAGATATGGATAATGAAATAAAACCCTCGATTTCTTAATTTTTGCCCAGTGATATCCGCTTCTGCGGATGATTGGTCGCTTTTATGACGCCACTTCTGTGGTGGAAATCTCGCATATACGAGATTCACTCAAGTATTGACCTTCCACACCTGCAAAACCTGACATCGTACCTGCGGAGGCTCATCTGGGCAAAATCCTCCGCTTCTGCGGAACTTGCAGACCAACATAGGATCCGTTTCTGCGAACTCTTGGCCGTACCTACGATCACGCTCCTGCGCCTCCTTGACCACTTCTGCGGACTCGCAGATGCGGAGTCGATTCGCACTTGCGCTTCCCAGGCAGCCTCCTACCAGCTTTCACCCACACACAAAATGGCAGCTCCTGCCGCTCCGCACCTGCGGCCAAAACCTCGCATGTGCGGCTACACCAGAACTGAAAACCAACCGCACTTCTCTAAGTCCGAAACTCAATCCGATTTCAATCTGATTCATGCCCGAGGCCACCGAGACCCCATTCAAACATACCAACACATCCTAAAACGTGATACAAACTTAGATGAAGCTTCAAATCACATCAAATAACATCAAAATTATGAATCACACCCCAATTCAAGCCTAATGAAACTAATGAACTTTCGACTTCTAAAACTAATGCCGAATCATATCAAACCAACTCTGATTGACCTCAAATTTTGCACACAATTCATAAATGACACATCAGACCTATGACAACTCCCGAAACCAAAATACGAACTCGATATCAATAAAGTCAACTCTCGGTCAAACTTCTCAACCTTCCAAACCTTCAACTTTTCAACTTTGGCCAATTCAAGTCAAAATGACCTACAAACCTCCAAATCAATATCCAAGCATACTCCTAAGTCTAAAACAACCATACAAAGCTATCGGAACCATAAAAACCCCATTCCGTAGTCATCTACATAAAAGTCAAACTCTGACCAACTCTTTCAACTTAAACTTTCAAATTTGGGACTAAGTGTCCCTATTCACTCCGAAACGCACTCGGAACCCAACCAACCACCTCGACAAGTCACATAACCACAATTTAATATAATAGGCAATAAATTGGGGAACAAGGTTAAAATACTTAAAATGTCCGGCCGGGTCGTTACATCTTTCCCCTATGAAAATAAACGTTCGTCTTCGAACGAGTATAGAGACATACCTGAAGTGCTAAAAAGGTGAGGGTAATGGCTACACATATCATGCTCGTTCTCCCAAGTCGCCTCCTCGACTGGTTGACCCCTCCACTGAAACTTCTGAAGCAATGTTCTTTGACCTCAACCTTTTGACCTGGCTGTTCAAGATGGCCACCGGCTCCTCAATGTAAGTCAAATCCTTGTCCAATTAGACGGAGCTGAAATCTAAAATATAGGACGGATCGCTGGGATACTTCCGAAGAATGGAAACATGGAACACAGAGTGAACTGCAGATAAGCTGGGTGGAAATGCAAGCTTGTAGGACACCTCCCCCACTCTCTCAAGGATCCCAAAAGGACCAATATACCTAGGGCTCAACTTGCCCTTCTTCCCGAACCTCATCACACCCTTCATGGGTAAAACCCGGAGCAAAACCCTTTCTCTAACCATGAATGCAACATCACAAACGTTTCCATCGGCATAACTCTATTTCCAAGAATGTGATGTATGAAGCCGATCCTGGATCAACTCGACTTTATCCAAGGCATCTCGAATAAAATATGTGCCCAACAATCTAGCCTCACCCGGCTCAAACCATCCAATTGGAGAACAAAACTGTCTCCCATATAGGGCCTCATAAGGAGCCATCTGAATACTCGATTGTTAGCTGTTGTTGTAGGCGAACTCTGCAAGCGGCAAGAACTGATCCCAAGACCCCATCCCCCCCCCCAATGCATATCACAAGCACATAGCATATTCTATAAAATCTTAATAGTGCGCTCGGACAGCCCGTTCGTCTGGGGGGGAGGGGGTAAAATGATGTACTCAACTCAACCCATGTTCCTAACTCATATTGTACGACTCTCCAGAAGTGCAATGTAAACTGCGTGCCTTGGTTAGAGATAAAGGATACCGGCACGCCATGAAGTCGAATAATCTCACAGATATAGATCTGAGGCAACTGCTCCGAAGAATATGTAGTCATCACCAGAATGAAATGAGCCGACTTGGTCAACCTATCCATAATCACGCATACAACGTCAAATTTCTTCAAAGTCTGTGGGAGCCCAACAACGAAGTTCATGGTAACACGCTCCCACTTTCACTCAGGAATCTCAAGTCTCTGAAGCAAACCGCCCGGACTTTGATGCACATACTTCACTTGCTAACAGTTGAGGCACCGAGACACAAACTCTTATGTCTTTCTTTATTCTCGTCAAAACACTAATCCATGTCTGTTTGCTCAAAATGTTGACCAAAGTCAACCCAATTGAGTTTTAAAGCTCTATTTCACATTTTAATCAATTTTTTACATAAAAACTTTTCGAAAAAATTTATGCACTGCACACGCAAGTCGAGGAATGATGAATAGTGCTATTTGAGGTCTCAGAATACAAAAATAATTATTAAATTTAAAGATGATATTTTAGGTCATCACATTCTCCATCTCTAAAACAAACGTTCATCCTCGAACGAAATTAGAAAAGTACCTGAGCTTTGTGAAAATGTGTGTATATTTACTCTGCATATCCGAATTGGACTCCCAGGTAGCTGTATCAATTGATTGACCTTTCCATTGCACCCGAACTAAAGGATAACTCTTAAACCTCAACTGTCGGACCTGCCTGGCTAGAATAGCTACCGGCTCCTCTTCGTAAGTCAAATCCTTGTCTGATTGGACTGAGCTGAAATCTAAAACATAGGACGGATCATCATGATATTTCTGGAGCATAGACACATGGGATACTGGATGAACCGCTGATAAACTAGGTAGTAATGCAAGCTTGTAGGCTACTTTTCCCACCCTTTCAAGAATTTTGAAGGGTCCTATATACCTTGGGCTCAACTTGCCCTTCTTTCCGAACCTCATTACACATTTCATAGGTGAAACCCGGAGCAATCCTCTTTCTCCAACCATGAATGCAATATCACGAACTTTACGGTCAGCATAACACTTTTTCCTAGATTGAGCTGTGCGAAGTCGATCTTGAATAAATTTGACCTTATCCAAGGCATCCTGTACTAAATCGGTACCCAACGATCAAGCGTCTCCCGGTTTAAACGATCAAACGGGTGAACGACACTATCTCCTGTATAATGTTTCATATGGAGCCATCTGAATGCTCGACTGATAATTGTTATTATATGCAAACTCCGCAAGTGGCAAGAACTGATCCCAAGAACCTCCAAAGTCTATAACACAAGCGCGAAGCATATCTTCCAATATTTGAATAGTGCGCTCTGATTGTCTGTGTGTCTGAGGATGAAATGCTGTACTGAACTCAAACCGCATGCCTAACTCATGCTGTACAACCTTCCAAAAGTGTGAGGTAAACTGCGTACCTCGATCTGAAATAATAGACACGGGCACACCGTGATAGCGAACAATCTCACGAATGTAAATTTCAGCTAACCGCTCTGAAGAATAGGTAACTGCCACTGGAATGAAATGTGCTGACTTGGTCAACCTGTCCACAATGACCCAAACTGAATCGAATTTTCTCTGAGTCCGTAGGAGCCCAACAACAAAATCTATAGTGATACGCTCCCACTTCCACTTAGGAATTTCTAACTTCTGAAGCAAACCACCAAGTCTCTGATGCTTGTATTTGACTTGTTGACAGTTTAAACACCGAGCTACATATGCAACTATATCTTTCTTCATTATCCTCCACCAATAATATTGCCACAAATCTTGATACATTTTGGCGGCATCTGGATGAATATAATGCCGGGAACTGTGTGCCTCTTCAAGAATTAATTCACGAAGCCCATCCACATAAGGCACACAAATACGACCCTGCATCCGCAGAACTCCATCTTCCCCCACAACAACCTGTTTGGCATCACCGTGTCGCACCGTGTCCTTAAGGACAAGCAAATGAGGATCATCATATTGTCGCTCTCTGATATGCTCATATAAAGAAGACCGAGCGACTGTGCAAGTTAGAACCCGACTGGGTTCTGAAACATCTAACCTCACGAACTGATTAGCCAAAGTCTGAACATCTGCAGCTAACGGTCTCTCACCAACCGGAATATACGCAAGGTTGCCCATACTTACAGCCTTTCTACTCATAGCATCGGCCACCACATTGGCCTTTTTAGGGTGATACAAAATGGTGATATCATAGTCTTTCGACAGCTCTAACCATCTTCTCTGCCTCAAATTGAGATCTTTTTGTTTGAACAGATACTGAAGGCTATGATGATCAGTAAATATCTCACACGAGACACCGTAAAGGTAATGCCTCCAAATCTTCAGCGCATGAACAATGGCTGCCAATTCCAAGTCATGAACGAGATAATTCTTCTCGTGAATTTTCAACTGCCGCGACGTATATGCAATCACCCTGCTATCTTTCATCAATACTGCACCAAGCTCAATGCGAGATATATCACAATACACTGTATAAGATCCTGAGCCTATGGGTAGTACTAATACTGGTGTTGTAGTCAAAGCGGTCTTGAGCTTCTGAAAGCTCAACTTACACTCGTCTGACTATCTAAATGGGACACCCTTCTGGGTCCGAAGGGTGCAATTTGGTCAATGGAGATTCTATAGATGAAAACCCTTCCACAAACTGGTGATAATAACCTGCTAAACCCAGGAAACTCCGGATCTTTGTAGCTGAAGTAGGTTTAGGCCAATTCTGAACTGCCTCAATCTTCTTAGGATCCACTTTTATGCTTCACCAGATACTACATGCCTCAAAAGGCAAATCGAGTCTCACCAAAATTCACATTTTGAAAATTTAGCATATAATTATTTATTCTTCAAAGTCTGAAGCACAATCCGAAGGTTCTGCTCATGATCCTCTCGATAGCTGGAGTAAATCAAGATGTCATCAATGAACACAACCATAAAAGAGTCCAAATAAGGCTTGAACACCCGATTCATCAAACCCATAAATACTGCTGGGGCATTTGTCAGCCCAAATGACATCACTAGTAATTCGTAATGCCCACACCGAGTCCGAAAAGCTGTCTTAGGGACATCAAATGCCCTAATCTTCAACCGATGGTAACCAGACCTCAAGTCGATCTTTGAAAATACCTTGGCACCATGAAGCTGATCGAATAAGTCATCAATTTTTGGCAGCAGATACTTGTTCTTCATAGTGACCTTGTTCAACTGCCGATAATCTATACACATTCTCATCGACCCATCTTTCTTCTTCATGACAACACGGGCGCACCCCAGGGCGAGACACTAGGTCTAATGAAGCCCTTATCAAGCAATTCTTATAATTGATCCTTTAATTCTTTCAATACAGAAGCCAATATCTTTGTCGGGTAACATCCCCGGTAGATCTGCAGGAAATACATTTGGAAATTCACAGACAACTGGAACTGAATCCAAAGAAGGAACTTCCGCGCTGGGATCGCGAATATAAGCGAAATAAGCTAGACACCCATTCTCGACCATATGCTGAGCTTTCACATAAGAGATAACCTTGCTGATAGAATGGCTAAGAGCCCCTTTCAACTCTAGTTGAGGTAACCCTGGCATGGCTAAGGTCACCATTTTGGCGTGACAATCCAATATAGCATGATAAGGTAACAACCAATTCATACCCAAGATAACATCAAAATCTACCATGTAAAAAAGTAGAAGATCTACGCTAGTCTCAAGAGTCCCAATAGTAACCACACATGAACGATAGACATGATCTACTACAATAGAGTCTCCCACCCGTGTAGAGACAAACATAGAAGCACTAAAAGAATCACGAAGCACAATCAAATATGAAGCAAAATAGGAGGACACACAGGAATAAGTAGATCCTGGATCAAATAGAAGTGAAGCATCTCTATGGAAAACTGGAACAATACCTGTGATCACGACATCGGATGACTCGACCTCAGGCATAGATGGAAAAATATAAAATCGGGGTTGGGCCCCACCACTTTGAACCGCGTATTTGGGATGGCCTCTAACTGGCTGGCCTCCACCTATAATGGCCTGACCTCCACCTCTAATCGCCTGGCCTCCACCTCTAGCTGCCTGACCCCTACCTCTAGCTAGCTGAGCAGGTGGTGAAGCAACCAGTGCCGGTATGATGGCACGAGAATCCTGCCGAGATCTGTTGCTCGACAACCTAGGTCAATACCTCCTGATGTGACCAATGTTCCCACACTCATAACACTCATCCGGCTGCCGTGGCTGTTGAAGCTGACCTGAACGGGTCGAATAACCACTGTAGTGACTCTGGCATGGTGGTGCATTGATAGGAACTGAATGTACATTAAATGTTGGCGGCCCAGAGTAAGGCATAATAAGACCGTAACTCCCTAAAGCACCGTGAGATGCCTGAAGTGCTGAATGAAATGGACCGGGAGGATGACCCCTACCAAAATTACCCCTGCCTCCAGACGGGGCACCACTGAACCTACTGAACTAACGAGGCCTCTTATCAGAATCCTTCCCTCTCTCCTGTGCAAGAACCATCTCGATCCTCCTAACAACGTTAGCAGCCGTCTGAAAGGAAATCTCACTTTCGGTCTCCTTGGCCATCTGAAGCCTGATAGGGTGAGTGAGTCCATCAATAAACCTCCTCACTCTCTCTCCCTCAGTAGAAAGTAAAAGGAGAGCATGACAGGCTAGATCCACATAACGGGTCTCGTACTGAGTAACGGTCATACTGCCCTACTGGAGACATTCAAATTACCTGCGGTAATCCTCTCTCAATGTGATAGGGAGGAAATTATCTAGAAATAGCTGGGAGAACTGCTCCCAAGTCAGTGTAGGCGATCCAACTGGTCTGGTCAACGTATAATCTCTCAACCACTTCCTGGTGGATCCCGTCATCTGAAATAGAGTAAAATCGGCCCCATTGGTCTCAACTATACCCATGTTCCGCAACATCTCATGGAAGCTGTCAAGATAATCCTGTGGGTCCTAAGAAGGTGTACTACTGAAGTGAACTAGAAAGATTTTAGTAAACTTGTTCAACCTCCGTAAAACCTCAGAAGACATGGCGGGCCTATCACCAGCCTGTGCCGCAACAACTGGCTGAATTACCCCAACTGGCGGGGCTGCTGGAGCTATATTTTTGGGAGCCATCTGCTCCAAAGCAGGAGTATTGGGAGTTTATACTCCTCCCCCAGACTGTGAGACGGCTGGTGCTAATAGAAATGTACCATTCTGTGCCACGCCCTCCATAAGACTCACCAAACGGACTAGAGCGTCATGAAACACTGGAGTAGCTATGAATCCTTCCGGGACCTGAATTGGTCCAACTAATACAGTCTGAACTGGAACCTCCTCCTGAAGATCTACCCGAGGTTCTACAACGGGTGCTGCTGCTCGAGCTCTAGACTGAGCTCTACCTCTGCCTCTGCCTTGTCCTCTAGCGTGACCTCGACCTCGACCCCTACCCCTGGTCATAGTTACCACTGGGGGCTCTAGTTCCTGTCCATCGGTAAATGTATTACGTGTTCTCACCATCTGCGAGAGAATAGTAATAGAATGGTTCAATCATCGATGATAGAATAAAATTGCACGACAGGATAAGAAAGAAGTGATATTGTTCCTAAACTTCATAGCCTCTGAAAGATAAGTACAGACGTCTCCGTACCGATCCTTCAGACTCTAATAAGCTTGCTCGTGACTTGTGAGACCTAAGTAACCTAATACTCTGATACCAACTTCTCACGACTCGAAATTCCCACCTTCAGGATCGTGATGACGCCTAATATTTCACTTGCTAGGCAAGCCAATATTAAAATAATTTTTATCATTTTTTTAAAAATAAATAAATTAAACAGGAGTTCATTACTAAAATAAAGTGCGAAAGACCATAACAAACGAACCACCCAAATATCTCCCTGAATCTGGTGTCGCAAGTGCACGAGCTTCTAGAATAATACAAACAAGAGTCTGAATAAAATAAAGCTGTCTGAAAGAAAACACACAGCTAAAATAAAGTAGAAGGGGACTTCAGAACTGCGGACGCTGTGCAATTATACCTCAAGTCTCCTCTGGGTAGCTAAAATCCGAGCAAGTCTATGGTACACCGCTGGGACCAACTCCAAAATCTGCACAAGAAGTGTAGAGTATAGTATGAGTACAACCGACCCCATGTACTCTGTAAGTGCCGAGCCTAACCTCGACGATGTAGTGACGAGGCTAAGGCATGTCACTTACATTAACCTGTATGCAATAATAGTAATAATAACAATAATAGAAATAAAACAGGTAACTCATTTCAACAGTTGAAGCCAATTCGGCAGTCATAACTAATTATTAGTTCAATCAATTCCTGTTCCGGCGTGCAACCCGCTCCAACAATATAATTCTTCAATAAATTTTTATTGTGGCATGCAACCCGCTCCAAAAATATAAACTTAAAATATAATCCGTTGCGGCGTGCAACCCGATCCCCTAATATATTCCTTTTCATTTCCGTTGCGGTGTGCAATCCACTCCAACAATATAATTTTATAACTCTTAAATATAATAAAAATACTCTCATAAATACCATATTCAGTAAGAAATTATTAGGCAACAAGGCACACAATATTTATAAATTATTTAGGAAACAAGTAATGACAAGTAGTGAATAATTGTGGAAATTAGGGAAAAAATAGGCAATTTCATATTTAATACGCTAAATGTCAAGTAGCAATTAAGACACATAAATCAAATAAGCATTTAACAATTATTGCATGAATTCAAGAATTAATATTGACAAGGGATATGAGAGAAATAATTATTATAACAATTAATTCGTGTCTTAAAATAATTTATGATTTTTAAATAATTATGTAAATAATTAATTTGACGACGTATAGACACTCGTCACCTCGCATATACATCGTCCACATGAATTTCACATAATAAATATTGCAAGGGTTCTATTCCCTCAAGTCAAGGTTAACCACGACACTTACCTCGATTTGCAACCAAATTCAAGATTCCAATAAACCTTTGCCTCGCGAATTCGAGTCCGAAATCCTCAAATATAGTCATAAACAATTCAATATACTCAATACAAATCATAGAAATTAATTCCGAATGAAATTACTAATTTTTCGGACTTAAATCCGAAATTTATTTCAAAAATCAATAGTGGGACCCACGTCTTGAATCCCGAAAAAACTTACGAAATTCGAACATCTGTTCCGATACGAGTTCAACCATACAAAAATTATCGAATTCCGACATCAGATTGACATTCAAATCTTAATTTTACATTTTTTGAAGATTTTATAAAAATCTGATTTTTCTTCCATAAATTCACGATTTCATGATGTAAATGAGTTTGGAATCATAAAATATAATCAATACAGGATAAGGAACACTTACCTCAATATTTTCCCGTAAAAATCGTCCAAAATTTGTGTCACGACCCAAAAATCTCATCTATCGTGATGGCGCCTATCTCAATACTAGGCATGCCAACAATCTAAATAAACCACCATATCTTTCAAGTTTGAGAACAAAATACTTAAATTCAGCGGAAGAAACTCACAATTTCAAATATCACACTCCCAAAACCCGATGTCACTAAGTACATGAGCATCTAATATGAATACAATGTTTGACCGATAAAAATTACTATCCAAAAGTATAGAACAATACAATAATTGAACAGGAAAGAGAGATAAGGTCAGCAGACGCTAAGCAACTACCTTGATAGTCTCCACTGATCGTACTCTGAAATCTAACAGTCTCCGTATCCGGAAGCACCTGGATCTGCACACGAGGTGCATAGTGTAGTATGAGTACAACTAACTCAATAAGTAACAAGACTAACCTCTAGGCTGAAAGAAATGATGAACTCCGCAGGTACAGTCCAGTAAAACTAATGGTACAGAAATGTAGGTATATTTTCAAGTTCAACAGTTAAACTCAGTACAAGTGAAATAGATTAATACTCCATGATATGAGGAATATGACATCTCAGTAGCAAGACCTCATGTAGATACTGGTCACCAATTATTCGGTCACTCGGTACAGTTTATGGCCAGTCCAGTACCAGGGTGTTCCAACTCGTATATATATACACATCGACTGACAGTCAGTCATTCAGTACCGTATAAGGCCAATCCAGCCCTGGGGTAATTTATCCCCAAATGCAAATGATACAAACAAGATCCATGTACATGTAAATTCATTACAATATAAATAAGTAAGGCAAGTCCATCCCCTGGGAAAATCCATCCCATATATATATATATATATATATATATATATATATATATATATATATATATATATATATATATATAAGCAGTAAGTAAGGCGACTCCATGCCCTGGGAAGTCCATCCCGAATATATATGATTATCTACGCTCACTGGGGGTGTGTCCGGATGGGCTCTTCAACCCAAGCGCTATAAATCAACCGCGCTCACCGGGGATGTGTGAAGACTCTCGGAAGGGCTCCTTCAGCCCAAGCTCTATATAAAGCTGATATGGCCTACTGCAGGCGGGTAGTCCCGATCCGTATAATAATAAAACTAATAAGTCCTGTTGTAGGCGGGAAACCCCGATCCGTTTAATAATAAGCTAATAAGGTCTGCTGCAGGCGGGCAACCCCGATCCATAAAATAGTAAATCCAATAAGGCCTGCTACATGCGGGCAGCCCCGATCCATAAAATAGTAAAGCCAATAAGGCCTGCTGCAGGCGGGCAGCCTCTATCCACAACAATAATAATGTATAAATCCATTTTGGCCTGCTGTAGCCGGGTATCCTCGATCCATTTAATAATAACATATATATAGTAAATATGGCATGTTGCATTGCGCAGCTCAATCCCATAAATATCCTCACAATGGACAATTATTACTGAGTGTGAAATGTATATTTTCAAACAATTAATTCAACAACAACACGACCCCATGGGTCCCAAAATATTGGCACGTAGCCTAAACACGATCTTTAATAGGAGCCTCCGCTCAATTTCTCTAACACATAGAGAATGTTCAGATAATAACATGATTTATTAATTTTATAACTTCACAGGATTTATTCAAGACACAATTTCTGTGGTGTACGTCTACATGTTCGTTACCTATCGTGTGTGTCACCTGCAAACAATTCATATCATACCAAATTAGGTGATTCATACCCTCAAAACCAAGTTTAGAAATATTACTTAGCTCAAACTGTGTAATTCTTTACTCCAGTATACCTTTGCCCGTGAATTTACCCCCAAATGGCTCGAATCTAGCCACTATTAAATTGATTCAATCAGCACAAATTATTGAAATTAATTCCATATCAAAAATACTATTTTTTTCACAAAATCCAAAATTACACTCAAACAAATCTTGGAACCCGATAAAAGTTATAAAATATGAATGCTCATTCAACCACGAGTCCAATCATATAAATTTTACTCAAATCCGACATCAACTCGACCCTTAAATCTCCAAATTAAACCAAGAGGGTTTTCATAATTTTCCAACTTAATTCACTAATTAAATATTAAAAATAACCATGGATTCGGGTAATCTAACCAATATTAAGTTAAGAACACTTACCCCGTTATTTTTCTTGAAAATCTCCCAAAATTCGCCTCTTTCCGAGCTCAAATCCGTCAAAAATGGAAAATGGGATGAAGTCCTATTTTCAGAACTTAAATCTGCTGCCCAGTCATTTACCCTATGCGATCGCAGCAAAACACCCGCGATCGCGAAGCACAAAATTTTTCTAGCTCTTTTTTACTCTATGCGATCGCGGCCATTCTCCCGCGATCGCAAAGAACAAATTTTCCAACAGCCTTGTCCAACTTCTTCCGGATAGCCTCTAGTATAATGGTTATAACTTTTTGTACAAAACTCCAAATGACAAATGGTTTATATTTCAGAAAACTAGACACAAAGGACTACAATTTTTATTTTTAGATCATCTCCAAATTCCTTATAGATTACGAGATATAAGCTTCCAAAGTCGGGTCAGTGCAACAGAATATTTCCTCTACGCGATCGCGAAAGGTCATCCGCGATCGCGATTCACTGGCCATTTTTTCTCATTTTATGCTTCGCTATCGCGGCCAATTCCACGCGATCGCATAGCACACTGCTGTAGCAAAAAACTAGCAGCTTTAAATGGCCTAGAAATGGTCCGAAACCACCCCGAAACTCACCCGAGGCCCCCGGAACCTCAACCAAATACACCATCAAGTCCCAAAACATCATACGAACTTAGTCGAAGCCTCGAATCACATCAAACAATGCTAAAACCACGAATCGCACCTCAATTCAAGCCTAATGAACTTTGAACTTTCAAATTCTATATCTTGTGTCGAAATACATTGAATCAATCCAGAATGACTTCAAATTTTGCACACAAGTTATCAATGATATAATGACGCTATTCCAATTTTCAGAATCAGATTCTGACCTCGATATCAAAAAGTAAACCCCCCGGTCAAACTTTTCAAAAATTTAACTTTCGGCATTTTAAGCCTAATTCCACTACGGACCTCCAAATAATTTTTCGGACATACTCCTAAGTCCAAAATTACCATACAGAGCTATTGGAATCATCAAAACTCTATTCCGAGGTCATTTACACATAAGTCACTATCCGGTCAACTATTTCAACTTAAGTTTCCAACATGAAATTTATTCTTCCAAGCTAACTCCGAAATACTTTAAAATCAGAACCGACAATTCATGCAAGTCATAATACCTCGTAGAAAGTTATTCAAGACTTCAAATAGTTAAAATGAGTGTAAATGCTTAAAACGACCGGTTGAGTCGTTACATATCGCCTTACCAGAGCTCAAAATCATAAATGGTAGGAAATGCGGCAAAATCCCATTTTCAGAACTTAAGTTCTGTTTTCCCAGGTTTTTCCCTTATGCGATCGCGGACAATGTTTCGCAATCGCGAAGCACATTTTTAGGCTATCCAGCTTTTGCTCTACGTGAATGCGGCAGTGCTCTCGCGAACACGAAGCACAACTTCTTAACCTTTCGCGATCGCGGACTACCTTATGCGATCGCGTAGCATAAATTTTGTTCTTCAGCTTCTGCCTCATTCCTTCTTCGCGAACGCGGCTTGGCCCTCGCGTTCGCGGTGACTTAGTTATTGTAACTGTGCAATCACGGACCTCACTATACGATCGCATAGTACAAATTTCACCCGTGACCATTAAGTCTTCGCGATCGCGGACACAGTCACGCGGTCGCATAGAAGGAAACCAGTAGCAGCAGCTTCAGCAGTTTCATGGTTTCGAAATGCGCCGATCATGATCTGAATTACATCCGAGCCTTCAGGGTTCCAAACCATATATGCACACCAGTCCAAAAATTTAATACGAACTCGCTCGCGCAATCAAAATACCAAAATAACACCTAAAACTACGAATCAGACACCAAATTAAATAAAATTTTTAAGAAAAGCTTACAATTTTTATTTTAACAACCGGACGTCCGAATCATGTCAAACCAGCTCCGTTTCTCACCAAATTTGGCAGACAAGTCATAAATATAGTAATAGAGCTATACCGGGTCTGGAACAAAAATACGGGCCCGATATCAATAAATTCAAACATTAGTCAAATCTCTTAAGTCATTAAACCTTTGAACTTAAAAATTTTGGCAACATGTGATAACTCGAGTTAGGGACCTCCGAATTCAATTCTGGGCATATGCCCAAGTCCCAAATCACGATACAGACCTGTCGGAATCGTCAAAATACTAATCCGTATCCATTTGTTCAAAATATTGACCAAAGTCAACCTAATTGTGTTTTAAAGCTCTATTTCACATTTTAATCAATTTTTCACATAAAAATTTTCCGGAAAAATTTACGCACTGCACACGCAAGTCGAGGAACGATGAATAGTGCTATTTGATGTCTCAGAACATAAAAATAAATTTAAAGATGACCTTTTGGGTTATCACGCTTCTTACCTTTTCTAACCTTCAACTTTTTAACTTTTACCAATTCAAGCCAAAACGGCCTACGAACCACCAAATCAATATACAAACATACTCCTAAGTCCAAAATCACCATAGGAAGCTAATAGAACAATCAAAACTCGATTCCGGTATCGTCTACAAAAAAGTCAAACTCCGGTCAACTCTTTCAACTTAAGCTTCCAACTTTGGGACAAAGTGTCCCAATTCACTCTGAAACTCACCCGAAACCAAATCAACGATCCCGACAAGTCACATAACCACAATTTAACATAGAGGATGCAATAAATAGGGGAATGGGGCTAAATACTCAAAACGACATGCCGAGTCGTTACAAAATAATTATTTAATTCACCATTGCTTTAAAAATCAACCCCTCCCCCAACTTTGAATAATAGATATTCTCCCTCTTATTCTCAATTGGCTTTTTTCAAATACCTATTTTACTCTTTATATTATCACAATTTCTCTCTCTATATATATCTCTCTTTAATTATCATGATACTTTTCTCTTTTCTAAAATATATGTTTTGAAAAAAGAACCTATCCAATAACTAAAGCTCATTTTCAAAATATAAAATTAGATATAGTAATAAGCATATAATTTAATGATATGCTGATAGTAAAAATAATTAGCGGAATAAAAAAAATATATAAATATTTGCTCGTAGCAGTAATTTATTAAATATCAACTAAAACTCAAATACTATTTATACAATTGAGAATAAAAAATGGTGAGAATCTTACATATTCCCAATGTAGGTAATACAAAATTTTAGCTATTAAAATAAAGGTAAAGTTTATAATTTTTTTTAAATATTATCTATTTGTATTCTAAATAATTTTAAATTTTAAGTTTAGAAATTATTTCATTAGTGACAATTAAAACTCAAAATACTATATACAAAATAGAGATAAAGTGCAGGGGTGGAACTACAGGGAATTAAAAGGGTTCAATTGGACCCCTTTGCCAAAAAATTGAACTGCGCAAATAGGGAGAAGTGAACTTTTTAGTTATATATAAATTATTAAATATCCTTGACATTAGAGAAAATATAATATAATATTAAAGGGTGTCATAAGTTCAAATCCTCGATATGGTATTTTTTTAAATCCTCTTACAATTTTGGCTCTGCCAGTGAGATAATAATATATACATATATATACACACACTTAGTGCGTGTTATATTATACTAATAATTATAAAATAATTCTAGAGTTTGTAATAACGTTTCAAAATGAATATTCTATTTATTATTTGAACAAACTTAAATTATAATTTATAATACACCATGTGTCCTAATTTATGTGAAGGTATTTGATTGAGCGCAGAGTTTAAGAAATAAAGAAAGACTTTTGAAACTTGTGATTTAAAACAAACCATAGAAATTTATGTGTTTAGAAATTATCTCATTAAGGGTACAAAGAGAAATTTAAAGTTGAATCTTCTCTAAATATAGAAGGTGTCATTTTCTTTGACCTGACTAAAAAGAAAAAAATATCACATAAATCGGGACGGAGAGAGTAAGATATAACACAATTTAAATTATAGGAAAAATCATAAAAAAAGATATCATATATAATAAAATAGTATAACATAGAGGAGGGAACTAAAAATAGTATGGGCAAAATACGCATTGTGTAGGATATAAAAGGGAGATGTCAATTGTTCAAAGTTTGATGTTTGAAGTAAAGTTAGGGGCGTAAATAATTTTCACCTATTATTTAATATTTGCTGTCATAATACAAATGTTTATGTACTATGATTATTTTTTTCTGCACTTTAAATGCAAATCTCCTTTTCCTTCTGATTTTCTTCTTCCGTCAACTCTCCTTCTCTCTGGCCTTTCTTAGCTAAATTCAATTAAAACATTTCAAGATTGTTCACCATCCCGTTGGGGAACATGAAATAATGATGATTCATATTTTAAATTAAAAACATTACAAACATAACTTCAGTTCTTATGTTAGATATGCATGTAAGATGGAGTTCTTGAAATTAAGACTTATTTCAAAGGTCATGGGCTTCTTGTCCTTTTTCCAGGTTTGAACTTATAAAAATGAAATTCAAGATAATAATTTGAAGTTTGAATTTATTCAATTGACCTTAAACTTAGGAAACTTTGGACCGGTAAAAGTTCGACACCCCAACATCTTATGCTAGAGTTTTACAACTAGAGAGTATCGAAGTCAGTACATGGTCATAAACTTTTTTTTTTTTTCTATTTTAGCTACTTTATATTTGTTTATTTTTTTTTCCATAATAAAAAGTGACTAAATGTTGATCGAATTCAGAATTTCAGATGGTGATAATTTTTAATTACAGGTGCAGAAAATGACTATTTTGCCTATTTTTTCCCTTTAGTACCAGTTTCTTAATAAGATGAGCTTGACCATAAGCCCATGTATTCATGGTTTCGATATTAAGGAAGTTCTTGGACTTTATAATGCAATGAAAAATAATTAACCTATATAGTCGTATATATATCCATCCATTTAAATTAAAAAAGCCGGCGAATGATAATCAGTATATTGAACAAATTTTAGGTTCATGAAATTCTCATTTACTTGATGAATTCAGTAAGAAGGAGGAGAAATAACAAGCCTTGAGAAATTCCACATATCTTGAGTTAGGGCGTCTGAGTAAAGTTCTTTTTTTTGGGGGGTAATAAAGTAATGAATTTTCAGCTAAGATGAAAGTGAAAGAACATTCACTACTTTTTCTTAGTAGTGAATGTACGCAAACCTTACCCCAACTCTGGGGTAGAGAGACTGTTTCCGATAGACCCCCGACTCCCTCCCTCCAAGAACTCCCCACCTTGCTCTTGGGGTGACCCGAACTCACAACCTCTTGGTTGGAAGTGGAGGGTGCTTACCACTAGAGCAACCCACTTTTGTTTAGTAATGATACAATTAACACGATATGATATTGTATAAGAACCTGTAGTATCTTATAACTAATGTCAAAGGCTGTGAAGGTGTG
The DNA here is from genome assembly GCF_000390325.3 of Nicotiana tomentosiformis. Classification (NCBI taxonomy): domain Eukaryota; kingdom Viridiplantae; phylum Streptophyta; class Magnoliopsida; order Solanales; family Solanaceae; genus Nicotiana; species Nicotiana tomentosiformis. The sequence goes on along the minus strand of NC_090823.1, from coordinate 81,057,559 downwards.
TAGAACCTATTCCTTATGTTGCGAAGGTAGTAGGGGTATTTAATAAAGGGGAGAACCAGTTTAGAATGAGTTAGAATTGTTTAAGTGAAGTAAATAACTTTAGCCGTAGATGCCCTAATTTCAAATTGTCATAACTCCCAAGGTGTAATGAATTGAGCTATGAATCATATACCAAATGAAAGTTGTGACGCCCCGATTGGTCATTTTGAGTACTAGCCTTTATTTCCATATTGCGAGACCTCCATCAGCTTTATTTGATATTTCTTAATTGTGTGCGTGGTCCGCGTCTTTTTCCGAAAAGTTTTTATATAAAAATAGATATTTGACTTAAAATGGCATTTGAGTTGACTACGGTCAATATTCTTGGTAAACGGCCTCGGATCGATATTTTGACGATTTTGGTAGGTTCGTACTGTGATTTTGGATTTAGACGTATGTCCGAAATTGAATTCGGAGGTCCCTAGAATGATTTGGCTTGTTTTGCCAAAAGTTATCAATTTGAATGTTTGAAATTTTTTTAGGTTTGACCGTAGGTTGACTTTATGGTTATCGGGTTCGTATTTTGGTTTTAGAACTTAAAATAGGTCCGTATTGCTATTTAAAACTTGCCTACAAAATTTGGTACAATTTGGAATTGGTTTGATAGGATTCAGACACTTAGTTGTGATTTTAGAGGTTCTTGAGTTTTCCTTTAAATTTTATGCGTTTTGATGTCCGGTTTGTGGTTTTAAATGTTGTTTTGGTATTTTGATTGCGCGAGTGAGTTCATATGATATTTTTAGACTTGTGTGCATGTTTGGTTTGGAGTTCGAGGGGCTCGGGTGAGTTTCAGAGGTGCTACAGAATGAGTTTGGATAGTTTAAGGACTATTGGTGCAATGTTTGCTTCTGGTGTCTGCTCGCTTTTGTGAATAGAAGTTCGCATTTGCGAGCAAGGCCTGGGATGGGTGACCTTGCATTTGTGAGTAAAAGGTTTGTTTTTGCAAACTGTCACTCATATTTGCGATCACAGGCGATCAATTTTTCTTAAATTCGCGTGTACACCAACAAGAAGGAACATGATAGGGTGGGCCTAAGGGGATAAATCCATATCCATATGTAGCACGGCCAATTTAACGTGCTACCACCACGGCGTAGTCACATGCTCAATATCATAATATGCCCGGTGTGGTCAAAGGTATAACAACGCAATCCGCCTGGTGTGGTCACACACATAACAACACAATCCATCTGGAGTGGTCACAGACATAACAACACCGTCCGCCTGGCGTGGTTAGTGGCATCCAGTCCAAATCATATCACATAAGAAATTATACGAGAATACATGTATATGATGAATGAATATCAGATTTCATGCTCCTGGACTAGTATAAATAGCATGCTAAAGTGTAGGCATGTATAAAGTGTGCTATCATAGCTCAAATTGGGAAATTTCATGAAAAAAAAAAGCAATTGTCGAGTTCATTCCGGGAATTAGCCTCTACGTGACCTCAAACATGGATCAAATAGTTTACAACAAGGTTACAAACAAGAGAAATATCACGCCTTAAAGCTTAATAGTCAATACAACAAAAGTCAATCTCGGCCCTGCTTGGTCAAAACCCGAGACTCGGAAAAAATTCTGATTACCCATTCACCCCTGAATCTGGTTATGTGATTTGTTTCCAAATCTGACCTCAATTTGAGGTCTAAATCTCAATTTTACAAAATCTCTAAATTCTACCCAAATCTCAAATTTCTATTATGGAAATCCTAGATTAAAGGTTAAAATCAATGGGTGATTATGAAAAAATATCAAAACTAGTTAAAAATTACTAACCAATGAATTTGAGATGAAAAACCTCCTCAAAATTGCCTCTATGCTGAGCTCTAGCTTTCAAATATGGTGAAAAGTTGTCAAATCCCGTCTCTTGACACTTTAAATATCTGAGCGTTAGGTGTTCTTCGCGTTCGTGAAGCACCTGATGCGTTCGCGAAGAGTAGTAGCCCTTTGGCCTTCGCATTTGCGAGGCTATCTTCGCGTTCGCGAAGGCTTCTCCCCAGCCAGGAATTCGCATTCACGACCCATGGTTTGCGTTCGCGAAGAAGAGCAAACAGTCGTCCCCCCGCAATCCCTAAGGCATTGCGTTCGCGAGATGCCTGTCGCATTCACGAAGGGCAAGCCCCCCCACTGCTTTGTGGTTGTGATTGGCCTCTTGCGTTCGTGAAGAGAAACTATCCCCCAACCCCAGTTTCCCCTTCGCGATCGCGAAGCACAAAGCAACAGACACCAGAAAAAATAATTTTACAAGTCCAAAACGATCCAAGAACTATCCGAAGCACACTCGAGCCCCTCAGAATCCAATCTAAATATGCACACAAGTGTCATAGCATCATACAAACTCACTCGCATGATCAAAACACAAAAATAACATCTATATCTACGAATCGGATATCAAAACACATGCAATTTCAAAGAAAACTCAAGAGCCTTTAAAATCACAACCAGGCATCCGAATCCTATCAAACTAACTCCGCATTGCACCGAATTTTTCACACAAGTTTCAAATACCAAAACAAATCTATACCAAGTCCCAAAACCAAAATCGAACCTGTTAACTATAAAGTCAACCTACAGTCAAACCTAAGAAATTTTCAAACATTCAAATTGCTAACTTTCGAGCAAAACAAGTCAAATCAACCTAGGGACCTCCGAACTCAATACCAAGCATATGCCAAAGTCCAAAAATCACAATACAAATCTACCAGAATCGTCAAAACACTGATTCGTGGTCGTTTACCCAAACTATTGACCGTATCAACTCACGTTATTTTTAAAGCCAAAATATCACATTATTTTAAAATTTTTATGTAAAACTTTTTGGAAAAAGACACGGACCATGCACGCAAATCAAGAATCACCAAATGAAGCTAGTGGAGGTATCGAAACACGAAAATAAGGGGGGTTAGTATTCAAAATGACCTATCGGGTCGTCACACTTTATTTTACTTTTAAAGTATTCCTTTAATAAAATACTAAAGCCAACAACAATGGAAGCATCCAAGACAAGTTTGCGTGAGCTATTTAGTATTATGTGATATAATATTTAATTTAGAATTAATGAACTGTACATGTGATTAGTGAGTATCATTTACAATTCTTACTTCTATTACCTTGCTGAGGTTAGTTATGATACTTGTTGAGTACATGGGATCGGTTGTACTCATACTGCATTCTGCACTTAATTGTGCAGATCCAGGTGTTGGATCGAGCCACTAGTAGCTGAGACTTATTGTTGAATTATCTTGGAGAGACGAGGTAGAACTTCCTCTCGTCCGCGGTCTTAGCGTCTCTTTTCATTTTGTATTGTTGTCTTTCATTCATACAGTATTGTTATTTGGGTATTTTAGACTTGTATTTTCGTTTTAGAGCTCATGACTCTGTATTTACCAGTTATGGGGGATTTATTATGTATCGATGCTCTTATGTTATATTGAAAGCTTTAGACTTGTATCATTTTCGTCATTTCTGTTATCATGATTCGTTATTTTTATGTTTGACTTGCCCAGCAAATGCGTTAGGCGCCATTTGCGACCGATTGGTCATTTTGGATCGTGACATTCCCACAAGTTGCAAATATCAAAGCAACCTGTGAGAAGCATCAAATTAGGAAATATGATTCTGAAACTCATAAGGACCGGTCGGGTCATTATAGAAAAGAGGGTGAATGACAGGAATGACCTCATAAGGGGATGGTCTTAGTCAAATGTCTCCAAAATTGGTATATTGTAATACTCCACTGTCCCATTTTATGTGATGTTCTTTCCGTTTTAAGCTGTGCCAAAAAGAATGACGATTTTTTATATTTATAAAAAAAGTTAACTTTAAACTTTTCGTTTCACTATTAATGAGATGATTTATAGCTACACAAGAGAAAATCAAGTATAGACACAAATTACATTCGCTCTTCATAAACAAACTTGGGATTTGAGATCCTAGGTAAGATCGATTCAGGATCATGGGACTATAACACAAAATGTACTTCTAAGTAATTGCGCTAGGGATCTTATATAATCACTACTAGAAATTTGGCAAAAACCGACCAAGGTCGACCGACCAACTTTGGTCTATCAAAAAATCGACCAAAGTTGGTCGATTTTTCAAAATATTTTTTTTTAATTTTTTTTTTTACGAAGCCGACCAACTTTGGTCGGTTTTCTTTAGCGCAAAAATGCGGGAAACTATTTTTGAGTCCCGCAAAATTTATATTTCAAGAAACCGACCAACTTTGGTCGGTTTTTCAATTAAAATAAATAAAAATTGATATTAAAAAAACCGACCAAAATTGGTCGGTTAATTCGGCGGGTCATTTAAAAAAACCGACCAACTTTGGTCGGTAATTTTACTTTTTAATAAAACCGACCAACTTTGGTCGGTTATTTTTGTACGAAAATATAATTAAAGAGTATAAATCAAATAAAAGACAGTCTTAAAACAAAATGTACCAATGGTCTAGTGGTAAAATAGTATCTTGCCACAGTACAGACCCTGGTTCGATTCCCAGATGGTGAATCTTTTTATTACATAATTAAAATACTGACCAACTTTGGTCGTTTTTTTTGCAATATTTTTTTTTGAATTTAATTGACCGACCAAAGTTGGTCGGTAATTTCCGACCAACTTTGGTCGGTATTCCTTTCCGACCACAAAAATATCGTCCATACGTAAATGGTCGCGTTTTGGTCGGTTTTTTGCCATTACCAACCAACGTTGGTCGATTTTTTTGATTGGTTTTTACCGGGTTTCTAGTAGTGAATGAAGATTAATCATATAAAGAAGGGGATTCTTATTTGTACAAATGGTACTTCGAGCTTGGAACGAGCATGAAGATGAAGAGATTAATTATACTTCTATTTATGACTTATTTCAGATCAATAGTATCAAATTTTTCTCTTTCTTGAATTTCTAGTGTAGTCCAACAACATCACATGACATGGGACAAAGGAAGTAAGTTGTAATGGGGATATAAGGCGTGATGCTACTTCCCCAATTTATTTATTTTTAGTTCTTTCAGTGATGAAACTTATAGGGTTGGGGGCTGTTATTTTGAAAGAAAGAAAACAAAAAAATCTGCATTATGTCTACTTGACAACCTAGCTGGAATCTATCAACCCATTATAATGACCAGACCAATTCACAAACCAAAGCTTCAGAACATAAAACGTACATTTTTCTATTAAATTTGGAAGAACTTATGTCCCCGTTCAATTGTCTGTTCTAATATTTACAAATTGAATCCTATAAATGTACATCTTAGATTAGAATATGCATAATAAACACCAAAACACTCCTAGCAGTTCTCATAGCAATATCAAATCAAGTACTAGAATATGTTGAGCCATCTTCAAATGATCAAGAGACTCAAAAAAAGAGCAATGTGTGAGACCATTTGGAGCCATAGCGACAATTGGAGGCAAAGTAGTGTTTGTCACCGGTGCATCTGGCGGTCTTGGCCGTGAATTCTGCCTTGACCTAGCTAGGGCAGGCTATAGTGTCATGTCGGGTGGACCGGTTGGAGTCCCTTTTCAAATACTCATCTCGTTAGAGCTGTTGCTATTGAACTTGATGTTGCTGCTGATGGTCCAACTATTGAAGTATCTGTAAAGAAAGCTTGGTATGCTTTTGGCCATATTTTGTACTCTCATTAACAGTACTGGTGCTAAAGGTACGTACAGAAGCAGACCTAGAGTTTTAGGAGTGAGTTCAATTAAATTTATATACACACACACATATATATATATATATATATATATATATATATATATTTTGAACCCCATATTATAAATCTTAAATTTTGAACCCTTTTCAAAGAACTAAAAACTTTAAATCCACTAAGTTTAAATCCTAGAATCCGTCTCAACAGGTTATTTCTAGATGTCCAAAGAATTGAAGGAAATGCAATACTTCTTCATACATAACCCAACTCATGATAAAGAATGACTAGTGAACTTACAAATTAGAGTTCATGGTTAAAAACAAGTGTTCCTTTTCTGAATGTTTGGATAATCTAATATTCATCCCAAAAAGAACTATGGAATTTGGTAAAGCTCCTTTTAACTCCATCTTTTGAATCTACTTTTGTGTTTAATTATCTATATTATTATAAAGGTGAAAACCTTAAAAGTTAAAAGTTAAATTACTAAAATATCCTTTTAAATAACCTAAATTCCCCGCCTATAAAATTATTTATTTATTACTAAATAATAGTATTAATTAAGAAGAAGAAAATTAAGTGTCTTTTATAAAAGGTTGTGTCCTTTTAATGAGTAACAATCCAACCGTTGGCCAACAAAAAGAAAGTAGCAAAGCCAAATCGAAAGTCCAGGAAGCGGGATTATGTTTCAAGAGTTAAATCATTTTGCCGCCATTGGGAAAATTGTTCTCGTGTCATTCCATTGGTATAGAGAACCTTATTCGCGTTAAGATTCCCATGATTTTCTCCTGGACTCTTCACATACAAAATTGGTCGGTGTCCACTGTCAAATTCTTGGGGTATCTCAACGCTGCCAAAGGAAACATATTATCAACTTTTTAGATTTTCGTGCATATACATACACTAGGATTGATGTTCACAATTTTTACACTTCAATTTCTGTATTCACGTCAACTTGAACCTGTGGCAAAAGTAAGTTTACTAGATACTCTTAATCTTATGCTTTTTTATGCGGGTTTGTTTCGACGTATGTTTTTTTTTTCTGTTTGTTAAAAAGAAAATTCTAAGTTTTTAAACATATTAAATATAACCTTTTATGTTTTAAGGCTCGAGGGGTGCTTCAATTCTTTCTTTGTGAACTGTATATGGTTATAAGGACGTGTATTCAATTAAGTACTATTGCCAAAACTGATATTTATGTCAAACATAGTGTTTAGGACATTCACATAATATATTTTATTTATTCTTCATCATAAAAGACTGAGCACCGACAAGACTAGAGGTCATAAATGAACTACTTAAGCATGAACTCAATTAAACAAAAGCATGTAATGTGTTAATGTTTTAATCATGCTCTCCAATAAATTTTAAACGCTACAAAGGCATGATCAAGTGGAGATCAGGATATCTAATATCATTCTCAATTTACACAAGCTTGAATATATTTCAATTGTTTAAGGTAAATTTAATATCCAATAACCAATGAGTTGTATGACGAAATAGTCTTCCGCAATATAAATAGCTCTAGAATATAAATGAAATTGGATGAAAGATATCGTCATATAACTTGTAACTCAACTATTCTCTTCTTCTTTCTCTTGCAGTCAAGATTCTTATTATATTTGAGAAAGATGAAATTACACATATATCTTCGTTAATTCTGTAAGTCCCTATTCTATCGCTTTTACTTTGTTACATTCCTCAAGTAAAATTAATGTAGGTAATATACTTCTTACAAATTGGGACAATACATTTTTATTATATTTGGATCGTTTTAGAAAAATAAAGGGACAATGCAACACTAAAATCTCTCATTTTAATAAATATATTAATTCCTTCTACGCTTTTTTCTTATCTAATAATTATCAAATTTTAATTCATTTTTCACCTCTTATAAGTATTTGTTTGTTGAGTTTGTGTTTGTATTATCTAAGTCCAATGTAGTTAAATGGGGGAGAGGAAGGAGAGTTCCTTGTCGTGATAAACTTTATGTGAAGAAAGTATTATCGTTATATGAGGAAGATATCAAGCTCTAAAAATTTATTAAAATATTAAAAATAAATCATTTGAATAGTAAATGTGATATATGGATCTTTTCCTTAACTCTATTTATTTGATTTCCTAATTTTCATAACTAGACTAAAAAGACTCACTATGCAATTCAATCTTTCATTTCCACTTATGCGATTTGGACTATAACACTTAGATGTATAATAAAATATCACTTATATGTGTATATGATAGAAGTTAAAAATTATGTGCATCACATGTACATTAAAATAGAAAAGGAGAGACTTGGATATATTAGAAAAGAACAATCAATTCTGAATAGACAATTATGCCAAAGCACAATTGATAATTCTATGTGGTTAAAGGATATAGAGAAGATAAAAGTTGATCAAAGAATGTTGCTTCTGATATTGTCTGTTCGAGAAATCAAATTTCAAAAGGGAGATGTACCAAAATTTAATTGATAGCGTGATGACTAGAAAATAGAGTTAGAGTTTGTCAAAGAGTATGCCTTTTGACTTATTCATAAAAGTTCTAAAGGTTACGCGAGAATGCTAGCTTATCTATTTAAATTTGTTACATATAACTAAGTAAATATTTTTCGAACATGCACTTACAATTTTTAGTATATATATTTTGTAATAAATGATCTGGAATACACGTGCAACGCACGTGCAGCGAGACTAGTAGGTGGAAAAAAACCACCACTCGATATGTAACGATCCGACTGGTCGTTTTGAGCTTTTGCATTCCATTCAGTGGTTTGAGACTTTGAGTAGTTTCATATTATGTAATATGACTTGCGTGAATGGTTGATTTCGATTTTCGAGCGATTCGAGATTTATTTGGAAGAATGTTTCTCATTTTAGAAGCTCTAAGTTGGAAAATAATTCATGATTTAATCCGTTGCGGAGTGCAACCCGCTCCAACAATATAAACTTAACATAAATTCGTTGAGGCGTGCAACCCGCTCCAACAATATAAGTTAACAATTCTTAAATGTAAAAATACTCCAATAAATAACACATTAATAAGAAATTATTATACAACAAGACATATAAAAATTATGATTTATTTAGGATACAAGTAATGACAAGTAGAAATTAATTGTGAAAATCAGGGAGAAAATAAGCAATTTGATATTTAATATGCTAAATGTCAAGTAGCAATTAAGACACATAAGTCAAATAAGTATGTAACAATTATAGCATGAATTCAAGACATAATATTGGACAAGAAATAAGAGAGAAATAATTAATATAATAATTAATTCATAATTTAAAATAATTTATGATTTTCAGATAAATATGCAAACAATCAATTTGACGACGTATAGACACTCGTCACCTCGCCTATACGCCATTACACATGAAATTCACGTAACAAATAATTCAAGGGTTCTATTCCCTCAAGTCAAGGTTAACCACAACACCTACCTTATTTTGTAATTTCAATTGATCACTCAACCACGACTTTCCTTTCGAATTATTTTCCAAACCAATCAAACCTAACAAATTATTTACCAACAATTCAATTTGAGCTCTAGAAATTATTCACAATTCAAAAGAGACTTAATTTAAGTCATTTTCGAAAAAGTCAATGTATGGCCCACTTTTTGGAACCCGGCAAAAAATAAAGAAATCCGGACACCCTTTCCGATACGAATTCAACCATATTAAAATTATCGAATTCCGACATCGGATTGTCTTTCAAATCCTAAATTTTCGTTTTTTCGAAAGTTTTACAAAAACTCCAATTTTTTTCATCTAAATCCGAAATAAACGATAAATATAAATATGGATTTATGATATATAATCACTTTTGGACATAGAACACTTACCCAAGTCGAAGTCGTGAAAAACCCCTTTGGAATCGCCCAAATCCGAGACTCAAAACTCAAAAATGAGTAAAAATGGCTAACACCCGATTTTATGTGTTCTGTCCAGCATTTCCGCATCTGCGGATAAATTTTCGCATTTGCGAGACAAGGCTCGTATATACGGAACAGGGTAGCCAAGCAGAAGACCGCATCTGCTGACCTTCACATCGCAGAAGCAACTGCGCAGATGCGTGAAGGGAACCGTAAAAGCGCGAAAGATCGCATCTGTGATCATGGCACCGCAGAAGCGGGCATCACACTTGAGTCCCAAGCTTCGCAGAAGCGAAAATTCTCCCCTGGCCTAAAAGTCACAAAAGCGACATTGCCTCATAAGAGATCACACACCTGCGGCCAAAATTGTGAAGGTGTGACATACCAGAACCAGGCCTGTGTTCTTGAACAAAAATGGTCTGAAACTCGTCGGAAACTCACCTGAGCACCTCGAGATCTCGTCCAAATATTTCAACAAGTCCTGTAACATAATACAGACTTACTCGGGGTCTCAAATCACATCAAATAACATCGAAATTATAATTCACACATCGATTCAGAAAGTTTCAGTTTACAAAACCCGTGCCGAAACGTATTAAATGAATCCGGAATGATTTCAAATTTGGCACACAAGTCATGAATGGCATAACAGAGCTATTCCAACTCTCAGAATCTCAATCCGAGTCCAATATCGATAAAGTCAAATTCACGGTCAAACTTGATAATCTTTAAGCTTTCAAATTTTTAATTTTTAATAAATGACGATAACTCGAGCTAGAAACCTCCAAATTAAATTCCAGGCATACACCTAAGTCCCAAATTACGATACGGAACTACCGGAACTTTGAAAATACTGATTCGGGTCTGTTTGCTCAAAATGTTGACCGAAGTCAACTTAAGTTAGTTTTAAAGCACAAATTCATATTTTTATCAATTTTTCACAAAAAAACTACCCAAAATATTATACAGAGTGTGCACGCAAGTCGAGGAAATCTGAGTTGTGCTATTTGAAGTCTCAAAACACAGAAGTGAATATTAAATTTTAGATGACCTATCAGGTCATCACATTCACCACCTCTAAAACAAATGTTTGTCCTCGAACGGAATTAGAAAATTACCTGAGCTGGTGAAAAAGTGTGGATATCTAGTGCGCATGTTACACTCGGACTCTCAGGTAGCTGCCTCAATCGACTGACCTCTCCATTGGACCCGAACTTAAGGATAACTCCTAGACCTCAACTGTCGGACCTGTCGGGATAAAATAACTACTGGTTCCTCTTCATAAGTCAAACTTTGTCCAATTGGACTGAGCTGAAATCTAACACATGGGGCGGATTACCATAATATTTTTGGAGCATAGACACATGGAACATCGGATGAACTGCTGATAAACTAGGTGGTAGTACAAGCTTGTAGGCTACTTCACCCACCCTTTCAAGAATTTCAAAGGGTCTGATATACCTAGGGCTCAACTTGCCCTTCTTTCCAAATCTCATTACACCTTTCATAGGTGAAACCCGAAGTAATACTCTTTCTCCTGCCATGAATGCAACATCACGAACTTTACGATCGGCATAACTCTTTTTCCTAGATTGATCTGTGCGAAGTCAATCCTGAATAACCTTGACCTTCTCCAAGGCATCCTGTACCAAATCAGTACCCAATAATTGTGCCTCTCCCAGTTCAAACCAGCCAACTGGCGAGCGATATCGCCTCCCGTATAATGCTTCATACGGAGCCAATTGAATGCTTGACTGATAGCTGTTATTATAGTCAAACTCCACAAGTGGCAAGAACTGATCCCAAGAACCTCCAAAATCTATAACACAAGCGCGAAGCATATCTTCCAATATCTGAATAGTGCTGACTATCCGTCTGTCTGTGGATGAAATGCTGTACTCAACTCAGCCCGCGTGCCTAACTCACGTTGTACAGCTCTCCAGAAGTGCGAGGTGAACTGCGTACCTTGATCAGAAATAATAGACACGGGTACACCGTGAAGGCGGACAATCTCGCGAATGTAAATCTCAGCTAACCGCTCTAAAGAATAGGTGACTACTACTGGAATGAAATGTGCTGACTTGGTCAACCTTCCCACAATGACCCATACTGCATCGAATTTCTTATGAGTCTGTGGGAGCCCAACAACAAAATCCATAGTGATACGCTCCCATTTCTACTCAGGAATTTCTAATTTCTGAAGCAAACCACCAAGTCTCTGATGCCCGCACTTGACTTGATGACAATTTAAACACCAAGCTACATATGCAACTATATCCTTCTTCATTCTCCTCCACCAATAATGTTGCCGCAAATCTTGATACATTTTGGCGGTACCCGGATAAATTGAATACCGAGAACTGTGAGCCTCTTCAAGAATTAATTGACGAAGCCCATCCATATTAGGCACACAAATACGACCCTGCATCTGCAAAACTCCATCATCTCCGTGCCGCACCGTGTACTTAAGGACAAGCAAATGAGGATCATCATACTATCGCTCTCTGATACACTCATACAAGGAAGACTGAGCGACTGTGCAAGCTAGAATCGGACTAGACTATGAAACATCTAACCTCACGAACTGATTGGCCAAAGTCTGAACATCTGCAGCTAAAGGCCTCTCACCAACCGGAATATACGCAAGGTTGTCCATACTCACAGCCTTTCTACTCAAAGCATCGACCACCAGATTGGCCTTTTTGGGGTGATATAAAATGGCGATATCATAGTCTTTCAACAGCTCCAACCATCTTCTCTGCCTCAAATTGAGGTCTTTTTGTTTGAATAGATATTGTAGACTTCGCTGATCAGTGAATACCTCAAATGAGACATCGTAAAGGTAATGCCTCCAAATCTTCAGCGCATGAACAATGACTGCCAATTCTAAGTCATGAACAGGGTAATTCTTCTCATGAACTTTCAACTACCACGATGCATATGCAATCACTCTGCCATCTTGCATTAATACTGCACCAAGCCTAATGCGAGATGCATCACAATAAACCATATAAGATCCTGAACATGTGGGTAATACCAACATTGGTGTTGTAGTCAAAACAGTCTTGAGCTTCTGAAAACTCAATTTACACTCGTCTGACCATATGAATGGGGCATCCTTCTGGGTCAATTTGGTCAGTAGGGATGCTATGGATGAAAACCCCTCAACAAACCGGCGATAATAACCTGCCAAACCTAAGAAACGCCGGATCTCTATAGTTGTAGTAGGTCTAGGCCAATTTTAAATGGCCTCAATCTTCTTTAGATCCACTTTTATGCCTTCTACCGATACAACATGCCCCAGAAATGCAACTAAGTCTAACCAAAATTTACATTTTGAAAATTTGGCATATAACTGGTTATTCTTCAAAGTCTGAGCATAATCCAAAGATGCTGCTCATGCTCCTCTCGACTACTAGAGTAAATCAAGATATCATCAATGAATACAACCACAAAAGAATCCAAATAGGGCTTGAATACCCGGTTCATAAAATCCATAAATGTATTTGGGGCATTTGTCAGCCCAAATGACATCACTAGGAATTCGTAATGCCCATACCGAGTCCGAAACGATGTCTTAGGGACATCGGATGCCCTAATATTCAACTGATGGTAACCAGACCTCAAATCGATCTTTCAAAATACCTTTTCACCCTGAAGCTGATCGAATAAGTCATCAATTCTTGGCAACAGATACTTGTTCTTGATAGTAACCTTGTTCAACTACCGATAATCTATACATATCCGCATTGAACCATATTTCTTCTTTACAAATAACACTGGTGCGCCCCAGGGCGAGACTCTAGGTCTAATGAATCCCTGGTCAAGCAAGTCTTGTAACTACTCCTTCAATTCTTTTAGCTCCGGTGGGGCCATACGGTATGGTGGAATAGAAATGGGCTGGGTGCCCGGAGCCAAATCAATACATAAGTCAATATCTCTGTTGGGTGGCATACCCGGCAAATCCGTAAGAAATACATCAGGAAACTCACGGACAACTGGGATTGAATCCATAGAAGTAATATCCGCACTGTGATCGCGAATATAAACCAAATAAGTTAGACACCCCTTCTCGGCCATATGCCGAGCCTTCACGTAAGAGATAACCTTGTTGGTGGAATGGCCAGGAGTGCCTTTCCACTCTATTCGAGGTAACCCCAGCATGGATAAGGTCACTATTTTGGTGTGACAATCCAATATAGCATGAGAAGCTGAGAGCCAATCCATACCCAATATGACATCAAAATCAATCATATCAAGAAGTAGAAGATCTATGCTAGTCTCAAGACTACCAATAGTAACCACACACGAATGATAGACATGATCTACATCGATAGAATCCCCCAATGGTATGGACACATACACAAAAGCACTCAGAGAATCACGAGGCACAACCAAATATGAAGCAAAGTAGGAGGACATATAGGAAATAGTAGATCCTGGATCAAATAAAACTGCAGCATCTTTATGGAAAACTGGAACAATAACTATGATCACGACATCTAATGACTCGGCCTCATGCCTAGTAAGAAAAACACAAAATCGGGGCTGGGCCCTACCACTCGGAGCTACATCTCTGTAACACGACCCAAAATCTAACCATGGTCGTGATGGAGCCTATCGTGTTACAAGGCAAGCCTACTTCCCAAAATATTACTACTAACCCGATTATAGGGATTTAATAAAACATTTCCAACATTTGAATTTTTCTTAAACTAAATCAACTCTAAATATAATTAGAAATACGGAAACGAGCCCCAAACATCGGGGTGTCACTAAGTCATGAGCGTCTAAACTTATAAATTAAGATATATAAACTGTCTAACTGTCCAAAAGAAGAAATGACAAAAGGAGTAACAAGGTCCTGCGGACGCTAGTAGCTACCTTGCAATCTCCACAGATAGCCGGCCTGAACTCAACGATCACCGCGCTGTAACTCACATGGATCTGCATATAAAGTGCAGGGTGTAGTATGATTACAACCACCTCAGCAAGTAACATAAATAACTAAGAAAATGAGCAATAGTGACGAGCTAAGTAAAACAGTCCAATTATTCATTTTTATAATTTAAAAATAAACAGAAAATAAACAGGTAAATTCCATAACTCAGTAAATGCCACAAAGAAGTTTAACAGATAAATGTAGCAACAACACAAATAAATATAACCTCACAGCAGTGTCACTTCATCACTTATCACTCGCACTCAGCACTCAACATTCAAAACACTCTGCGCTTACTGGGGGTGTGTACAGACTCCAGAGGGGCTCCCAAATCCCAAGCGCTAAGCACATACAACTCACGTGCCATCATATCAATACCTGGATCCGCACGGTCAACTCACGTGCTACACGGACAACCCACGCGCTATGGTATCAATACCTGAACCCGCATGGTCAACTCACGCGCTACGCGGATAACTCACGCACTATGCTATTAATATCCTCACAACTAGGTCCTCGGCCTCACTCAATCATTTACCTCACTAGCCTCACCATCATCAACAAATAAGGGAACACAGCCCACATCAAGTATCACAGCATATTAGCAAATAATAGAGACTGAGGTAAACATGTACAATAATTTCTATGACTGAGTACAAATAATGTGAGCATGAATAAAGCCTAAGCATGATCTCTAACATGAAGGCAGATAATTTCAACAACAAGTAACTACGTAAACACAGATGATGGCCATGAGGCCTCACGGGACGGACCAAGTCTTAATCCCTCGAGGTATACACCCACACGCCCGTCACCTAGCGTGGGTATCACCTCCAAACAGTCACACGATATCAAATTCTCGGGATTTATACCCTCAAAGCCAGAATTAAAACTGTTACTTACCTTAGCAGCATAGAAATCCTACTCCGGGATGCCCTCGTCTCTAGACTCGGTCTCCAAATACTCCGAATCTATTCACAATCAGTACAATACCATCAATACGCGCTAATGGAATGAATTTCATAAGAAAAGCTACAAAATTATATCACAATCCGAAATTGGCTCAAACCCGGCCCCCAGTCCCACATCTCGAAATTAGATAAATTTTACAAAACTAGAAAGCTCATTCACTCACGAGTCTAACCATACCAAATTCATCAAAATCCGACATCGTTTGGTCCTTCAAATCCTTAAATTACTCTCCAAAAATTCCAAGCCCTAACCCCTCATTTTCACTAATTACAATGACTAAATAACGGAAAATCATCATATATATACAAGTATTAGGTCTCAAGCAACTTACCTCACTGATAGCCCTTGAATCACCCTTCAAAAATCACTCCAAAAGCTCCATAAACCGACTTGAAAATGGTGGAAATGAACCAAATTCGCGAAGGGTTCTATTTATGGTTTCTGCCCAGGTTTTTCGCACCTGTGGGCTCTTTTTCCGTGCCTGTGGGAACGCACCTGCGGTCAAGGTGCCGCATCCGCGAACTCCACTTAATTCCCCAACTTTCGCACCTGCGCTCCAGGCCTCGCACATGCGGGCTCACATGTGCGGCCAAATCCTTCGCGCCTGCGCTCCAGCCTGGCTTCACATTTTTCCACATCTACGCAGAAAATTCTCGCGCCTGTGAAGGTGCACCTGCGCTTTTTCTCCTCTTCTGTGAAGCCTACCCAGCATATCCCTTTCCGAATTTGCACCCCAGGTTTCGCACCTGCGGGCTCGCAGATGCAATCTCCAACTCGCACCTGCGCAACCTGCCTAGCCCGGCATTGCCCGCACTTGCGAACTCCCTACGTGCACCAGCGGCCTCGCACCTGCGACTCTTTCTTACGCAGGTGCAAAAATAGCAGTAGCAGCAGCTTCAGCTGCATTTTCCAACTTCTACAAATCCGTTAACCACCCGGAATCACCTCGAGGCCCTCAGGGCCTCAACAAAAATACCAACAAGTCATATATCAACATAATAACTTAGTCAAACCTTAGAATCACTCAAAACAATATCAAATCACTCAAAACAACATCAAATCATCAATTACCCTCGGATTCAAGCCTAAGAACTTTTAAATTTCCAAATTCGGCAACCGATGCCAAAACTAACCAAACCACGTCCGAATGACCTCAAATTTTGCACACACATCACAAATGACACTACGAACCTACTCCAACTTCCGAAATTCCATTCCGACCCCAATATCAAATTTTTCCACTGCCGATCAAAATCGCCAAATTTTTAATTTCGCCAATTCAAGCCTAATTCTACCACGGACCTCCAAATCATATTTCGGATGCACTCCTAAGTCTAAAATCACCTAACGGAGCTAACGGAACCATCGGAATTCAAATCCGAGATCGTTTACACATAGGTCAACATCCGGTTGACTTTTCCAACTTAAGTTTCTACTTAAGAGACTAAGTGTCTCAATTCACTCTGAAACCACTCCGGTCCCGAACCAACTAACCCGATATAATATAATATAGCTGAATAACATAAAAAGAAGTAGAAATGGGGAAAACAGGGCTATAACTCTCGAAACGACCGGCCGGATCGTTACACTTTGGGACGACCTCTAACTGGCTGGCCTCCACCTCTAACAACCTGACCTCTACCTCTAGCTGTTTGACCCCTGCCCCTAGCTAGCAGGGCGGGCAGTGGAGCAACTGGTGCCGGTATGATGGCACGATAACACTGCTGATATCTGTTGCTTGACAACCTAGGGCAATACCTCCTGATGTGGCCAATGTTCCCACACGCATAATACCCATCCTGTTGTTGTGGCTGCTGAAGGTGAAGCTGACCTAAATGGGCCGGATAACTGTTATAGTGATTCTGGAATGGCGGTGCACTGATATGAGCTTAATGTGCTCTAAATGTTACCTACCCAAAGTAAGGCATAATAGGACTGTGACTCCCTGAAGTACCGTGAGAAGCCTGAAGTGGTGAATAAAATGGCTTAGGAGGATGACCCCTACCATAAGTACCGGAATGATGGGGCCTTTTGTCTGACACTGGCCCTCTCTCCTGAGCACGAACTAACTCAATCCGCCTAGCAATATTCATGGTTGTTTGGGAGGAAATATCATTCACTGTCTCTTTGGCCATCTGAATCCTGATAGTATAAGTGAGTCCATCAATGATTCTCCTCACTCTCTCCTTTTCACTAGGAAGTAAGACGATGGGATGACGTGCTAAGTCCACAAATCGGGTCTCATACTGGGTAACATACATACTACCATGTTGGAGACGCTCAAACTGCTTGCGGTATTCCTCTCTCAGTGTAATAGGAACAAACTTCTCCAGAAACAGTTGTGAGAACTGTTCCCAGGTAAGTACAAGCGAATCAGTTGGTCTAGAAAATACATAATCTCTTCACCACCTCTTGGCAAAACCAGTCATCTGAAACATAGAAAAATTGACTTCGTTGCTTTCAACTATTCCCATGGTCTGCAGCACCTCATGGCAGCGGTTAAGATAATCATATGGGTCCTTAGTAGGTGTACCACTGAAGTGAACTGGAAAAAACTTAGTAAACTTGTCCAATCTCAATAAGGCCTCAGAAGACATGGCGTGCCTATCAACGGCCTGTGTCGCAACAACTGCTGAACTATCCCAACTGGCGGGACTGCTGGAGTCTGGTACTGGGGAGCCATCTTGTCACGACCCAAAAATCCTAAACTGTCATGATGGCGCCTATCTCAATACTAGGCAAGATGACAATATCAATAACCCACGATTCCCTTTAAGTTTGAAAACATAATGTTTAATACAATACAAAAAATCTCGCAAATTCCGATACAAACACTCCCAAAACCTGGTGTCACTGAGTACATGAGCATCTATATATTACAAGTCTGAAAAACACGGTCTATAATAGTCTGAGACTAAATACAGTAAACAAAGAGATAGAGAAGGAGGGACAAGGTCTGCAAAACATGGCAGCTACCTCGGAATCAATGAAAAATTAACTGTGTGAAAGAATCAACACACACTGTATCCGTGATCACCTGGATCTGCACACGAAGTGCATGGTGTAGTATGAGTACAACCAACTCAGTAAGTAACAATAATAAATAAAAACTGAAGGTAGTGACGAGCTTCACAACTAAGTTCAAAGACAATACTTCCCAACATAAAATGGTAGGCATGCTTTCAAGTTCAACATTTAAAACTTAACAGTAATTTCATATCAAATTTGACTGAAACAGAAAATAATATTTTTTCGAAATTTCCAAAAATAGTGATATATGACAGCTGAAGTACAGTAATAATGAAATCAATGCCTCCTTTCAGAGTAACAGTCACTCAGTACTCCCATTCACTCTAACCTCACAGTCACTTTTTTCCTCACAGTCACTCATTCCTCTCAATCACTCAGCACTCGGCATTCGGCGCTCGCACTCGCACTCAGTAGGTACCTACACTTACTAGGGGTATGTATAGACTCCGGAGGGGCTCCTTCGGCCTAAACGCTATATCAAGCCAATCATGGCATATAATAATGAACATGCTGCGGCGCGCAGCCCGATCCCATAAATATCCTCACAATTAGGCCCTCGACCTCACTTAGTCATCAACCTCTCCAGTCTCTCGGGCTCAAGATGTCATGAAAATTAGCCCAAAAATAATAATATGATGTATCAATAAATAACAACAGAGACTGAGATATGATATGAAATGAATGAACATGAATGAGTGTGAAATTACAATTTGAGCATATAATTCAACCATAGAAATGACCCCAGTAGGTACCAACAATAATAACATATGTCTAAGTATGATTTTTAATACGAGTCTCGGCTCAATTTTCTCTAACACGTAGATAATATACGAATATCAACAGATTATTCAACTATACAGTTCCATAGAATTTGACCAAGTCACAATTTCTACGGTGTACGCCCACACGCCCGTCACCTAGCATGTGCGTCACCTCAAAACCAATCACATAACACATAATCTGGGGTTTCATACCCTCAGGACCAAATTTAGAATTGTTACTCACCTCAAACCGTATAATTCTTTATTCCGATATGCCCTTGCCACGAGAATTAGTCTCTGAAAGCCTCGTATCTAACCATAATTAATTTGATTCAGTCAATACCAATTAGTGTAATTAATTCCATAAGGAAATACTAATTTTCCAATAAAAATCTGAAATTAACTAAAACATTGCTCGTGGGGCCCACATCTCGGAACCCGACAAAAGTTATGGAATATGAACTCTCATCCAACAACAAGTCCAATCAAACATATTTCACCAAATTCTGACATCAACTCAACCCTCAAATCTTCAATTAAAGTCTTTGAATATGTCTACCATTCACAACCCAATCCTTACCCATTTGAACTCAATAATCTTGCTACAAACCTTATTGGTACAAGCATGTATATATAATACTCTTATACTCAAGAATCATACTCTTAATCCCCAATCTTTTACTCCAAACTCGAAATTGAAGAATTTGGAAAGAAATTCTTACCTCTTTGAAGCTCTAGCAAGATCCTTGTAAATTCTTCAAGCCTTGAACAAGAATTGATGAACAATTGACTAAGTCTTCACTTTCTCTCTCTAAGATGCTCTCACCACTCTCTAAAATATCAGATGAAACCCTTCAAAATGACCCCCAATAGTGTTTTAAAAGAATGGAGTCGGGTTTATAAAACCAGAAAAATGAAGCCCTGAAACACACTCTGCGGTCGCATATGCGACTGCATAATGCTCCTGCAGCCCGCATAATGGGTCACAAAAATGGCCTCAGGAACTGGGCAACGCTGCCTCAGTCTGCGATCATTATGCGGTCGCATAATGTACCGCAGAACTGATTTGCGGTCGCATAATGCGCCGCAGACTTTCCTCCATACTTGCCCCACTCCTGATTCACTCTGCGGACATTATGCGGTCCGCAAAGTGATTTTGCGACCGCATACTGGGCCGCATAAATCACATTTTTCCGGCAAATTGTTTTCTTTAATCTTCGGCGCATTGTTCAACCCAAAAAGTCTGAGAAATATTTGTACTAAATAATCTTCCTCGGCACCACAAAACCTTAATTTTCATAGCAAAATTTGTCCGGGGTCGTTATACATATGTCAACATCCGATCACCCTTTTTAACTTAAGTTCTAAACCTTGGAACTAAATGTTCCAAAACATTCCAAACCTCATCGAACCCGAACCAATTACCCCCGGCAAGTCAAATAACAACCGAAAAGCACAATTTGAGCAGTAAATGGGGAAACGAGGTTGTAATACTTAAAACGACCGACCGAGTCATTACACATTTACTCCGGAGCGGGAGTAGTGGGAGTTTGTGCTCCTCCCCCAGCCTGTGAGACAGCTGGTGCCATTGGAAATATACCATTATGGGCCACACCCTCCATTAGGCTCGCCAAACGGACTAGAGTGTCCTAAAGTACTGGAGTAGCTATGTATCCTTCCAGGACCTGAATTGGTCCAACAGGTACAGTCTGATCTAGAACCTCTGCTTCGAAATCCGCCTGAGGCTCCACAACAGGTGCTGCTACTCGAGCTCTAGACTGAGCTCTACCTCTGCCTCTACCTCAACCTCTGGCACGACCTCGACCTCGGCCTCTACCCCTGGCCATAGTTTCCACCGGGGGCTCTGGCCCTTGTCCGTCGGTAGATGTATTACGTGTTCTCGCCATCTGCGAGAGAATAAGAATAGAATGGTTCAATCATCGATGATAGAATAAAATCACATGATAGAATAAGAAAGAAGTGATATTGTTCCTAAACTTCATAGCCTCTGAGAGAAAAGTACAGACGTCTCCGTAACAATCCTTCAAACTCTAATAAGCTTGATCGTGACTCGTGAGACCTAAGTAACCTAGTGCTTTGATACCAACTTGTCACGACCCGAAATTTCTACCTTCGGGACCGTGATGGCGCGTAACATTTCACCTGCTAGGCAAACCAATGTTAGAATAATTTAACCATTTTTAACAATTAATCTATCATAAATAGTAATGAAATCAACAACTGAAATAATATCTGAATTTAGGTGAAGAAAACCAAAATAAATACGATGTCTAAATACCATCCCAGAACTGGAGTCACAAGTGCACGAGCTTCTAGAATAATACAAACAAAGGTCTGAACAAAAATAAAGTTGTATGAAAGGAAGCACACAACTAAGATAAAGTAGAAGGGGACTTCAGAGTTGCGAACGTTGTGCAACTATACCTCAAGTCTCCTTTGATAGTTGAATCCGAGCAAATCTACAGTACACCGTTGGGACCAACTCTGGTATCTGCACAAGAAGTGCAGAGTATAGTATGAGTACAACCGACCCTATGTACTCTGTAAGTGCCAAGCCTAACCTCCACGAAGTAGTGACGAAGCTAAGGCATGTCGCTTACATTAACCTGTACACAATAATAATAATAATAATAATAATAATAATAATAATAATAATAATAATAATAATAATAATAATAATAATAATAATAATAATAACAGGAATAATAATAATAATAATAATAATAATAATAACAGGAATAATAATAATAATAATAATAATAATAATAATAATAATAATAATAATAATAATAATAACAGGAATAAAAGTAATACCGGTAAATTATATCAATAACTGAAGTCAATTCAGCAGTCATAATCCCTCAATTAATTTCCGTTGCGGCATGCAACCCGCCACAACAATATAAACTTAGAATAAAATCCATTGCGGCGTGCAACACGATCCAACAATATAATATTTTAATTTAAT
The DNA here is from genome assembly GCF_000390325.3 of Nicotiana tomentosiformis. Classification (NCBI taxonomy): domain Eukaryota; kingdom Viridiplantae; phylum Streptophyta; class Magnoliopsida; order Solanales; family Solanaceae; genus Nicotiana; species Nicotiana tomentosiformis. The sequence continues at coordinate 81,035,293 of NC_090823.1, read as the reverse complement.
TCTATTGCAGCGTGCAACCCGCTCCAACAATATAAACTTTCAATAAATTCATTGCGGTGTGCAACCCGCTCCAATAACATAAACTTTCAATAAATCTGATCCGGTATGCAACTCACTCCAATAATATAAATTATAATATTGGACAAGGAATAAGAGAGAAATAATTAATTCATGATTTAAAATAATTTATGATTTTCAGGTAAATATGCAAATAATCAATTTGACGACGTATAGGCACTTGTCACCTCGCCTATACGTCATTACACATGAAATTCACGTAATAAATAATTTAAGAGTTCTATTCTCTCAAGTCAAGATTAACCACGACACTTACCTTGTTTTAAAATTTCAATTGATCACTCGACCACGGCTTTTCCTTTCGAATTATTCTCCAAACCTAACAAATTATTACCAACAATACAATTTGAGCTTTAGAAATTATTCACAATTCAGAAGAGACATAATTTAAGTCATTTTCGAAAAAGTCAATGTGGGGCCGACTTTTATAAACACGACAAAAAATCATGGAATTCGGACACTCGTTCCGATACGAGTTCAACCATACTAAAATTATCTAATTCCGACATCGGATTGTCTTTCAAATCCTAAAGTTTTATTTTTTCGAAAGTTTTACAAAAACTCCAATTTCTTTCATCTAAATCTGAAATAAAGGATAAATATAAGCATGGATTTATGATATATAATAACTTTCGGATATAGAACACTTACCCAAGTCGAAGTCGTGAAAAGACCCTTTGGAATCGCCCAAGTCCGTGACTCAAAACTCAAAAATGAGTAAAAATAGTAAAAACTTTATTTTATGTGTTCTGTCCAGCATTTTCGTATATGCGGACAAATTTACGCATTTTCGAGACAAGGCTCGCATTTGCGGAACAGGGCAGCCAAGCAGAGGACCGCATCTGCAGACCTTCACGTCGCAGAAGCGACTGCGCAGATGTGCGAAGGGAACCATAGAAGCGCGAAGGATCGCATCTGCGATCATGGCACCGCGGAAGCGGGCATCGCACCTGTGTCCCAAGCTTTGCAGAAGCGAAGCTTCTCCCCTGGCCTCAAAGTCGCAGAAGCGATCACGCACCTGCGGCCAAAATTGCGCAGGTGCGACACACCAGAACCAGACCCGTGTTCTTGAACAAAAATGGTCTGAAACTCACCCGAGCCCCTCGAGAACTCGTCCGAATATTTCAACAAGTCCCGTAACATAATACGGACTTACTCGGGGTCTCAAATCACGTCAAATAACATCGTAATTACAATTTACACCTCGATTCGGACTTATGAGTTTATGAAATTTTCACTTTACAAAACCCGTGTCGAAACCTATTAAATGAATCTTGAATGATTTCAAATATGGCGCACAAGTCATAAATGACATAACGAATCTATTCCAACTCTCAGAATCTCAATCCGAGTCTGATATCGATAAAGTCAAATTCGCGGTCAAACTTGGGAATCTTTAAGCTTTTAAATTTCTAATTTTCAATAAATGGTGATAACTCAAGTTAGAAACCTCCAAATTAAATTCCGGTCATACGCTCAAGTCCCAAATTACGATACAGACTTAAAAGAACTGCCAAAACACTAATCCGTGTCCGTTTGCTCAAAATTTTGACCGAAGTTAACTTAAGTGAGTTTAAAGCACAAATTCACTTTTTATCAAATTTTAACATAAATGCTTCCCGAAAAATTATACGGACTGCGCACATAAGTCGAGAAAAGCTGAATAGTGCTATTTGAGGTCTCAGAACACGGAAGTGAATATTAAATTTAAAGATGACCTATCGTATCATCACAATATATGCTCGGATTTAGTTTTGGAGGTTCCTAGAAGAATTCGACACTATTTGTCGAAAGTTGACAATTTGAAGAACTTAAGAGTTCATAAGTTTGATCAAGATTTGACTTTGATGTTATTGGACTCCAATTGGTATTTTAAGACTTTAGAAAGGTCTATATAGTTAAATTGAACTTGTGTGCAAAGTTTGAAAGTAATCTGAAGCGTTTAAGTGTGATTCATACACTCTTTTGCAAGAATGAAGATTTAACAACTTTTCGGTTAGGGCCTCGATTATTTGATGTGATATTCCCGTGGGTGTTTTGAGTCCTTGGAAAAGTTTGGATGATGTATTTGTACTTGGTGGTATGATTGGATGGGGTCCCGAGGGGCTCGGATGTGTTTTGGATCGTTGGTCGAGAAACTAGTTTTGTTAAGAATTTGAAGTTTGACCGTGGTCAATATCAGATCAAGATGACCTCTTTTCGGTATTTTGAGTGCGCAAGCAAGTTCGTAGCGTGTTTTATGATTAAAATGCATATATGGTTTGTGTCCGGGAGGTTTCGAATGAGTTTTGGGTGCTAAAACGAAGATTTTCTTATTGTTGGTTTCTTTTTCCAGTGTAAATAATTACGAAAAATGCCATTGAAATTTTTAGATTTTTTTTAAAACTTCAAAACATCGTATCTCCCTCATTTTAAGGCCAAATTGGGTGATTTAAGAGGCTATCTTGGGCGTAATCTTGCAAGAATCGTATTGGGCTTATATGTCACGACCCAAAATCCAACTAGTCGTGATGACACCTAACCAACCCGTTAGGTAAGCCAATTACCAACTATCCCATTTCAATAATAATTATTAAAGCAATATAAGTAAATAAAGGTCTTAATCTTATACAATCCCCAAGAACTAGTAGTACAAATCATGAGCTTTTAAGAATAGAGTATACAAAGCGGAAATAAAATAAATACATAGTCTGTTTGAATAATACATAAACAGAGCTTTTATAAATCTAAGGATACCCTTAACAAGAGGCAGCTACAACAGGAACGCAGGTACATCTTCAGATCCCGCAATCATCGAGCACATCAACAACAACATCTAACATCTGCACGCAATGTGCAGAAGTATAGTATCAGTACAACCGACCCCATGTACTGAGTAAGTAACAAACCCAGTCGTAGGTTGAAAGTAGTGATGAGCTTCTACCAAGGTCAGAGTCCAACTTCCATAACTAACAATAGTTCATAACAATATTAAACAAGTAATGATAGAAGTAACATAAAGAATAAATGCTCAGCTAAATCATGACTTCTGAAAATAGTTCTGCCTTTCAAGTACATCAATGAAAACCCAAATCATTTACCGAAGTTACCAAAAATATGAATAAGTTTGAAAACAGTAATTTTTCCAAAATTCCTTTCAATAATAAATAAAATATCTCATTTTCTTTCCCAGATATCAGTGTAAAACAAATGCATCACTATGCCCATCTGTCAGCATGTGTGAGAAATCGTGAATAATGTGATACCGTACAGCATGAGGAAAACACATCTCTATGCATATATGTCATGTGTGCATGTCAATGCAATGTATCTCAGAGATTGCACTCATGTACTCACACTCTCAGAGTACTCAATCTCATTGTCTCGCATTCTCTGTCACTGTGCTCAGCACATTCAATCACTCAGCGCTATACAATACCTGTTGCGGCGTGCAGCCTGATCCCTGTTTATAGTTGACTGCGTTCACTGGGGGTATGTACAGACTCATGAGGGGCTCCTACAGCCCAAGCGCTATAAGCACGGACAACTCACGTACTGCACGAATAACTCACGTGCCATAATATAAATATCTGGATCCGCAGAGCCAACTCATATGCTGCACGGCCAACTCACGTGCAATAATAATATAAGGATCTGCACGACCAACTCACGTGTTGCATGGATAACTCACGTGCCATAATATAAATATCTTGATCCGCACGGCCAACTCACGTGTTGCACGGCCAACTCACGTGCAATAATAATATAAGGATCCGCACGACCGAATCACGTGCTGCAGGGCCAACTCATGTGCAATAATAAGGCCTGTTGCAGGCAGGCAGCCCCGATCAATATAATAGTAATAATATATATAAAGCCAACATGGCCTGCTGCGGCGTGCAGCCCGATCCCAAAAATATCCTCACAATCAGGCCCTCGACCTCCCTCAGTCATTAATATCTCCAGTCTCTCTCTCATGGGCTCACAATGTCATGAGAATAGCCCACAAATGAGGATATGATGTATCAATAAATAACAACAGAGACTGAGATATGATATGCAATGAAATGAATATGACTGAGTATGAATTTTTAACATAACCAATAATTCATAGCAATATGACCTCTGTGGGTCCCAATAATACTGGCACATAGCCTCAACATGATTTTTAATATGCTTTTCAGCTCAATTTCTTTAACTCATAAAATCGCATGGAAAATGCCAAGATTATTTAACTACAAAATTTCACAGAAACAATTATGTCACAAATTCTGTAGTGCACGCCCACACGCTCATCACCTAACATGTGCGTCACCTCCCAATAATTCACGAAATACATATATTCAGAGTTCATACCCTCAACTCCAAGATTAGAAGAGTTACTTACCTCGAACAAGCCGAATCCAATGTCGAGCAAGCTAAACAATGCTTCCATAAATTCCATTCTGCGCGTAACAACTTTCGAACGGCTCGAATCTAGTCACAATTAATTTGATTCAGTCAACCCAAATTATAAGAATTTATTCCATATTAAAATACTAATTTTTTTACAAAATCCGAAATTACACTCAAAAATCGCTCGTGGGGCCCACGTCTCAGAATGCGACAAAAGTTACAAAATATTAACGCCCATCCAACCATATAAATTTTACCAAATTCCGACATCAACTCGACCCTCAAATCTTCAATTAAAGTCTATAAAGATTTTTACCATTTTTAACACAATCTTTACCCATTTGAATTTAACAATCTTTCCACAACCTTATTGGTATGTATACATAATACTCTTATACCCAAGAATTATACTATTAGTCAACCATTTTTACTCCAAATCCAAAATTGAAGAATTGAGAAAAGAAATTCTTACCTCTTTGAAGCCCTAGCAAGATCCTTGTGAAATCTTCGAACCTTGAATAAGAATTGATGGATAAATGACTAAGTCTTCACTTTCTCTCTCTAAAATGCTCTCACCTCTCTCTAAAATATCAGATGAAACCCTTCAAAATGACCCCCAATAGTGTTTTATAAGAATGGGGTCGGGTTTATAAAACCAGAAAAATAAAGCTCCGGAACAGGTTCTGCGGTCGCATATGCGACCGCATAATGGTTATGCGGACCGCATATCGGTCGCATAATCGGTGTCCAATACTCGCAAACATCTATCTATGTATGCGGTCACTATGTGGCCCGCATACCTGTTTTGCGATCGCATAGTGACCGCAGAACAGTTATACGGTCGCATAATCGACCGCAGATTTCATCCAAACTGGCCCTCTTCTGCCTCACTTCTGCGGCCATTATGTGGCCTGCAGAGTGATTATATGGTCGCATAATGGACCGCAGAAATGTGTTTTTCCGTAAAATCTTTTTTTACTTTCCGATACATTGTTCAACCCAAAAAGTCCGAGCCGCGGCGAGCAAGCTCGCCACGAGAAATTTCTACAACCTTTGTACTAATTGATCTACCTCGACACCACAAAATCTTAATTTCCTTAGCAAAATTCTCCGGGTCACTACACATACGTCAACATCTTGTCAACCTTTTCAACTTAAATTTTAAACCTTGGAACTAAGTAATCCAATTCATTCCAAAACCTCACCGAACCCGAACCAATTACCCCGACAAGTCACACAACAATTGTAAAGCCCAAATTGAGTAGTAAAGGGAGAAACGGGGCTGTGATACTCAAAACGACCGGTCGGGTCGTTACATTATCAAACGTAAGTTTCGGGATCATCTAAAACTTGAATCGAGGTGGGACAGCTACTGCATTGTTTTTCTTATTTTGAAATTTAGTTGCTTTTTCTCACAAGGTTTTGGAGCTCGGTTTTGAACGATTTTGGAGGAGATTTTTACTACTTGGATTGGGGATAAGTATTTTTTACTCGGATTTATTATTATTTCATTATTCCAACCTCGATTTTAGTGTTTGATTAATAATTTGAATTGGAGAAATTGAGAATTTTAGTAAAAGCTTTCCAAAACATAAATTAATGGTTTGAAGACCGATTTGAGGTCGGAATTGAATGATTTTGGTATGGTTGGACTTGTATAGGAATGGGTATTTGGAATTTATGAGTTTTGTCGGGTTCTGAGGTGCGAGCCCGGGATTGATTTTTGGTTTTCATTAGAGATCAAAGCTTTATTATTCTGAAATTGTTTCCTATGGCTTTTATTTATGATACTAAGTTATTTTGTCACGATTTGAGCCTCCGAAAGTTGTTTTATACGGGAAGGGCTTCCTAGAGTATTGATTTAGCTTCTTTGAGGTAAGTATCTTACCTAACTTTATTTGGAAAAAACTACCCCTTAAGATTTGAGTTGATTGTACTATTTGAATTATGTGAAAAACGTGTACACGAGGTCACGAGTGTGTACACGAGCTTATATATGGAATTTGACCGGTGTAGACTTTTAGACTTCTTTCTTGCGTTTAATTGAAGTGGTTAGTACATGTTATATCTTGTATTTTTAAGTTTACTCTTACCTACTTTATTTGTTAATTGCAATTACTGGCTGAATTCATGTCTTATCTGTTACGTGCCTTAAGTGTTAATTGATTATTTGTACTCGTACTTTATTTATGAACTGTCATTACCTGCTATTTGACCTTGTGAGTCAACATGTAACTATTTTATCCGCTTGTGACCTTCTTTGTTTAGTTTCTTTATTTCGTTTAATTTTGTGATACGACGTAGTTGGTTGAAGTTTGTTTGCTTAATTTATATTCTTTGGGAAATTGGGTTGCACGCCGCAACGGTATTGAAATGATAGAAAGATATGATATGGAGCGATAAGGACGGATGATATGATATAGGTGGGATCGGGTTGCACGCCGCAACGGATTAATATGTTGTAATTTTTTGTGACAGTAAAGTTATTTTCGATTGTGACTCTCATGGTTCATTCTCTGTTGGAATGGTTTATCGGTTGAACGGTTATTGTCGTTTCTTAAATTATTTCACTTATATTTTTATCGTATTTGGTTGGCTGTCGGTATTCTAGTAATGGAAGGATAGAGACTTCTTATGTGAGTCATGCATTCTACGTGATTTGTTATGTTGATTTAACATGCCAATCTGTGCCTCCATTATTTCTTGGTAAATTGATTGTCAAGGTGATTTACGTACATGGGGTAAGTATCTCATATTCGATTGAGTTGTTGGTAACCTAACCGTTCTAAATAAACGAATTATTAAGGTGCTTTACTTATGTGACTTTCAAAATAAAACTCGCTATCTCGATGTTTTACTATTTTAAATAGTTATTACATTTTTTTTAACTTTAATTAGGTTTTCAAATTATTCATCACCCTATTTGATGTTTACTATACTTGAAAGTTGTCATCACATTTTACTTTTAACAAATTATATATTTAATTCGTTAATTTAACTGATGTTTTACTTTGTTTAAACACGATATTTCTACTTATTTTATTGGTTTCTAAACTAAACCTATCAGATACTCTATTTTGTATAACTTGTTCTTATCTTACTTTACTAGTTTTCTGGTACGCGCGTTGTGCGTGTTTCCAGTCTCTATGAATGCAAGATTTTAAAAGAGCATATAGTAGTTATTATATTAAAAATATATTTGAGTTAAATATTACTTAAAAGTTAAACAAAAAAGTGTAAGTTTTTAAAATTAATGATTGTTGATTACATTTAGCTAACTCAATAAAGGAAGAAGTTATGTAAATGTTCTTACATCTCTATCGATATACTCAACTAAAAGTTTAACCTAATTAATATAAATCACTATCATAAAAGTAGAATATAAAAATTACATTTAGATTAATTTATTCTTTTTCATTTTGGAGTTAGTTTTTTCTCTTATAAGCATGCATCCAGATTCTATATCTTGATGCATCCGAAAGATGCCTTCTTATGTAAGCAATGTATGACTAAAATTGAATTGCTTATCGTTGATTGATTCGAATGGATAGTATGTTAATATTATTTTAGAAGGAATCAAAATATGAAATACATGTTAAAAATCAGAATTAAAATTCTTTCATGAGTTTTTCGTTAATGCTTAGTTTCTATATGTGTCTACAGTCAGTTCTCATTTTATTAAAGGTAAGTTTGGTTTGATTAAAAATATTTAATCGTTTATAATATCTAAAATACATATATAAGAAAATAAAATAATTCGTTTAAATAAGAAACTGAGTATTTTAGTTTTTCATTTTTATTGTGAATTTAAACATTTGGATTTAAAATTTTGAAAACGTTGATAAGAGATTTTTAGTATGTACCATGGTGACTTAGATAAAATAATTACACATCTACTATTTGCATCTGCGATAATAACTTTAACGATTTAATATAGCACATGTATTTTTAAATTGCTAATTATACAATTAAAGTTATTTTTCACAAGAAATTTGGCAAAGACAATAAGTATAAATTCCTTACTTAACTTTTATGTTACAATTGCCAAAATATTCAATATATGTTGAGTTTGCTGCTCCCTTCGTTTCAAATTAGATGAGGTACTTTCCTTTTTAGTCTATTCCAAAATAAATGACACATTTCTAAATTTGGAAATAATTCAACTTTAAGCTATTTATTTTACCCATTTTACCCTTAATAAGAAGATTTTATAACCACACAAATGTCATGGCCCCACAAGCTTTTACCCCTTAAACTTTTAAGACCACACATTTCAATAGTATTTTTTTCTCTTTAATTTCGTTTCGACTCAAACTACCTCATCTAAATTAAAATGGAGGGAGTACTTATTAGCACATTACGGTTATATATGAGATGAATATTGCTTATTACATCAGAACTCTGAGATGTGATTAAAAATTCTTTGTGATTGTTTGTTGTTGTCTAGTTGTTTTGGAGTTGTAGGAGGTTTACTTAACTGAGACGTGGGGAATGTCCAACTCTCAATCAATTTTATTTTTATTTCTCGAACATAATTTTTACTTGGTAATAAAATATCTGTAATAAAAAAAATATATACATAATCGTCCTAGAATAATTATAATATTTTCAAAATAATTTTCAATCTTATTAGGGATATATAATAAATACTATTCGATCCATTCCTATTCGAATTAAATGCGCCTATCAAAAAAATTATAGTGTCGACGCGGACAAGAAAACTTTAACAACTAAACTTTTAGTATCTCAAAATCCTAAATATTAACAAAATTATTAAATAACTATTTTTTTAGTTAGAATTAGGCAAACTCTTATTAATTACAAAAAATTTCCTAAACTTAAAAAGAAAAAAGGTAAATTTTAATAATGCAAAATATAAATGCAGTTGAAAGACAAACTTCCCTAGTTTAGGCAAAATTGTATTAACTACAAAAAGAAGTCTCCTAAACCTAATTAGAAGGATAATGGAGAAATTTAGTACTCCAAAGTATAAATGGAATTAGAAAGGCAAACTTTCCTCGCGTGTAGTGAGCGTTTAGGTAAAATTTTATTAACAATAAATGACTGTTCCTAAATTGTAGAAAAATTAATTAAAAACTTATACCTAAATAATAATGAAATACTCAAATTACTATATTGTCCAATGTGAACTACATGTTTTAAAGGGTAAAAACAAGGCTAACACCATTTAGCTAAAGGCCTTCGTGCTTTTAATATAGTATAGATATTTGATTTCTAAAATAAACTCATTATCTCATTTGACGCCTTACTTTATTCCAAATTATTATTATAGTTTATTGGGTTTAAATATATCTCTCGATCACTTTAATTGATATTTGATACGGATATAATGTACACGGTAGCATGTGGGCTTTGATGTGCGAAGGTGATTGATAATGTGGGCACGAGATGCCACACGTGTAAGATTCGAAATTTTGGCTTATGATAAGGTTATGAGGAGTGGTGCCTCGGGGAAATTCTTTTTGTAATTTGTGCATTGGGAACGATTTGGTTAATTGAGTTGTCATCTGTTTTCCTTATTTGAGTTCACTCATATCTCATATGTATTCTAACTATGTTATTGCCTTATTACCTTGTTACTTCTTGTTTCCATTTGTGCTTATATTATTTTTATTGTTAGTTATAAATTAGTGACCCTTCCACTATTAGTCTTACATTGATGTTCTTTCCATTGTTAGCTTTATGTTATATCCTACACGGGTTTCTATGTCTAGTAGATGTCTTGATCTGACCTCATCACTACTCTATCGAAGTTAGGCTTGATACTTACTGGATACGTTGTGGTGTACTCATGCTACGCTTTTGCATATTTTTGTGCAGACCCAGGTATTTTTGATAGCATTGTCTCGGGGAGTTGTGTCTATGCGGCTGGAGACTTCAAGGTATTCTTGCTTGTCATTCGCAGGCCTCGGAGTCACCTTCGGATATTATTATTACTGATGTTTATCTTTTTTTTAATAAAGTATTGTATATAGAAATTCTAGTGTTTGTCATTAGAGCTTATGAATCTGCACTACCGGTTCTGGGGATTGTATAGCATGTGTTCAGTTTTAGTTTCATTATCTCATTCATCCGATTGATTTTGATATAGTTAAGTTATTTATTTCGGTTATATCACTTCATGTGCTAGGCTTACCTAGTCTTAGAGACTAGGTGCCATCACAATTCCTAAGGTGGAATTTTGGGTCATGACAAGTTGGTATCGGAGTTCTAGGTTCATAGGTGCTACGAGTCATAAGGATATTTATTAGACTCTTACTGATTGGTACGGAGACATATGTACTTATCTTCGAGAGGCTACAAAACTATTAGGAAATTCCACTTCTTTCATTCCTTATCGTGTGATATTGATTCAGCTTGAAGCGTATATCTTATATTCCTTTGTATCCACTCATGTATGATATTGCGCACTCGGTATCAGCTATGCGCCGACTGTTCGTGATGCTGCAGATGGTCTACGAGGGGGCCATGGATGCTCAATCATTGTCTCGAGGTGTTGTCGAGACTGAGGATGCGGATATATTGAGAGATCATTCAATTGTTCATGTGGGGGTGGAACGAGTTTTGGCATCTGGTTTATAAGCACAAGCTTGGGAAGATTTAATTGGATGCCTAATCGTCACGATCGTGGTAGGGGCATGAAAGGGTGTTGTTTTGAGGATAGTTGGTAGTTCTAGAGACTGTGTTTTGTATGGGACTTCTATTCAGTGAAAGGCACATTTTTTCATTCAAGGCACTTAAGGAAATGGGCTTGACTGTCACGAGGATGGACATGCACTTAGTAGGTGATCTGAATTGTCTTACGATGGGAGTTATATGAGCTATGAAGGTTGATATTATGGATCATCGGATGTTATGTCCTATGGCTTCGTGCCAAGTGGGGGAGTCTACTATCGATAATTAGATTGCATGGTCATGTGATATATCAGTCTTGGTATGAGGTATATATGTGGTATTAAAGGATTTCCCGAAATTTGTGTATGGTTAAGGAATGAGATTTGCATGGGATAGTGCTGGGACTTGCGGTATTTCTGTATCATTAGTAATTCTACATTTCAGCACCAGAGAGGTTAGAGAAACAACTTTAGATTCACGGAAGGTCTCTTTAGAGTAGGTAACTCGGTTGCAGTATTATGGGGTGTTTCAGAGGAAATACAATGGTTTATGAGCTTTCAGGCTACATGGTTCGTGTTAGTATCTCCTGCAGTGAGTTTTGGTTTGTGGTCATTGCGTACCGGCAAGGAGAAGTGTTAACCTGAAGAAAAGTCGAAGAGGATTCGAAGAAATGGGTCAGCTCGGTGGTGTTGGGTTAGCATAACAATAAAGGTAATTGGTTCTTTTGGGGTGGTAATGCCTTACCAGTGTTTTATGCCAGTACTCTTGGATTTGACGGTCTGCATGACTCGGTTGACTTAGAGGAAATTCAGTTATGATGTCTTGGTTATGTGCGAACGGGTTTCAGAGGGTTCATTCCAACTGGAAACTATGGAAAGGAAGCTCCTATCAAACAATTGGAATATCAACCATCTCAAGTACTTCAACTTCTGAAAAACAAGAAATGCCTTGTAAGTCGTACTCTTTTTTACCTCACTTGAGTTTTGTTCCAATAGAGTTTTCTTAAGGAGGTTCTTAACGAGGCGACGAGGGGGACACTTCGAGTTGGAGTACACGAAAGCAGACATAATTTTATTTCCCGACTGCTCAAGAATCTCCAAGTCGAACAATGAAGGGACTAGATATACTGGGACTAGGACTGGAATGCCAGCCATTACTCGAAACTTGTAACTCTCTCCAAATGTTTCCTAATGGCGAAATGATGTAATCGAAGAAACAATGTCGAAATAATAAAGATGCACATATCTTGAAACTGCTCTCCAAAACGGTACCTTCGATCAACTCGAACAACACCTATTGGCCCATGGCCACAACTTAGTAAGAGGTAAGTTCGACCTACTCGAATAACTCCTATTGGCCACGGCTACAACTTAACAAAAACGATACATTCGATCTACTTGAACAAAACCTATCGGCACGGCCACAATTTAATAAAAGGTAAGTTCGACTAGTTCGAACTCCTATTGGCCCACGGCCACAACATAATAAAAATGATACGTTCGATCAATTCGAATAACACCTACCAGCCCTCGACCACGACTTAATCAAAGGAACGTTCGACAATTTCGAATAACACCTAACATCCCTCGGCCACGACTTAATCAAAGGCATGTGCGACTAGTTCGAACAACACCTATCGGCCCTCCGCTAATACTCGATGAAAGGAAATTCTGACCTAAGTCAACAGTACGTTCGATCAACCCGAACAACACATATTTGCCCCAACCTAAAATTGAATAGAAAATAACAATGAAGAAAACACAAGTACAAAAGCAATGCACAAAGACATAAAAGGAACGAAACCAAAACAAATTGTTGTATTTCATAAGAAAGTTTTACAAAGTCATTCTAAGAAGCTAACAAAATATACAATACATAAGTTGAGCAAAAAAGACAAACATTCAATGGTCGTTGCCACCCTGATCTCTGCCATCCTCTCCTTCCCCTCCTCAACCGTAAGCAGTATCATACCAAGCACTGTTCGCGAGCTGCTCCATACCTCCCTCATTGACTTCCTCGGAATCAAGCTGAAGTATATCAGGATCAAAGTTGCAGGCAAGCCGGGCCTCACGAGATTTGACTCGAGCTTCCTCAATAGCCGTCTCAAAATCGCAGTGCGTCTTTTTCAAATAACGAATCATGTCCAATCAGGCTTCAGTGAGGATCCAATCTTCATACCTCTCTCGGGGAATATCAGGAATTTCAGAGGCATGAGACGTAGAGGGCTGCTCGACCATCCGGGCATTCTCGAACTTAGCAATAGAAACCCGCTCGAGCAGTCGGGCATTCTCGGCCTCGACAATAGAAACTCGCTCGAGCAGCTCTGATTTTCCTTATCCAACTCTCCAATTCTCTCCTCAAGATTGTCCTTTTTATCCTTGGCCACGGATAAAGCATTATCCCACTCAGAACGGAGATTCTTGTTCGCCAACTCTAGAATATCAACCCTCCTTCGAGAATCCATACCGGAGGACTCCGCCAGCTTAAGCAGCAGCTGCTTCTCGGTTACCTCCCCCTTGAGAGCATCCATCTCAAATAGGTACCCGTAAACTGACTTTGCAATTGAACCAATTGACTCTGGAGGTCGCTACATTAGGCCTCCACGCCCTTGCTCAGTTCGAGCTCCTCCTCTTTCCTTTTCAATGCCCTCTTGAGAACGCTGAACCTATCCACGGCCGCTATCAACTCCTCATCTTTCTTCTTCAACTCCTCCCTTAAGCCTGGCATGGCGGCCTCCTCGCGAATCCGCCTCTGGGCATCCCCGAACTTCTCGCAGAATTCATGGTTCTTACCCTTCAGCTTCTGGTAAATCTCTTTCCGTTTCTTCTCTCTCCGCACGCTTTTAATTTCCAGAATGATAATCTATAAATCAAAGAAAATCAAAATTTAAAACTTAGAAGCAAGTTAAAGCAAAGGAAAAGGAAGGAAAAAAATGAAGGACGACTACACTTACTCTAAGGGAAAGGACGGCAATGCTCTTCGACAGGGTGTCGTCAGTCAGTTCTTTGAGGGTCACACACTCGGCTTCGAAGTAGAGAGGACCGAGAGCATCCACGTCCTCGGTATTTTTTAGCAGATCACGATCCATTGGGATCGCGATGGTCCTTGAACCCCCTCTATCCTCACCTCAATCTGAGTGGTCCACTCATCAATCTCTTGAGATCCTCAGGGTCCATGTCAGAATCAGACTCGCTGCCCTCGTCAACGGTACCCTTTCCTTTGTCCCCTCAAAAGAAAAAGCATCCATATCCATCCTAAAAGAAGAGGCCTCCTCACGAGGCACAGAGCTGTCGCCAAGCACCCCCTCTGTGGCCATCTCTACCTCGGGGCGCGAAGACGCGGCCACGTTAATCTCTTCTAACTGAGGAACCTCAGAGGTCGCCCCAACGTCCTCCTCAACATATATCATCGTATTCTCTCGCACCATGAATTCATCCTCTGATAAGTCAACACCCGCGGGCATGTCTTCTCTGACATCCACGATGTTTCTCTTGTGGGGCCTCAGGTCCGCATCATGTGGAGAGACTTTATCATCCTTAGCAATGAGTGAAATCGAGGGAAGAGCGGGCGCAACAACTGAGTGGGGGAAGAGGCGGAAGGCGTAACGACCTTTCTCCTCCTGAACAAGGGCACACGAGCCTTGTTCCTTCTTGTCGCCCCCCTTACGGATCCTAGAGAAAACACAAAAAGCAAGCACAACGATGTAAACCAATACGAATATGATGACAATCAGAGAAAGGAAATCACTCATCGAAGGAGGGTCGGTTTGAACTTCTAAAAGAAGCTCGGTTAATCACGAATCCCCACCGTGCAGGGGAGAACTTGCCTAACCCAATCGGTGAGATGCGTCACCAACATAAGAGGTTGACCAGTGGCTGCAGAAAAAGAGGAGTTATTCGACGAGCATGAAATGAGCAAATATTTGAAAAGGTAAAAGCAAATGCACGAGTACTTACGAGTGTGGTTCCAAGCCTCAAGAAAGCCTGTAGCATCGGCTATAACGGACTCAGTCTTGACAAATAAATAGTCAAGCCAGAATTGTTGACTACCTTTATCATCCATCTTCACTACCAAATATGTCCCCCCACGATATCGAAGGTTCAGTATCGTTTCTCGATAAAAGCTGGGTGCGAATAGATGCACCAAGTGCCGCACCGTGACCTCGACCCTGGCCAGTTTGGCAAACTTTGAGAGCAACTTGAAGGATTTATAAACATACAGGTGAGATGAGTAGGGCAAACCTCATAGCGACGACAAAACTCCTCCACTAGCGGAAGGAAGGGGAAAGTAGCTGATGGCGAACGGGTAGGTATAAAGAGCACAATACCCAGGACAGTGATTGTAATGACCCAACCGGTCATTTTGACTTTTAAAATCCGGTTCCCCTAAACAAAACTCCATGTATATGCTTTTACTAATTTATAACTTGCGGGGATGGTTGGTTCGGGATTTGGAAGTGTTGGGGTTGAAATCAGAACACTTGGTTCCTTAGTTTGGCTTTAAAGGCCCAAGTTTGACTTCGGTCAACATTTTTGAGAAAACGACCCCCGGAATCGAGATTTGACAGTTCCAATAGGTTCATATGATGATTTTGGACTTGGGAGTATGTTCTAATTAGGTTTTGGACAACCCGGGAGCGTTTCGGCGCTTAATAGTGAAAATCAACTATTTAAAGGCTTAATGTTCTTTAAATTTGGTTTGGAGTAGGTTTTGGAGTAATTGAGGTCCGTTTGGAATTCCGAGCCTTAGAATAGATCTGTATGGTGATTTAAGACTTGCATTAAAATTTTGTATTCCGAGTAGTATAAGTATATTTCGGCACATTCGAAGTAAGTTTGAAGAATTTGAAATTTCTAAGTTGAATCAATTTGGTTTGAGGTATGATTCTTAGTTTTGATGTTATTTTATACATTTCAAGGATTCGAGCGAGTTCGTTTTATGATTTCTAACTTGTTGGTATGTTCGGGCGGGTTCCCGGGGGACTCAGGTGTTAATCGAACGAGGCTCAGATCAATTTTGGACCTTGGAGCAACAGCTGAAGCTTCCAGCCTCTGCTGCAACCGCACCTGCGCTTGGCCAGTCGCAGGTGTGAGCCCGTAGGTGCGTGAAAAGCACCAAAGAAATGAAAAACCTAGATTTGTATAAAAATGGGATTTTAACCACGAAAATGGTTATAGAATTGGATGGAAATTATATATTTGAGTTCTTGAGATTGTGGATAAGGTTTTCCTCCGAAAATATTTGGAATCCGGGCACGTGGGCTTGGGGTGAATTTTAGGATTTTATCATTTTGGGTTGGGTAATTAATTTAATAGCCTAATTTTGAATTATTGAGCATGTATTAATTATTTTATATAACATTTGGTTTCGGATTTTTCGGTATCGAATTGGGATTTTTACACGACATCGTGATCGGAAGTGGACTTTGAGACAAGATATGTCTCTTGTCTAACCTTATAAGAAGGAATTTACCCCATATGTGATTTAAATTAATAATTGTCGCTAATTGTGGGGGCTACGTACGCACGAGGTGACGAGAGTCTGTGCGTAGCTACTAATTTTGCTAAAGTCAGGGTAATTTAGGACTCAAATCATGAATTACCTATGATAATTGTATCCTTATTTAATTAAAGCAATAGAATTATGTTGCAAAATTGTTAGAGGAAATGGTAAACGATTGAAATCTCAAAAAATGTATAACTATATATTCTCATTCTGGAGGTTCATAAGAAAATGTCCTCCTTTCTTGTGAAGCGGGCCGAATGTCTCAGCAGTATAGATGCATATATGGATCGCGCCACACGTCCCTCGGCAGTGTACATGACACTCTGGATCGGACCGTACGACCTCGACAGAAATGGTTCCTGATAATAATAATTATACGATACTTTGATATTTTAATTGCAGCTTGTGAAGCTAATTGATAAATTAGAAATTATTGAAATAATTAATTAATTATTTTTGCTTGTTAATAAAATTATTGTTGTTCACCTGAAAATCATGTTTAATTAATTATATTCTATTATGATATTATTGACCCTTAGTGAGTGTCAAAGTCGACCTCTTGTCACTACTTCTTCGAGATTAGGCTTGATACTTAATGGGTACACGTTGTTTGCGTATTCATGCTACGATTGCTGCACTTTTTGTGCAGGACCTGAGACAGGTACTATCGGTGGACCTACTGGAGCATACCCCAGATATCCCAAGACTTAGTGGTGAGCTGCTTCTTGAATCGTTCTGCATCCCTTGAGTCTCCTCTTGTATTTTTATTCTGTCTATTTTATTTCATATAGTATTTAGAATTTTGTATAATCTACTAGATGCTCATACACTTGTGACACCAGGTCTTGGCACACACACTAGTAGAATTATGGATTTAATTATTTTACTAGGGATTTAATTTATCTTATTTTCTCATATCTTCTTAAGTTTTAAATTTTCGAGGAGTTTGATTATTCGGATAATTTTTAAAGAAATGAATATATGTTTAAATCATTAGTTGGCTAGCCTAGTTGGGATGTTGGGCGCCACCACGACCTATAGGTGAGTTTGGGTCGTGACAAAATAGTATCAGAGCACTAGGTTCACGTAGGTCTCACAAGTTATGAGCATGCCTAATAGAGTCTTGCGGATCGGTACAGAGACGTCTATACTTATCTTCGAGTGGATATAGGGTGTTAGGAAAACTACCTTTCTTCATCTCCCATCATGCAAATAATGTAGTACTAAATATCTTTCTCTTATTCTCTCACAGATGGTGAGAACGCGGCTCTAATAAGGTTTCAGACCAGGGAAGAGCTACTCCCCCTGTTGTTAGAGGCCGAGGGAGGGCTCTAGCCCGTGGTAGGGGACAAGGACATCCCAGAGTTGTTTCAATTATATCACCAATGGGTCCAGCAGAAAATCCTATTATTGAGAAATAGGGCGAGGTGCCCGTAGCAGAGCCAGCTCCGGTGTATTTCACGTCTGCACCGGGATTCCAGGAGGTCATGGGCCGTATGCTGCGGTTCATGGACACTATGACTCAGGCTGGTTTATTTCCGGCAGACCCAGCCATATCTCAGGCGGGCGGGGGAGCATATACCCCTACCACACAGGCTCATGGGCAGCAGCTGTTGTATATCAGACCCAGGGTGCACTACCTGTGGGTGGAGTCTAGCCAGTGGCAGCAGCTACACCTGAGCCCAGACCAGCTGCAGAAGCTATTGGACTGATGGACTAGAATACATCCTCCTGTCTTTGGGGGTGAGCGACATGAGGATCCCCAGGACTTCATTGATCGGTGCAGGGACAGACTCCATAACATGAGGATATTAGAGACTCACGGGGGTAGACTTTGCTACTTTTCAGTTGGAGGGCAGAGCCCGTAGATGGTGGAAGTCTTATCTTCTTGGCAGACCAGCACATTCTCCTCCCATGACTTGGGACAGGTTCACCCGTATTTTTCTAGACAGGTTAGAGCGGTTTCAGTTTGAGCAGCTCTAGTAGGGTTAGATGTCATTGACCGATTATGAGGTGAGGTTCTCTGAGTTATCTCGTTATGCACTTATGATACTCCCTACTGAGGCGGAGAGAGTGCGAAGGTTTGTTGCGAGTTTACATACTAGCATTCAGGCCACTATGGCCCGAGAGGTTAAGATGGAGACTTTTTATGAGTTGGTTGTGGAGATAGCCCGAAGGGTTGAAGGTGTGTGTCAGCGCAGCAGAGAGCAGGCTATGAGGGATAAGCGGTTTAGATATTTTGGAGAGTTTAGAGGTACTCCGTTTGGGGGTAGAGGTCAGTTCGTGAGAGGGCAGTCCAAGAGGCCCTCATATCCAGCACCACCGCCTCCTTAGGGTACCCTAGTGCGACCTTATATCAGTGCTATGCCAGAGAGTTCTTATCGCCCACTAGCTATTCAGGGTTCTTCCAGTGGGTATTCAGGTCCCTAGGGTCAGACTTTTAGTCAGCAACCCATCGCACCGAAAGGTTATTACGAGTGCGGGGAAGATTATGATATTACTATCATGTATCATCCGGGCAAGGCAAATATAGTTGCAGATGCCTTGAGTAGAAAGGCGGAGAGTATGGGTAGTTTGGCTTTCATTTCAGTAGAGAAGAGACCATAAGCTTTGGATATTCAGTCCTTGGCTAACAGACTTGTGAGGCTAGATATTTCAGAGCCCATCCGAGTTCTTGCGTGTGTTGTGGCCCAGTCTTCACTATTTAAGCAGATCAAGGCTCGCTAGTATGATAACCCACACTTAATGGTTCTTCGAGAAACGGTACTACGGGGTGGTGCCAAGGAAGTTACTATTGGCGCGGATGGTGTTCTGCAACTCCAAGATCGTCTATGTATTCCTAATGTGGATAGACTGAGGAAAAGGATTCTAGAGGAGGCACGCAGTTCTCGATATTCTATTCATCCAGGTGCTACGAAGATGTATCGTGACTTGAGGCAGCATTATTGGTGGCGGAGGATGAAAAAGGACATAGTCGAATATGTAGCTAGGTGTCTAAATTGCTAGCAAGTTAAATATGACCACCAAAGGCTAGGTGGCCTACTTCAGCAGATGACTATACCGGAGTGGAAATAGGAACGCATTGCTATGGACTTTGTAGTTGGGTTGCCGCGGACCTTGCGGAAGTTTGATGCAGTTTGGGTCATTTTCGACAGGTTGACCAAGTCGGCACACTTTATTCTGGTTGTGACTACGTATACTTCAGAGAGGTTGGCCCAGATTTATATTCAAGAGATAGCTCGGTTACACGGTGTGCCAATTTCCATTATATCAAATAGAGGCCCTCAGTTACTTCACATTTCTAGAGATCAATATAGAGTGAATTTGGGACCCGTGTAGAGCTCACCACAGCATTTCATCCGCATACCGATGGGCAATCGAAGCGGACATTTCAAATTTTGGAGGATATGCTCAGGGCATGTGTGATTGACTTTGGAGGTCAGTGAGATCGTTTCTTTCCTTTGGCCGAGTTTGCTTATAATAACAGTTACCAATCTAGCATTGAGATGGCTCCATTTGAGGCTTTATATGGTCGGCGATTTTGTTCGCCCGTCGGATGGTTTGAGCCCGGTGAGGCTAAGTTACATGGTACTGATTTGGTAAAGGATGCCTTGGAAAAGGTAAAGTTAATTCAGGAGTGACTTCGTACAGCACAGTCCAGGTAGAAAAGTTATGCGGATCAGAAAGCGCGTGATTTATCGTTTATTGTGGGTGAAATAGTTCTCTTGAAGGTTTCGCCGATGAAGGGAATTATGAGATTTGGGAAGAAGGACAAGTTGAGCCCAAGGTTTATAGGCCAATTTGAGGTGTTGAGACGAGTTGGGGAGGTTTCTTACGAGGTTGCTTTGCCTCCCAGCCTATCAGGTGTTCATCCGATTTTTCATGTATCTATGCTCCGGAAATATCATGCCAACCTATCTCATGTGTTAGACTTTAGCATGGTTCAGCTAGATAAGAGCTTGGGTTATGAAGAGGAGCTAGTTGCCATTGTTGATAAACAGGTTCGCTAGTTGAGGTCCAAGAAGATTACTACAGTAAAAGTCCAGTGAAGGGGTCAACCAGTCGAGGAAGCTACTTGGGAGGCCGAGGAGGACATGCTGAGCAAATATCCACACTTATTCAGTACTCAAGGTAAAATTCTAAACACGTTCGAGGACGAACGTTTGTTTAAGAGGTGGAGAATGTAATGACCCAACCGGTCATTTTGACTTTTAAAACCCCGTTCCCCTAAATAAAACTCCATGTATGTGCTTTTACGAATTTATGACTTGCGGGGATGGTTGGTTCGGGATTTGAAAGTGTTCGGATTGAAATCGGAACACTTGGTTCCTTAGTTTGGCTTTAAAGGCCCAAGTTTGACTTCGGTCAATACTTTTGAGAAAAAGACCCCGGAATCGAGATTTGATAGTTCCAATAGGTTTGTATGATGATTTTGGACTTGGATGTATGTTCGAATCGGGTTTTGGATAACCCGGGAGCGTTTCGACGCTTAATATTGAAAATCAACTATTTGAAGGTTTAATGTTCTTTAAATTTGGTTTGGAGTGGGTTTTGGAATAATTGAGGTCCGTTTAGAATTCTAAGCCTAATAATAGCTCCGTATGGTGATTTAAGAATTGCATGCAAAATTTGGTGTCATTACGAGTAGTATAAGTATATTTCGGCACGTTCGGAGTAAGTTTGCAGAATTTAAAAATTTTAAGTTGAATCAATTTGGTTTGAGGTATGATTCTTAGTTTTGATGTTGTTTTACACGTTCCGAGGATTCGAGCGAGTCCGTTTTATGATTTCAAACTTGTTGGTATGTTTGGGGCGGGGCCCCTGGGGCCTCGTGTGTTAATCGAACGAGGCTCGGATCGATTTTGGACCTTGGAGCAACAGCTGAAGCTTCCAGCTTCTGCTGCAACCGCACTTGCGCTTGGCCAGTCGCAGGTGTGAGCCCGCAGGTGCATGAAAATCACCGCAGAAGTGAACTGGGCACAGATGCACAGGTTCAACCGCAGAAGTGCATCGCAGATGCGATATACAAGCCGCAGAAGCGGATGGGGCCGGCTTAGGGGGAAGCCGCATCTGCGACGCATTTTCCGCAGATGCGCAGCTGCAGAAGCAGCTTGTGAGCCGCAGATGCGAAAGTGCTGCTCAGCAGAATGTATTAAAAATCAGGGCTCAACCATATTTCAGCCCATATTTTCCATTCTTGGGCGATTTTGGAGCTTTTTGAGAGAGGATTTCAACTAGCAATTTGAAGATAAGTTAATTCTACACGCTTTGAGTTAAATACATAGATTATGAGTAGATTATAACCTGTAAATCGTGAAAATCAAGGATTTAAATGAAAAACCTAGATTTGTATAAAAATGTGATTTTACCTGCGAAAATAGTTATGGAATTAGATGAAAATTGTATATTTGAGTTCTTGAGATTATGGGTAACGTTTTCATCCAAATATTTTCGGAATTCGGGCACGTGGGCCCGAGATGAATTTTAGAAATTTTACCATTTTAGGTTGGGTAATTAATTTAATAGCCTAGTTTCGAATTATTGAGCATATATTAATTATTTTATATAACATTTGGATAGTTTCGGATTTTTCGGAAACGAATTGGGATTTTAACACGACATCATGATCGGAAGTGGACTTTGAGATGCATCTATGGATCACATCGCACGTCCCTCGGTAGTGTATACGACACTCTGGATCAGGTCGTATGACCTCGGCAGAAATGGTGCCTAATAATAATAATTATCTGATACTTTGATATTTTAATTGCAGCTTGTGAAGTTAATTGATAAATTGAAAATTATTGAAATTTAATTAATTAATTATTTCTGCTTGTTAATAAAATTATTGTTGTTCACCTGAAAATCATGTTTAATTAATTATATTCTATTATGATATTATTGACCCTTAGTGAGTGTCAAAGTCGACCTCTCGTCACTACTTCTTCGAGATTAGGCTTGATACTTACTAGGTACACGTTGTTTACGTACTCATGCTACGCTTGCTGAACTTTTGTGCTGGACCTGAGACAGGTACTATCGGAGGACCTACTGGAGCATACCCCATATATCCTGAGACTTAGTAGTGAGCTGCTTCTTGAGTCGTTCTACATCCCTTGAGTCTCCTCTTGTATTTATATTCTGTCTATTTTATTTCAGATAGTATTTAAAATTTTGTATAATCTACTAGATGCTCATACACTTATGATACCAGGTCTTGGCACACACACTAGTAGAATTGTGGATTTAATTATTTTACTTGGGATTTAATTTATCTTATTTTCTCATATCTTCAAGTTTGAGGAGTTTAATTATTCGGATAATTTTTAAAGAAATGAATATATGTTTAAATCATTAGTTGGCTAGCCTAGCTGGGATGTTGGGCGCCATCACGACCTATAGGTGAGTTTGGGTCGTGACAGTGAACATGCACTTCGTCGTTAGCAGCGGGAATTAGCTCTATGTGGCCGGGGATGCTAAACTTGGCTTTGAAATAGCCAAGCGCTTAGACGTCATCGATGATTGAAATTTCTCAGTCATCCACCTCTGGCGGTCGTTGAAGATCAGGTTTAGCATTGGGATTCCGGGGGATGATCTCCTCCACTGAAGGGAGAGCCTCCTCTTTAGCGGCGGAGATGGTGTCTTCCCCATGAACGGGAAATACGACAGCTAACGGAATGGGTTGCTTCTCCTCATTTATATCAAAAGGAATGTTCGACATGGCTTTGGGAATTGAGAAAAATTAGGAGAATAAAACTGAAACTATAAAGAACATATATGAAGCAAGGGAAGAAAATTCGATGGAGAGTCCGAAGAAGATAAAGTTTGAATTCTAGTAAAACAAGCCCTATTTATAGAAAAGAGGGCAATGAATTCGAAACGGTTCATCATAATTGTCACTAGAATCGAAACGGCAGAGCCAATCAAGAGCCGCGCGTGAATCGATGTGATGCATCCGGAACAGGGGTCATCATGACGAATGACATCATGATGTCATTCCTTTTCCTTGACAAGATGGTTAAGTTAATTCACCCGAGAAATTTAATATTTGAAATATGCGGTATGCAAAACGCCATGTCGCCCATTTTTTATAACAACCATGACAGTTGTTATCCGCTCATTTAATTCGCCCACGAGGAAGACCTCAACAAGTGGAGGGACTAACTGTATGGGCTAAAACTACCATGATTGTATGTGGACCAGGTCGACATTAAGGAAGTCTTCGAAGGTTGCCACATGTGGTCAACAGGGGATAACTTGGCTTCGAAAGGTCGATGTCATGAGGAAAAAATACGTCGTCGACGAGGTCGATGTAACTCAACAGAGGACGAGGACGAGCATCTCTTTTATTAAAGCAGTAATTGTAGACATGTAATTTTTGACCCTCCCTGAAATTTTATACCATTTAGTGATTATATGTTAGTTTTAGACCTAATATCACTATTTTGATTATTTTAAACTTTTTTGCTTTATTTTATCTTAAATATGAAAACTACAAAAGATATTTCCCTTTAATTTAGCTAATAGGTATTTTGTTTAGTTATTTTTATTTTATCTTTCAAATTAAAAACTACTCAAAAAAAAGGTTGTTTGTTTTAAATAAAAAAATCGAAAGGCAAAAAAAAAAAAAGAAAAAAAAAGAAAGAGGTATTTGTCTTTTTGTCTTTATTAGCTTTGACTTTTATTTGTTGTGAAAAAAAAGAGAAAAGAAACGTATGTCTACAAAATTTATATATGTGTCCATAGTTCATGCAGATTGTTAAATTTTTCGTGTAGTATTAGACTTTGATTTTATCTTTACCATTTTTCTTTCTTTCTTTTCCTCTTTTTCTTCCTTCCAATAAAATTACTCCACAATTTTCCAATTCTTCCCACCAATTTCCTTCACTTGTCCATGATTAAAAAAAAGATTATCTCCAACAAATTTTATGTAATACATCGGCAGTGTTCTTCGTCAACACTATGTAATACATCTTTGAAATACCCTTCATCCAAGTAAACTATCGGCAGTTTCATTAGGTTCCATAGCCGTCTCCGTAGGTCTTCATCCCAGCTTCACTCCAATACCAAAAATAATGGAGTCTCACCACCCTCTACCATAGCTCTGTTCAATCACTCTGAATTACCAGGCTATACCGCTTTTCAAACGAGTCGACCAAATCAGTGGGTTTCGGTTCAAGAGGTTGCCTTTTGCGATTCCGGATTCTAGTCCCTTGCGGAACAAACACTCGATTTGCTGTGTAATCCGAACGTGTGGTTCTGTCGATTAATTTGATTGTTGCGGCTTCGTGAGGTCTATTTTCTAACTCTACCTAATCTTTGGTTTCGTTGCTCTTGTTGATGCTTGAATGGAATGTATGGTTGATTCTCTGTTTGCATTTTCATTTTAATAAACTTTGCCTTTGTCTTATTTTGTGGGGGTTAGCTTATCTTTTAGTTTATTTATTATTTATCTCATTGAAGAAAGTGATTATTGATATAATTAATTATACAGTAAGCCCATGGAAATAATAATAAATTAAAAGTTGCTTATGGCCGTGCTTAGAACTGTTAGAGCCTTTTCATTGTTTCAGGCACGTCTTTGGGGTTGGTTCGAATTAACAATTACTGCAGGACCGCAAGAATTAAACAAATAGGCAAATTTTAGGATCTCACTCGGGTCGGGAGACATATATTATACCGTTTAAGCTTGCCTTCCTTCGAGGTGAAGGTTGCCCCTTTAGTTGATTAATTCATCCGAGGATGCCCTGTAGAGTTTGTATATATTTTTATGCTCTTTTATACGGAGGAATGCCCCGAAGTAAATATAAACGGAGGCCGAATCTATATCGTGGAGGAAGCATAGTGTAGGATAGATCAGAACTCTTAGTATATTTTCTTTTAGTACTTTATTTTCTTTTCTCTTATTTTTTTTATTAGGTGGGGACGACCTCGAGTCGCTTTTGTGTTTATTTTTCTTTTCTGTGTTTTTACCCCAATTGAATATTTTTAAAAGCCAACTTGATCATGTACGCAACTGTACTAGTTCCGGGACTCGGGGAATGCCTAACCCCTTCTCTCCGAGTCAAATGAACCCCCTATCTAGAATCTCTGGTGCAGTCAGTTTTGGAGTCTTAACATGTTTTTAAGGAAAAATTATTTTTTAAACGGTGACTTGGCACACCTAGATTCATGTCAAGTAGCGACTCTAAGAAAATCCCTTTTAAACAAGTATTTTGTCACTTTCAAATTTGAAAAGCCTTTTGAGCTTCAAAAATCTTTTATATCTTTAAAATGGGTTAGTGAGGTGAAAAAAGGGGTGTGACAGTAACAGCTAGTTCTGTGATGATGGTTCTCTAGAAAATATTTCAGTGAATATTCCCGGTTGTACTATTTAGAGTTTTGTAGCCCGTGTACCCTTATAAATAAAAATATGTATAGTTGTAGAGGGGATTGAACATTCATTGTAGAAAATAATATATAGACATTCTCAGAAAATTCTTCCTTCATCATACACATACAAAGTTCACGTTTTCCTCATATCTTTATCTATCATATCTCCCCCTATCCAAGAGGATTCGAATATTAAAAGGCTCGTCATTATCATTGGGGAATTTCACCTTTGTCGGGTGACTTCTATCCATTTATTTGTTTAAATGTCATTTATTGATATTTATTGCTATCGTCCATATTCTTGAATCATTTATTATATCATTATCATTGTCATTTATTGCTACTCAATAACACATGTGAGATCTTATAGAAAAAATATCTGGTCTATCTTTTGGGTATTAATATTGGCTAAGATTAACCCTACTTCACTATAAATTTGATTGATAAACCTAGATTTAAATTTTGGATCATAAATTAAGGAAACTAAAGGGAATCTTACATAAATGTCTCAAATAAGCCCTAACTTACCAACCTCTAGCCATTAATCATAGACTTACTAAAACTAACCAAGCACATATAAAAATTAAAAATCCAAAAAAAAAAGTTCTTTCTCTTCAAAAATCACATGCAAAGATCTCATTCCATAATTTTAAGCGTGATCAACAATATTAGATGCAAGACGGGAAGGAAATTCATGGGTGAGGTAGCAAATAAGGTGATGAAATACAAAATAAATATATACAAGATTCCAAAAGTCTAAGCAAAAAAAAGATCTTTTTTCAATGGGTATAGTTGAAATTCATTGAAAACATATAGATGAGTCAATATACAAAATTTGAGAAAGATTGGAGGTGATTTGGATTGATTTGGTATCAAAATTCGTAGTTAAAATCGAGTTCAAAAAATACTTCTATGACGTATGTATCGCGCATGTATCACACACATAGGTATACATGTGATACATATTTGATACAAATATGATACACATGTGATACACAAATAATACAACGTGTGATTCATATATCATTTTTTTCATGTTCATCTTCTACTTCGAATTTCAATTCAAACAACCTCAAAACTCTACCAAATCATCCCAAAACTGAGATTCAAACTCCTTACGATGTAACCAATCTATTCTAACAAAACCTACTCAAAAAAAAAAAGCAAACATTTAACCTTTTTTGCTACAAATAGCTAATTGGCTAATATTGGTAACATTTGGCTAATATTAGTAATATTTTGTGAATTGGCTAATTTTTGTAATAAGCTACTTATAAATGGACAGGTAGTTTCCCGAAACTAAATAGGCCTAATTATAACGCTGGTCAAAATTACAAAGCTAGAGTAATATGCCAAATTACAAGCATAGCCGTCCAATTACAATGGTATAATCTTTAGTTGATGGCCGAATTATAAATACAGCCGCCAGATTAAAAAAGTAGCCTTCAATTGAAGTACAAAGTCCTTGATGGCTATTTTCGTTTATATTAATGCACCTCAAATTATATCTAAATCTCAGGCAGTGACGAATTTATGGTTTCTAACAAACAAAACAAGGCAAATAAAGCGAGCCAAAATAAATAAAACTGCTCCAAACAGAGCATTTTTCATCCTTGAGCTGAGATGACGCAGGAGAAAACCTCGCAACTTTGTACAACAAAATTTGAGACAGTGAAACAAATACAGCATGGAGTAAATAATGAATTTATCAGCTACTTTCAATCAAATAAATCAAACAGCCATAGCGGCATTAAATGAAAATTTGGAAATTTTGGTTGAACTTTCTGAAGTTAATAATGACCTGATCCTTCCCTTTAATTAGTTGCGTCCCTGGTGCAAGTTGGGTTGGTCAAGTTAGGGAACACGCTATGGAGTCTTCCTCATTGATACATTTATCTATACGTTTTATCTTTTAATGTAAAGAAAGAGGATGATTCATTTGAATCTGATGATTATGAGGACATACGAGATACTCTCTCCGTTTCAAATTAGACGAGATACTTTTCTTTTTAGTCTGTTCTAAAATAAATGACACATTTTTAAATTTAGAAATAATTTAACTTTAAACTCTTCGTTGAGAAGCTTTTATAACCACATCAATGTCATGGTCCCACAAAGCTTTTACCCTTTAAATTTTTGAGACCACAAATTTTAAAAGCCTTCTTCTTTTTCTTAAACTCACGGAGGTAGTAGTAGTTTTTATGTAATGGTAGGTGGACTGACAAAGAAATAGCTATACACCTTTGTGCTTTACGAAATACCCAAAGTCAAATTAATTACACCTTTGTGCTCATCTATTTTTATACTTCATCAGTTGGAATTTATATGAGGTAGTTGATTCGACACAGAATCTAAGAAAAACTTTTGATCTTAAAGGTTTAAGGGATAAAAGTTGTGTGGGTCATGACATTTGTATAGTTATAAAAGTTTTTCATTAAGGGTAAAATGTGTAAAATGAAGAGTTTAAAGTTGAATTATTTTCAAATGTAAAACAATGTGTCATTCTTTTTGGAATGGACTAATAAGAAAAATGTGTCATCTAAATTGAAACAGAAGAAGTAACTTGTACGCGGAGATAAGGCTTGATATGATGTAACCTTTTTTCTTTTCCCATGTTGAGCATTTTTTAAGGGCAGAATATCCTAATAGACACCTGTACTTGTTCCCATTTGACATCCCGGTCCCCTTACTCTATAAAGTTTCAAGTGGACACCTGAACTTGTTCAAACATGATATTCTAAACACCTCCACGGCTGTGTGTGGCTCACTTGCTTGGCGTGAATGACACATCAGTGACCCCGTTAGATTTTTTATGATAAAATAACAATTTATTTTTTTTCACGTTATTTAAAAATTATCTAATTTCTTTTCATGATTTACTCCTTTAACTACTTCATTTTTCCTTCACGAAAAGTATCCATCTATGGTCACACCATTGATGGAGAGCTCCATTAAATATTTACTTCAAAATTATAGATAAATAAACAAGACCCATCAAATATATTTACTCAATTTGAAGAAAATTCGAATATTTATTCAATGAATATTACCAATAAGACCATGACGATACCCTTTTTCAGTCAATATCCCATAGAAGTTCCAATGCAAATTAAACTTGAAAATTACAGCAAAATTAAATGAAATTCATCAAGAATCTTTACCCAATTCAAAGAAAGTTGGATTCTTTATTTACAAAGCATAGTTCTTACAATTTTAAGGAAATTGTGACGTACCATGTGAGTGAGAGTAAAGGGGAATAAGGAGAAGAAGTCAGAATCACATCTGCATGTAACAGAGAATCAATAAATCTTCATAAGTTTCATTTGAAATCCACCGGAAGAATGGAGAGAGAAAGAAGAAGATGAAAAGAAGAATGGAGGGGAAGAAGAAGAGAAATGAGGGATGGGGGAATGGACGACACTAACGAGGGAGGAGGAGGAAGGACACTCTTCAGCCCTTTTTTTTTCTTCTCTCTTTTTAACTTTAATTTCTGCTTTTTATTTTTATTTTTTTCTTATCTTAAACTTTTAAATCAAAATTACCAGTGCTCACTCTCCTCTTTCGCGTACATTACACGCATATTATCCAGTTCAATTTAGTTAATACCACATAAGTTTCAATGGTCGAAAGGGTTTAAAATAATATATTTAATCAAGTTCAGGTGTCCACTTGAAACTTTATAGAGTAAGGCAACCGGGATGTCAAATGGGAAGAAGTACGGGCTATATGGGTATTCAACTACCTCTTGTTTAATGTCTACTAACAGCCAGCTGGAGCTTATCAACTCATGGATCATGCACGGTACGTTACACAGGCAAGTCTACAAACCATAGCTTATTCATACATCTGAAACACGTTTTTCTATTTAAAAATATGTACATCTTCAGTTCACTAATTCACACCTATAAATGTACGTCTTAGATTAGAACCATCACAGCATAGTAAACACCGAAAAACTCCTAGCAAGTCCCATAGCAATATGACAACTCATAAAAAGAGCAATATGGCAGACCATTTGGAGCCTTGGCGCCAATTGCAAGGCAAAGTGGTGTTTGTCACCGGTGCATCGGCGGGGCTCGGCCGTGAATTCTGCCTTGACCTTGCTAGGGCAGGCTGTAGTGTCGTGGCGGCCGCCCGTCGGGTGGACCGCTTGGAATCCCTTTGTCATGAAATTAATACAATGGCAAGTTCAAATACTCAACTTGTTAGAGCAGTGGTTATTGAACTTGATGTTACTGCTGATGGTCCAACTATTGAAGCATCTGTAAAGAAAGCTTGGGATGCTTTTGGCTACATTGATGCTCTTATTAACAATGCTGGTGTTAGAGGTAACTTATGTAGGTTAGGTTTAATGTGTGTACAAAGTATTGATAGGCTGGACGACTTATACTATAAGTAGGACAAAAACCTTTCACCAGAAATGAAAGAATTCTTTAAAAAGATTTTTTTTATCACTTTAACAAGTAACCCCTTTTTAGCATTTAATTTGAGAAAAAGTGCTATGGTAAGGTCAGTTCCTATAGTCAACTTTATTGGTAAAGTACTAAGGTTGTAAACTTCAGATAAGTAATTCTGCATGATACTCATAAAATACTCATATTTGACACTTGTAGTGGAGCTAGAAATTCATACAATAATAATAATAAAAGAAAAGGTCACATATGAGATTTCAACCTGTAACCTATTTACTTAAAAAAAAACTGTAACCTAAAACAATCTTTGAACTCCTCGGCCATTAAAATAAAATCTCCCCTTACGCCAAAGTGGATTAAAAAGTTTATACATAATTAAAAAAAAAACTTATTTTTGCACTATTTTCAGAGTATAATTTTCTGGCAAAAGAAATTCAATTGAACCACAAGCTAGCTCCGCCCTGTCCACACTTGAGGAGAAAATGCAATACTTCATCGGTTCATCCCATCTTAAAATAGAGAATTGACGAGTGAACTTTTACTAGGAGAATTATTTGGAGTAATTACTTAAGAGTTTATGGTTTTCTTTTTTGAACTTTTAGATAACCTATTCATCCCAAAGAGAATTATTGAATTTGGTAGGCTGCTTTAGCTCCATAATCTGAATCTACTTTTGTGTTTATAGGTGGAATAAAATCAGCAGTAGATCTTTCTGAGGAAGAGTGGCGCAATACTTTACAAACAAATTTGACAGGATCTTGGCTAGTTTCCAAGTATGTTGGAAGACATATGAAAGCTGCAAAAAGGGGAGGCTCCATTATTAATATTTCATCTATTTCTGGTTTAAATAGAGCTTTAATGCGTGGGGGAATTGCCTATAGCTCCTCCAAGGCTGCCATGGATTCCATGACAAAGGTTATAACCTAATGTTGAAACTTATCTTACCCAAGGAAAAAAGTTCCAAATGATAAAAACTAAGGTGCTTTTGATATGAAGTTATTTTCTGGTGTTTGATTGTTATAAAATGTCTTTCAGGAAAAATAGTTTCCATCGAACGGGAAAAATGACTTCCATCATTTTCCATCGGAAGTTATTCTCCTTGACAATTATCCCAAGTTTTCTACATAAAGAATCATTTATTAAAGTTCGATAATAATATAATCAATTTTGAATACACAATTTTTAATCAAACACTTATTTGCTATATTATTATCGAACTTTAATAAATGATTCTTTATGTAGAAAATATTTTCAACTCTCCAACCAGAAGGCATTTCGTTAAAAAAATATTTTCCATAAAATGATGTTCGTCATACCAAACACACCCCTACTCCTTTAAATTTTATGAAAAGAGAAAGTTGAAATAGTGCTAACTTTGTATGAATTATAACTTTCGTCGCTTCTAATTTATTTCTTAAAAATATCTGTTTTCTTAGACTAACATTTCTTGCTTTCCCATCTTCGGAAATCTCTAAATTGACATTTTGATATATCTGTACGTTTGCAGATAATGGCATTAGAATTGGGAGAACACAACATTAGAGTGAATGCAATAGCTCCAGGGCTTTTCAAATCGGAGATTACTGAGAAACTAGTAGAACAAGATTGGCTAAAGAATGTAGCAACAAGAACTGTTCCACTGAAAACTTTTGGAACCACAGATCCAGCATTAACTTCACTAGTGAGATATTTGGTCCATGACTCTTCCAACTATGTATCTGGCAATATCTTTATTGTTGATGCTGGTTATACTCTACCCGGCCTCCCTATCTTTTCTTCTCTATAAGTTATTATCACTTGAAGAGGAATTGTAGTATATTATTGATAAAATATTTTTCTTTTATTAGGAATGTGGTGTTAATATTTCTCTATAACTTCACTAGGCAAACATTTTTCAATAATACAATATAATATTTTCCTTTTTTATGCTGTAACAACTCTGAAATGGAATGGCAAGGATCTGAACATGAATGGATCCCTGCAATTGCCTTTTAATGTGAAGGAATTCATGAATCTTGTTTTTGAGTAGTTGTCCCAAAATGAAAAGGTTGAGATTATCCAATAATCTCATGGTTAAATCCATGTCTTTACCCATATGAAACCAACACACACCCTTTATGGGTTGTTGTTCATCTTTATACAGTGCTAGAAATTAGAGTACAAGTAATATTCTTACATATATCTACTTAATCTTGTTGGAAGAGTCGAACTCAGACACAATAACTAACAGTCACTAGGCTAATTTCGTCCAGGAAAACCGACCAAAATCGGTCGGAAATGGAGAAAAAGCGACCGATTTCCGACCGCTTTTAATTAGTCGGAAAAATTATGGTCACTAAGGAGTTTCAACCGAAATCGGTCGGAAATTTCCAACCGAAAACGGTCGGTTTATTCAATGCGTTGACTGACAGTCAAACTGCATTTACCGACCGAAAATCAGTCGGTATTAATTAAATTTTTTTTTATTTAATTTTCAAAATACTAACCGAAATCGGTCGGAATTTTAAATATATAATAATTTTATTTAAATATATAATTATTTGTAAATTGTAATAAATTGTTAATTTATTTAAATTCAAAATTTCCGACCAACTTCGGTCGGAAATTTTGAATTTCTGGAAAAAAAAATGAGATTTCCGACACCACCTGCCAATTACAACCAATATCCATCCTATAATGGCAGCATTACATTGCTGCCATTCAACCATAATTAACCAACAACAACAACAACAGTTAACCAACAACAACAATTAACCAACAACGCTAATAACAACCACAACCACAACAACAACGCTAATAACAACAACGCCAACCACCACAACAACTATACAAATGTTCAATAACAAAATACTACCAATTAGAGCCTATAACAACCAAAATTGACAAGTGATTATGCCGAAAAGCTGAAACTTT
Organism: Nicotiana tomentosiformis; assembly: GCF_000390325.3. Classification (NCBI taxonomy): domain Eukaryota; kingdom Viridiplantae; phylum Streptophyta; class Magnoliopsida; order Solanales; family Solanaceae; genus Nicotiana; species Nicotiana tomentosiformis. The sequence goes on along the minus strand of NC_090823.1, from coordinate 81,002,003 downwards.
AATTAAAGAGATATGAGCATATAATTACAGAAGACTGGTATGATACTACCGATCCAAAGATCACAACCATGAGTAATGAACAAAAGAGAATGAACTGCGAATTAACTGCAAGTAATTCATCAACTTAAATTCTTAAAATGGACAATGTGACAAAATGTAATGTTCTATTCAGCTTGATGTTAACCCTTCACAAAAAGCAGAAACAAACTATAACTTTTGACCTTGAATCGGAGGAATTAAGATAGCCCAGGAATTAAACGAATGCATCAGCAACCAGCAAAGGGAGTAGATTTCATATGGTAAACGCCAATAAGGGTGTGCACCACAACCAAAAGTTAGTTGTCAACCTCCTTTTCTTTTTTCTTTGGAATTATAGCAAGACTATAACTCCAGTAGAGTACAGGCCCGACATTCTTCTTTGCCACACCAGGCTTTGTGTGTGGCAGAAAGGTTCGAACCCATGATATGGGACTAACTCACAAATAAACTGAAACAAAGCCCTATCGCAGTTACCAGATTAATCTTTGCACAAAATAGAAACTACATACTTATTTTCTGGACTAAGGGTACATGGACAAGAGCTCATAGAAGAATGCATGAGCCACCACAAAGAAAACAAGCAGATAATTCTTATGCCAATAAACAAGCAGATAATTCTTATGTCAACAACAATATAAGCAACATGTTAATAAACTAATTGAATCTAAAGCACAATCTAGCAGTTAATTGAATCAAATAACTAACAGTTACTAACACTAAACGAAACAGAGGATTCTTATCAAAGACGACGACAATATAAATAACATGTTAATCAACTAATTGAATCTAAAACACAATCTGAATAACCTGAACTAATAATAATTCAAACTAATATACTCGAGTCTAAACCGATAAAGCGACTACTCGAAGTTGACAGAATCAGTAGCGAGGGACGAAATAATATGGCTAACTCGAACATATAGACGACTAAACTAAGAATCACCGAGAGAAGACTAACATCACTGATTCACAACTACAAACGACTAACTAATAACGCCAACTCAAACAAACGAGTAACCAAATTGACAAGTGATTATGCCGAAAAGCTGAAACTTTAGTTAATTATCAGGACGAGCTAAACATGAACTAACAGAAACTATACTTGAAGTTTACAAACTTGAATCTATAACTAATTTCAAACCACTAGCAGAAAATATGAGATAACCGATCGAAACAAAGAACTAAAAGAACGGACAACATAATAATTCAAAATCAACAAACGACGACTAAAATCACTAATTAAGAAGAAGAAAAAAAACAGAACTTAAACTAAACAAATAAAAACAATCTCAAAATCAGTCAACAAAGAAAGACTAAAATTGATGAACAAGGGATTTGGATTTTACCTAAACGCTCGGGCTTCAAACCAGTAGTACAACACGACTAGACGGCGAATCGATCTCACACCTCTTTTTCTCGATGTCAAATGCCAAAAAATACAAACTTTGGCAAAACAAAGTTGATTCCAGCACTGTGGCAAGGAGAAAGAGAGGCCACGAGGTCGTGTTCATGCTAGAAAAGAGGCTCAGTAACGGCAGGAGGTAGCTGGCCGGAATTCGGCGGAATTGTGGTCGGATTTTGGAGGGGTTTTGAAGGTTTTGGGGCATGGAACGGAGAAGAGGAGAGTGAGAGGAGACCGGTGGTGTAAAAATTTTGGAGTTTGGGGTGGTGAGCGGCGCCTAGGGTTTCGGTTAGGCATAGATTTACGGGGATTGAGAGGGATTTAAAGGATTTGGGGTTTGGATTCATGGAAAGGAGGTTGAGAGGAAGAAAGGGTGAAATTTTGGGGTGGTTTGGACGACGGCCGCCGCCTGTGGGCGATTTTCGGTAGCGGAACACGGCGGCCGATGGCTGGTCTGTGGGAGTGGGGAAAGGGAGGAGAAAGAGAAGAGAAGGGGAAATAATAAGGGGGGAAATGAGGGGAAATTTTGGCGCGTTTGGGCCGCTGATTTGGGGCCAAATTTGGTCCAATTCCGTAATTGATTTTTAAATTATTTATATAATTGATTTAATTACAATATTGACCGAAGTCCGTCAGTTTTTGTCAAATTATAATATTTAATATTAAACTTATATATATATTATATTATATTATATTAAAAGCGCAAATGCCCTTAACAAAATGTCGTTCGCCTTTTTTACCCTTTAAAAGTAGAGTTCACACTAGGTAAAATAGTCATTTAATTAATTTTCTATTATGTATGAATATGCATTTAATTATTTTCCTAATAATTAGCACTTTGAGTAATTAATGTTATCATTTAATTATTTTCCTGAAATTTAGTACTTTGAAATCAACTAAAATTTTAATACTTATTAAATCTTTCCTTATTTGAACTAAAATTATTTTTTTTTAATTATATTTGAAGTCCTTTCCTTGTGTGTATGGACGTACAACATTAATTTGAGATATGATTGTCACTATAAATTTGTGAATCAATTTTTATTTAAATCAAGGGTTTACCACATAAAAATATTATTTTCCCCTAAGACTCTTAATGTTGTGTATATTTGAAGAGTAGTTAGCGTAAAACATAAATATGATAAAGAAACTTAAAAATGCAAATCTTAGATGCTTTGAAGTGCATTATGCATTTATAATTACCTCCAAGACCATCAAGCAAAGTTAATAACCATTTATATATTATAGAACAATACTATTGAATATTTAGCTTAGGGACTTGGTTTACGGCAGTTTAAAGCAATTTAGTTATAATTTTATTTCTTCGAAAAATAAAAAATTTATTTTTTAAAGCAATTTTAGAGGTTTTATCCTGATGAATGAACCCGTTTCGATATCAATAATTTATTCTCTTATTTTAATATTTGTAAGTTTTCCTCTTATAATTTCATACTTGAATTCACCGTACACAACCATATAAAGTATTATGGTCATACCTCAGAAATTTTGCAAAGTGCAAGCTACATTGATCTCTCCCCAAGTATCAAGGTAGCATATCTACAAGTAGTTTACTTAATAAACTCAATAGTATTTGTTTGGTATTCCTGTTGTTATCAAAAACTTATTTTCTTTGATCCTTCCGTGCTCTTAGATTACGTCTTTCTATTTGTTAACAAGAGATATATTTTTGTAACGTGACTTAATTTTTCTTGAATACTTTTGTCTCTTCTATTTTTGATTGCTTATATTTTTCGTTTGTTTTTTTGATGTGGTTTGGTATTTAGTGGCCGAGTCACATTCAAATGAATAAAAACTTTGGAAAATTAATGCGCAAATAGGGAAAAATATTTCTTTCATATGTATAAGCTTTTGATTTTCATCTACTTTTTCAAGTTTGAAATTTTTGTGAAACACAATTTATAATATAGCATGTATGTAATATTTTAAGAAAATATATATTTATTAAGAAAATATATATATATATATATATATATATACACTATACTATACTATACTATATTATACTATATATACATCTTATATATAGTTCTAAAAGATGTAGTGCTATATTAATACGTAAGTTGTAGCAACAACAACATATGTATACATATTAATGATATATTAACATATGCTATATATACAACAACAACATATATATGTATATATATTAATGGTATATTAACATATGCTATATTAATATATACTATATTCATATGTTGTTGTTGCTAAAACTTAAATAATATTAATATAGCACTACATCTTATAGAACACTACATCTTATAGAATTATACACTTTATTTTTAAATGTGTTATAGTAAGATTTAATCGAATATAATTGAATTTCCAATTGATCCACTTATGAAGTATACGAGCAAAGTACTAATAAGGTGACGCATACATACATAGGATATAATGTCCATATAAAAGTAATTTAAAAACACACACACACACACACACACACACACACACATATATATATATATATATATATATATAGTATTAAATATTATTTATTTAAAAGCTATTTATATAAAGGTTGACCAAAACCGACCGACTTCGGTTAGTAATATTGTTAAATTTATATTTTAATTATTTTAAAATTATTTTTCCGATCGAACTCGGTCGAAAATATTTAATTATAACTTATTCCGGTTGATAAATTAAATATATATAATTTTTGTTATATTAAAAACCAATTGTCTTGGGCGGGAAAGCATAATTTCAAATATTCCGACCGAAATCGGTCGAAAATTTTGAAAAAATTTAATAAAAAATTATTTTTGTAGATTATATACAAGTATGACCAGGTCTTGGTCAAATATTGACCAAGTTTCGACCGAAATTGGTCGGAGTTTTTATTTTTCTGCTGTGGGACCACTATTTCCGGTGTCAGAAATATTTTCTTTGACTTTTGCGACCAATTTACTTAATTTTTGATCGATTTCGATCGGGTTTTTTCGACCGACTTCGGTCGGTATTCTTTGGACTAATTTTGCCAATTTTCTAGTAGTGAGTGGCTTGTTGGAAGAGTCCAACTCAAATACAATAACGACAGTAGCAGTACATTAACATGCCCCTTTAAACTGACATGATTGAAAAGAAATGTGAAGCTTGTCACGAAGAATTGAAAACTGATGAGATGATAAACTTTTAGAGAGAATGTCTATAAATTATCTGTTAGTAGATATATAGCGAACCAAAATAGAACCAGATGTAACATGTTCCCGAATAAAGTAAAAATTCATCTCCAAATATTTGGTATGATCATGATAAACATGATCAGTAGACAAATATAAAGCACTAATATTATCACATATTACCAAAGGGGGCTCGGAAATAGAATTACCCAAGTCACAAAGCTGATGTTGAATCCATGTTAATTCAACTATGGTATGAGCTAAGGCTCGATGTTCGGCTTCAGTACTAGAGCGAGAGAAGTAGATTGCTTCTTACAACTTCAAGATATAAGATTTGGACCAATAAAATGACAAAACCAGTAGTTGATCAACAGGTGTCCGACACCCGGTCTAATCAGCCTCAAAGTAGGCCGTTAGAGAAAAAGATGAGGAAGAATGTAGATTAAGGCCAAGAGGTTATCGTACCAGCAAGGTAGTGAAGGATCTGTTTAACAATAATAAAATAAATGGTTCGAGGAGCACTCATGAATTGAGATACAATATTTAAGCATATGAGATGCCATGCCTAGTAATAGGAAGATACTACAAGGCACCTACAAGACTGCGATAATACGAAGGATCAGAAAACAAATGACACTCATGTGCAGATAGTCGAGAACTAGCTGTAGGAGATAGAATAGGTTTACAATTAAGTAAAGATGCACAAGAAAGATGATCACGAGCATATTTAGCTTGAGATAACCGGAGACATTTTGAAGTTTTTTGTAATATGAACACCTAAAGTGTAATGAAGAGGACCAAGATCATTCATAGAAAATTAAGATTTAGCTCTGATACCATGATATGAAACCAGCGCACACCCTTTCTTTCCGTCTTCTTTTTTGCCAGGGGTAGATCTCTTAGATTAAGATAGGGTTGGTAGGCCCTTAGTCCATTCCCAATGATCCTCTCCTGGTAAATTGCTTGGGGTTTCGGACCATTGCTATTTTATTTTCTAATTATTTCTTCAATTAAGAAAATGAAAGAGAATAAATAAGATTCTCTTAGTTCATTCAGAAGGATCTCATAATTTAATTATCCATGACTGTTTACGTTTCTAGCATGACCGCTTGATGAAATCTGGAGGGAAGTAGGGTAAATGGCTGATATTACAGGAAGGATTCCTCTTTGGATATGATAGTAGCAAGCATGTTGTTGTATGTGAAAGAAAGAAAAATAGACAAAACAAAAAAAATAAAAATAAAAAAGAGATGAACTTATGATGTAAGCGCTTACATCGGCATTTGTATGATGTAAGCGCTTACATCGGCATTCCTATGATGTAAGCGCTTACCTCGACAGAGCATTCAAATGCCTATAAAAGGGGTATGCATTTTTATTTGCAAATCATCCCTCAACTTCTTCTTCCTCTCTTCAATTAATAAAGAGTTATTCTTTGTGTGGTTGTGGAGTAGGCAAAATTGCCGAACCACGTAAATCTTGTCTTGTGCAATTTATTGCTTCTCTTTCAAATATTTTTCCCTTCTATTAGCCTGACATATTTCCCAACAACTGGTATCAGAGCACAGATAGTGTAATTCTAGTAGAAAGTACGGTAGTGGTGCAGGTACTATTCACAAAAATAGTGCGACATTATTGATAATCGTTACTATTCACAGACACTATTCACATAAAATATTTTTGTGAAAAATGGCATCGGACGAAGGGAAGGTTAAGATTGACAAGTTCAATGGCAAAGATTTTGGGTTCTGAAAAATGCAAATAGAGGATTATTTGTACCAGAAAAAATTACACTTACCTCTAACCGAGGTAAAACCAGAGAATATGGCCAAAGCGGATTGGGATCTATTAGATCGCCAAGCTCTTGGTGTGATTTGTTTGACGCTGACACGAAATGTGGCGTTTAACATCATTAACGAGAAGACCACTGCAGGTCTGATGAAGGCGTTATCAAATATGTACGAGAAGCCATCTGCTTCAAATAAAGTCTATTTGATGCATCAATTGTTCAACTTAAAGATGACAGAAGGTGGATCTGTTACGGAATATATCAATGAGTTTAATGTAATATTAACTCAGTTGAGTTATGTTAATATAACATTCGACGACGAAGTCAGGGTGTTGATTCTACTATCATCTCTACAGGAGAGTTGGTCTGCAATAGTAACTGCAGTTAGCAGTTCATCGGGAAGTACCAAACTCAAATTGGATGATATTAGAGACTTGGTTCTAAGCGAAGATATTCGCCGAAAAGAATTAAGTGATTCCCCAGGATCTTCTTTTAATATCGAAAGCAGGGGGAGAAGCATCCAAAAAGGACAAAGTCATAGCAGATCAAAGTCAAGGAGAAGAGGGCAATCCAAAAATCGCAAAGATATTACGTGTTAGAATTGCGATAAAAAGGGTCACTACAGTAGTCAGTGTAGAGAGCCAAAGAAGAAGAAGAACGATCAATACAAGGATGATAATTCAGTAAATGCAATTGCTGAACAAGTCGGTGATGCACTAATTTGTTGTGCAGACAGTCCAATCGAATCTTGGATTCTCGACTCAGGTGCATCCTTTCACTCTACATCATGCAAAGAATTATAGCATAATTATATTACTAGAAAATTTGGGAAAGTTTATCTAGCAGACGGCGAACCTCTATACATTGTAGGGAAAGTTGAAGTTCATATAAAGACTTCACAAGACATGTTATGGAAATTGCAAAATGTCCAACATGTTCCTGGACTCAAGAAAAATCTGATATCTTTGGGTCAGATTGACAGTGAAGGATATACAACAACATTCAGTAACAAATCGTGGAAGATAACCAAAGGAAATTTGGTTGTGGCGCGAGAATTCAAGAAGGGAACACTGTATGCAACTGCAATACATCGAGATACTATAGCAACAGTTGATCATGGTCGTGATATAACATTGTGGCACCGGAGGCTCGGGCATATGAGTGAGAAGGGAATAAAGTTGTTGACATCCAAAGAAAAGTTGTCAAACCTAAAGCATGTTGAATTAGGTTTGTGTGAAGATTGCATTTACTCGAAACAAAAGAGAGTTAGTTTCTCAAAGGTGGGAAGGACGCCAAAGAAAGAGAAGCTGGAACTAGTGCATACAGATGTATGGGGACCAGCACCTGTAACTTCTCTAGGAGGCTCACGCTATTATGTCTCGTTCATTGATGATTCCACAAGAAAGGTATGGGTTTATTTTCTGAAAAATAAATCTGATGTGTTTGTTACCTTTAAAAGATGGAAAGCTGAAGTTGAAAATCAGACAAGTCTAAAGTTAAAATGTCTGAAGTCTGACAATGGAGGAGAGTATGATAGTTAGGAGTTTAAAGAATTCTGCTCTGCGAATGGGATCAAAATGATAATGACAGTTCCTGGAACACCGGAACAAAATGGCGTTGCTGAGAGGATGAACAAAACTCTGAATGAACGAGCCAGAAGTATGAGAATACATTCTGGATTGCCAAAGTATTTTTGGGCTGAAGCTGTTAACACGACAGCTTACCTCATAAACATGGGACCCTCTGTACCGCTGGATTTTGAAATTCCTGAGGAGGTATGGACAGGAAAGGAGGTAACTCTCTCACATCTGAAAATTTTTAGTTGTGTTGCTTATGTGCATGTAAACTATAATAATAGAGATAAGATTGATCCTAAGGCCAAGAAATGTTTCTTTATTGGCTATGGTGATGATAATTTTGGTTATCGATTTTGGGATGATCAGAATAGAAAGATCCTAAGACACAGGAATATCACATTTAATGAAAATGTGATGTATTAAGACAAGCTTGAAGTAGAACCAACTAATACCAGTAGACAGACATCTGAAACAGTTGAGTTTGAAGAAATCTCAGAAAATGAAGTGGCTAGAGAGACTACAAGTGGATCTGAAATTGAAGATGCCGAACCAGAAGCCGAATCTGGATCAGAATCAGAACCAGAACCAGAGATAAAATCAGATGGAGAACCAAATCTGGAGTCAGGACTTGAATCAAATTCGGGATCAGTTAATCCTGAACCTACATTAAGAAGATCTAAAAGAGTCATGAATTCTCCAGATAGGTTAACTCTCTCCCTCTCCAGTATTTACTTCTGACTGATGTTGGAGAACCAGAGCATTTTGTTGAAGCAATGCAGGTGATAAGCTCTGATAAGTGGAAGCTAGCCATGAAAGAAGAGATGAATTCTCTTCAAAAGAATAAAACATGGATACTTACAGAATGTGATGACCTAGAAGGTCATCTTATATTTTAGAACTCGATTCTGTATGCTTAAGCCCTAAAAATCTTATTTTTACCCTCATCGATTTACGTGCGCAGTCCGGGCGTGTTTCCGAAAACTTTTATGTTGAAAATTTATGAAAATAAGAATTTTTGCCTTAAAAGATGATTTTAGTTGACTTCGGTCAACATCTTTGGTAAACGGGCTCGGATCTGTATTTTGATAGTCCCGGTGGGTCCGTATCGAATTATGGGACCTGGGCGTATGCCCGGAATCGAATTCGGAGGTCTTTAGCTCGAGTTATGAATTTTTGACGAAAATTTAAAAATCTGAAAATTAATTATTTTTAAGAATTGATTGATGTTTGGTATTTTTAGTACCGGGTCCGTATTTTGGTTTTGGAGCCCGGTACAGGTTCATTATAATATTTAAGACTTGTCTGTGAAATTTGATAAGAAACGGAGTTGATTTGATGTGATTCAGACGTCCAGTTGAGAAGATAGGAATTCTAAAATATTTTTTAAAATTTCATTTGATTTAGTGCTAAATTCGTAGTTCTAGGTGTTATTTTGGCGATTTGATCGTGCGAGCAGGTTCATATGATGCTTTTAGACTTGTGTGCATGTTTGGTTTGGAGCTCCGAGGGCTCAGGTAAGTTTCGGATAGGCCACGGGATGTTTGGACTTTGGAAAATCTAGTTTTTTTCTGCAGTAGGTGTTCTGGCATATCCTTCTTTGCGTTCGCGAAGGTACTCTTGCGAACGCGAAGAAGTAAACTGGTCAGCTGGAATTTTCTTCTTCGCGAACGTAAATGTGCATTAGGGGTTGGTAAGTGAGGTCGGATTCCAAAACCAATTATATATCCAAGCTCGGGGGTGAATGGGTAAATGAATTTTGGTCCGAACCTCGGGTTTTGACCAAGCAGGCCCGGGGTCGATTTTCGACTTTTTGGAGAAAAATTTGGAAAATTTAATTTATGCAATATAATTGATTCCTTTAGCAATATTTGATATTATAGAGTCATTTTTGAATAGATACAAGTGGTTTGGAGGTGAATTCTAGAGGAAAAGCTGTGATTGAGAATTAATTGGTCATTAGAGCAAGGTAAGTGTTGTGTCTAACTTTGACTTGAGAAAGTTAGGAACCTCGGACTATTTGTTATGTGAAATTCATGTGAACGGCGTACATATGAGGTGACGAGTACTTATGCGCCGCCAATTTATCTGTTTTTCCTGTTTCTCCCATTTTTCTTATATTGTCGCTTTCCTATGCCTAATTGTTACATGTTTAGACTAGTGTTGTTAAATTGATCGTTCTTATCATATTTACGGATTCTCTGGTGATAATTGAGTATTTATTTAAAAGTTAAGATTGATATTGTGGAGCCAAGTGTTGAAGTAAGGCTCGTACTTGTTATTCTATCTCCCTGTTGTTATTCATGCATTGCATTATGGTAAGGGAGAGTGTTAATGCACGAAAGGTGATGCCGTACCATATTGTGAGTGTTAATGCACGAAGGGTGATGCCGTGCCATATTGTGAGTGTTAAAGCACGAAGGGTGATGTCGTGCCATATTGTGAGTGTAAAAGCACGAAGGGTGATGCCGTGCCGTTTCTATTGATTTTATGGTGAGATTGAGAGTAAAAGCACGAAGGGTGATGCCGTGTATTTTTCCTTTACTGTATTCGTGCTCTTATTGATATATAGTATATTGATTGTTCCAGTTCTCATTCTGCTGTTGCTATTCATTTTGTATTTCCCCAGCATGTTTTCCCCTCCCGATATTTCCTTTCTAGATCTTCATTACTGTTATTTGTATATGCACTGTTAAATTGTACAGGTTGATTTTTAAGTGCCTTGCCTTAGCCTCGTCAGTACTTCGTTGAGGTTAGGCTCGACACTTACCAGTACATGGGGTCGGTTGTACTGATACTGCACTCTGCACTATCTGTGCAGATTTTGGTACCGGCTCAGGCTGATCGAGATTTTACTATTGGATCGCTATCCAGAGACTCAAGGTAGATCTGTCGGCGTTCACAGACCTTGAAGTCCCCGTCCATCTTTTTTGTTCTACTGCTTCTTTCATTCAGATGGTTGTATTTCTGTCAGACTATTACTTGTAGTAAATCCTAGAATGCTCGTGAATTGTGACTCTAGATCCAGGTGGTAGTAATTAATACAGTTTTTATATTATTCCATATTTATTATATTTCATCTTAGCTAATTATTATTATTTACTGAATGAGAATAAGGATTTGATTTAATGATTCTCTAACGTTGGCTTGCCTAGCAAGAAAAATATTAGGCGCTATCACTGTCCCGACGGTGAAAATTCCGGGTCATAACACAGAATTACCAAAAGGAAAGAAGGCATTGAAAAATAAGTGTGTGTACAGGGTCAAGGAAAAGCATGATGGTAAGAAGAGATACAAAGCACGATTAGTAGTAAAAGGCTTTCAGTAGAAGGAAGGGATTGACTACACCGAGATCTTCTCTCCTGTAGTCAAATTAACTACTATCATGTTGGTGCTAAGTATCATAGCTGCAGAAAATTTACATTTGGAGCAGCTAGATGTTAAAACTGCTTTCTTGCATGGTTACCTTGAAGAAGACATCTACATGAAGTAACCTGAAGGTTTTCAAGTTTCTGGTAAAGAAAACCTTGTGTGTAAGTTGCAGAAGAGTTTGTATGGTTTGAAATAAGTACCCCGACAATGGTACAAGAAATTTGATGGATTCATGCATAATAATGGTTTCGCACGATGTGAGATGGACCATTGTTGTTATATCAAAAATCTTGATAAATCCTATATCAATTTACTGTTGTACGTTGATGATATGCTAATTGCAGGATCTAGCATAAATGAGATCAACAGGGTTAAGCAACAACTGGCGGAGGAGTTTGAAATGAAAGACTTAGGACCAGCTAAGCAAACTTGGGATGAGGATTAGCAGAAATAGGTCTGAAGGAACCTTAAAATTGTCTCAGGAAAAGTACATACAGAAGGTACTAAGCAGGTTCAGTCTTCATGATGCAAAGACCAGAAGCACTCCACTCGGAAGCCATCTTAATCTGTCGAAGGACCAAGCACCTAAGACAGATGAAGAAAGGAATTACATGTCTAAAGTTCCATATGCTTCAGCAGTAGGAAGTTTGATGTATGCTATGGTTTGCACTAGACCTGACATAGCCCATACAGTTGGAGTTGTCAGTAGATACATGTCAAATCCAGGAAAGGAGCATTGGGAAGGTGTAAAATGGATATTGCGATATCTCAAAGGCACCTCAGGTATGACACTTTCTTTTAAAATGAGCAATATTATCTTATAGGGTTTTGCTGATACAAATTTAGGAAGCGATCTAGATAGTGGAAAAAGTACCACAGGCTACGTATTCACCTTGGGTGGTACTGTTGTTAGCTGGATGTCCAGACTTCAGAAATGTGTTGCTCTATCTACCACTGAAGCAGAGTACATGAAAATCTCAAAAGCTGGAAAAAAGATGATTTGGCTTAAGAATTTTCTTAAAGAGCTAAGTAAAGAGCAGGACAATTGTGAGCTTTTCAGCGATAGCCAGAGTGCAATTCATCTTGCCAAGAATCCAGTGTTTCATGCAAAATCGAAGCATATCCAGTTGAGGTATCATCGTATCCGAGAGTTGATAAGTGAAGAAATTCTTTCCCTGCAGAAGATACCAGGATCAAAGAACCCGTCAGACATCTTGACTAAAGTTATCGGTATTGACAAACTGAGGTTGTGCACTGCCTCAGTTAGCCTTCAAGACTGATAGCATGAAGGCGCCACTAGAGAATAGCAATTTTTTTTTAAATTTCTTTCTTGATGTAACATAAGTTTGAGGGGGAGATTGATAGTAGCAAGCCTGTTGTTGTATGTGAAATAAAGAAAAGTAGACAAAACAAAAGAAAAAAAAATAAAAAAGAGATGAACTTATGATGTAAGCGCTTACATCAACATTCGTATGATGTAAGCGCTTACATCAGCATTCGTATGATGTAAGCGCTTACATCGGCATTCCTATGATGTAAGCGCTTACCTCGGTAGGACATTCAAATGCCTATAAAATGGGTATGCATTTTCATTTACAAATCATCCCTCAACTTTTTCTTCTTCTCTTCAATTAATAAAGAGTTATTTTTTGTGTGACCGTGGAGTAGGCAAAATTGCTGAACCACGTAAATCTTGTCTTGTCTTGTCTTGTGCAATTTATTGCTTTTCTCTTTCAAATATTTTTCTCTTCTATTAGCCTGAAACGTTTTCCAACAGGATAATAGGTACTGTAGCAGGTATTCTTGTAATCGGTTTAATAGGTATTTTCTTTTATGGTTCATATTCCGGATTGGTTTCATCCCACGATTCCCGAAATGCCTTTCTGGATATTCCTCAATGTCCCGACTATTCACGGAACGTGAGAAGCAGATGATTAATCATCTGTTTCCGGAATAAATCGAAGGATTTCCCCTTTATGGGTTGTTATTTATCTCTATATAGTGATACAAAGTACAAGTAGTATTCCTACAGATATCTACTTAATCTTGTTGGAAGAGTCCAACTCAAATACAATAACTAATAATAGCTTGTTGGAAGAGTCCAACTCAAATACAATAACAAACCGTAGCAGTACATTTACATTTACTTCATATCGAGTTATGGGATGAATTCATAACCTTTCACTTTGAGTTAAAGAGCACTCAACTGTCACCCAATGTGCCCTCATGCATGAGTCTTGAAATGGTTGAATAAAAACTCTCGTCAAATACAAGCGTTTTAAATTACTCTATTGAAGATTAGTTCAAAGTTCGCTCTTTCAGCGACCAATACTATGACTTCAATTTTGACGTTACAAGGTTTACAGTCAAAACTCAAGAACTTTGGTCTCCAACACCACGACACTAGATTTGGCGCTTTAGGCCTTAAGTGACTATACATTTTTACACATCAAACTTTTGGCAAATTGATCATAACATTGCTTAAAATGCCCAAATGATAAATCGTTTGAACCATTGGAAATTAAACTACGGCGAATACAACTATCCTTCAGAGGTCATGGCCAAATTCACATCAATATATAAAGGAGGTAAATGTAACGACCCGACAAGTCATTTTGAACTTTAACATTCCGTTCAATGGTTTGAAACATTGATTTATGGTTGGTTTTGATTCGGTTGATATGGAAGAATAATTCTCAATTTGAAAAGTTAGAAGAGTTGACCATGCTTGACTTTTGAGTGAACAACCTCAGAATCACGAATTGAGGATTTCAATAGGTTTGTATGGGGATTTTGGACTTGGGCGTATGTTTGGATTTGGTTTTCGATATTCCTAGAAGATTTTGACTCTATTTATCGAAAGTTGGCAATTTAAAGAATTTTATAGTTTTCACCGAAAGTTGACTTTAGTGTTATCAGACCCCGATTGTGGTTTTGAGACCTTGTATAGTCCTAGTGGTCGATAGAAAATTATATGCAAAGTTTGGTTGTAATTCGGAATGTCTTAGTATGATTTGGACGCGTTCGGCAAAGTTGGAATGTTTAAAAGTTAAGAGATGGATTTGATCTTCGATTCTTGGTTTTGTTGTTGTTTTTGATGTTTAAAGACTTGGGACAATTTTGTAGGGAGTATTTAGACTTGTTGGAATGATTGGACGGGGTCCCGGGGGCCTCGGATGTGTTATGAGGTGGTTTCGGACCACTTGGAGTTGTTTCGTATTGCTGATATTTGGTGCATCGCACCTCTGAATGAAGGTGCGCAGGTGTGAAGTCGCACCTGCGATGGAAGGTTTGCATCTGTGGTGGGCGCGCCTTGGAGGAGTATCTGGTCTGGTGGGGGTCACATTTGCAGTAATTTTGGTCGCGCTTGCGATTTCGCTTCTGCGCAAATTTGGTCGCATATGCGATGAAAACTCGAGTAAGGTTTTTGCCGCAAAAGTGGTGTCGCACCTGCAGCTAATTTTGCACAAGTGCGAGGATGCATGACAGGAGGTTACGTTTCGAGTTTTAGCTTATTTTTTCACTATTTTGAGTTTTAGAACTCGGGAAGAGGCGATTTTGGAAGAGATTTTTACTATAATTTTAAGTGTAAGTGATTTCTACTTGATTTTGATAATATATCTCATTTCCCCATTGATTTCTACACTTTAATCATGAAATTTTAAAGAGAAATTTGGGGGTTTTGTTTATAATTTAAGAGAGTATAATTTGGGGATTTCAGTATTGATTTGGACTCGATTTTAAAATCTAGTCACTTATCTAGACTTGTGGGGTTATTGGTAGTCGAGATCTACACCTAGACTCGAATTTTGATCATGTGGGCCCGAGTTGATTTTTGAGGATTTGATTAAAGATTAAATTTTTTTATTTAGAATTAATTCATGTAGCTTTATTTGACTTTATTGAGTTATATTTGACTAGATTCGAATCGTTTGGTGTTGGATTTCAAAGAAAGCACAGTTGTTGATGATTGAAGCTTGCCGGAAGGAGGTAAGTCTTTTTATCTAATGGGAAAGAACCGGAAAACCCATAATAGTATCACACAACAACCAAAAGTAAGATAAAGTAGAACGATTCCCACAGAAAGACATGTGTGGTTCATCAAGATGCAAAATAATCAGCTAACAAATGCAACTCAGATTTCGGTGCTATATCAACTCTAGAATCTGAAATACATAAATAAAGGGATAAGTCCTTTGGCTTAGCAAGCAGAACCTTACTCAAAGCCATTGGCAGAAGTTATATTGACTTTTAATGAGACATGCGTGCTATCAAGTAAGTGTACTTAAACTCAAAGTATCATATATATATAAGCTAATAAGATTAGCTCACAGCTCATAACTTAAAACTGGTACTGTTCTCAATTCTCACAACTTTTTAGCTCAAAATGGTTATCTTACTCTTTTACGACTAAGGGAGGCATCTGCTAGTAAAAATTGTACGGGCGCCCTATTTGGTCGTCCCTATTTAACCTATACTCACTTTTTTAAAAAGTTTTAATTTGTATCCACTTTTTAAACAATTTCAGACCTCTTTCTCCTCATCCTTCTCCTCCTTCGTTTTCTGAATGTTGAAGCTTGAAATATTGTTATGCGTTCTAACCTGATGATTCATATATATCTGCTTGTCCCATTATGTTCAGTTTGGTCTTATTCACAATAATTTAACTTCTTAGATATTTTAGCTTTACAGGCACATTAGTTTTTGGTTCTAATTTATCTGTAGTAACTTGTTTTCATGTCGAAAATATTTTTCATTCTTTAATCTTTGAAATGAACATCATCAATCGCTGCTAATCATGATCTATTAAATTCATTGTTGTTTAGAACTTCAGCTCTAAGAATAAAGTTCAGCAAATATAAACAAAAACTTCAGCTTCTAGAATGCTGAAGTTCAGCAATTACAAAACAAACTTCAGCTCCTAGAATGCTGAAGTTCAGCAATTACAAAACAAAAACTTCAGCTCCTGGAATGTTGAAGCTCAGCAATTAGTAAACAAAAATTTCAGCCAAAATATGTTGTAGTTTTATTGAACTGAAGTTTGCCATTGCACTATGAATTAAAGTTTGCGTGATTGCCTTTGCAAGTCGGGCCAAACTTCAGGCAAAATATTCTGAAGTTCAAACTTCAGACATAAATTTTTGCTACTTCAGGCCCGTATGTCTGAAGTTACGCGAAAAGTGGGTACACTTGTAATTTTTTTTTACAAAACGGGTATAAGTTAAAAGATGACCTAAAAACTAGGTATAGATGCAAATATCCCATCTTCTAAGCTCTATTTTTTTTTTTTTGGGGGTTTGGGCCTTAAACAAGTGAAATGAGGTGTTCGAAGGTTAGTACCGTTGGATAGGTAATACCAAAATATGAGGAAAAAATGATACCGTATAACCGCTCTCAAAATAATAGTCGAAAAAATATATATTATATATATTATATATATATACCAAAATATGAGGAAAAAATGATACCGTATAACCGCTCTCAAAATAATAGTCGAAAATATATATATATATATATATATTCTATATCTTATATACAAAATTATACAAATTTTATACACTTTTTCGTCTAACGAATGTAAATAGTTTCTGGCGCGGGCTAAAAGTGATAATAACCCATTATAATTCAACTAGACCATAATTCAAAGCTTTACTTACTTTGATTAAAAAAGCAATTTTCATACTTTTCACATTTGTTATTGAAGTACCTTAAGTAGTTACTAAAGCAATTGTTTACAGCATTAATAGAGCTCCCATGTGAATTCTACAATGCTGATGCATGAAAACAAACTAATATTAGCCTGAGCTTATTTAAATTTCGAGTTTTGAGCTACCATCTCTACAGTGATCAAGTTTATAAGATGCAATAAATGTGTTTTCTTATGTTTCTTTTTTAAATTATAAACTTGTTTGATTTAAAATAAATAATGTTCAACCAAAGAAAAAATCTGTATCTGCAAAAAACAAGAAAGAAAAGTTATACTGCAGACTATTTTCCACTTTTTGAACCAAATGCCACATGGGAGAAAGTAGTAGAACATGGTGGCGGATTATATATGGTAGAAAACAAATGTTGATAACAATTACATGTTGAACAAAGGAGACTTCCTTAATTCGCCCCCCAATATTACGGTTATTATCACTTCTAGTCCGCGCCAGAAATTATATACGTTAAATAGCCGAAAAAGTATATAAAATTTATATAATTTTTGTATATAAAATATAGAATGTATATATATACAAAAAATATACATTTTTTTTGCTATTATTTTGAAAGCGGCTATATAGTGTCATTCCCCCCCTAATTCAAACATAACTATAATCCAGGGAAAGGGATGCCTTAAAGCACTATTCAACACCATTTACGTCAACACAAAGCATGCATGAATTAAGAGCCACACAAATTGCTTGATAGAACAAAATATGTTATAGCTGCATAAGTCCTCAAGGACTTAATGTATAACCAATTTTTGTATTCCCTTATATTTGAATGATCTGTATACAAAAAGGTCCAACTTCATGAGAAATGCACTTATTCTGTGCAAATTGCCAGTCAGTGCATTTCTATGAAACAAAAGGACGATTAATGTTCAAGAAATGGTGACCAAAAATTGGGGCACAAATGAGGTCCTGCCAGCAGATGAAGAAATTCAGACCAAAGGTGCCAAACCTTGTTCTATAGTTTCAGGAAAATGTCTACTTAAACATTCCCTAACTTGGACGACATTTCAAAATGAATGCCCCAATAGAGGTCCACTAGATGAGATCCACTATATGTTGAGTAACTAGTTGAAATCAGTAACCCAAGTTGTCACTGGTGTTCTGCCACAAGATTGACTGGCAAAGGTGGAAAAAACTTTAAGTTTCATTCAAACCATGTCAGTTGAAAAATGATTCAGCGATGCCCATTTGCCCAATGCCTATTATGGTTACCAGGTCTCACATGGAAATTTTTATGACCAGGACCTTGCTTGCGGAGACCCTGCTTATGGATGTCATTCAACTCCATAATCTGTATTGTCCGCTGCCTCTTGGCTGAAGGACAATAATGAAATACCATCAGATTATTATCAGATCTTGCAGTGCATCAGTCATTTAATTTCTATCTTTATGAGAAACGAAAAAGAAGATTATACATCTATCAGCATTTAAAGTAGCGACAAATTTGAAATAAAACTAACCCTTTTCAGCTTCTTGGTACCGCTCCTGGAGCTTTCTCTTTGTCGCCTCAAGTTTCACACGATCTGCATCCTCATCCGGGCATTTCAATCTCTAGTACAACGAAATTATGCACAGTTAGTAGGAGATCAAAGCTCTACATGAACTACAGGCTGACTTCCTTTCAAATACTCACATTTTGTTGATTAGGCACATGCCTCTGTCGAATTGTGCCTTTGTCAGATTTCTGCAGGAGTTTCATTTCATCATTGTTGAGCTTCCGTTCAAATGTTGGCTTTATCGGTCTTCCAGGCCCAGAATCAAATCCGAAAGGTTTATTTGGTTTGACAACTAATGTTTGTTTCTTTGGTTTCTCAACCTTCCTTTCCTTTGGAGCAGCAGTGACGCTCTCGGCAAACTGCTGCTTCCGGACAGGATTGTCCTTTCTGCCATTTTCATGGCTCTTGTTGAATTCCCCGCTGTTTCGAATATCTGAAAGTAAAATCCTCAATCAGATTAATATACATCTATAACTGTAGAATTCAGAAAAAGAACCGAATGGCAAAAGCTACAGTTAAAATTATAAGGAAAAAAACTCTACTCACTTCCATCGTCATCCATGCCATCAAAGAACTTCATCCATCAGGAATGAGGAAAACAAGTCGGTGTCAATCCTGGAGGCAAGAATAAAAGATTTTGTAGTATAAAAGAGGGAAGATGCTAGGCATACTTGTGAAAACTCCATTGAAGTGGTCTGAGTAGAAATGAAAGCTAAGTCGTCCAAGGGCGGGGAAGGAAGTCCTTCCTCCTCTTCATCAACAACAGACGCTTTCATAGACTCAGGGGTGTTCTCTGTACCAATAGTTTGCAACTCACGTCATTAGACTTCAATAATGACTGCAAACAAAGACTACAGAAACTAAATTTTGAAGGAGGGCCAGAAATAACAAGAACCTGTAAAGGCTGTTGTAGCATTCACCCACGCCTCTACCATAATCTTCCAGTCCCTGTGTCCATGAAAAATGAATCAACATAAGTACTAAGCTTTTTCTAGTTTAATTCACTGTATAGGAACAATTATTATTTCTAAACAGCAACCTATCAAATCCATACATAACAACAATCAGAACACAGAAGTAGAGACATCAAACAGCAGAAGTAGTGGTTGACTGCTAAGGGGTGAGATTAGTTACAATCTTCTGCTTTGGATAAATAAAGAATTACTCAATATAGAAGTAGTAGTTTGTTAAACACTGCACAGATAAGGTAAGGACTGTCATCACTATCTGTGATATCCAAACTATTATGTAACTTAATAGAAGAAGATACGATGATCAAACGAAAGAACAAGCGACAAAAATGTGCCAAACCTTAAAAAGGAAACACGGCTCGAAGCTATAATCAGCAAAGTGAGCTGTAAGAGCCGCCAGATGACAAAATTCTCATGTTCATTTTTGGGAGAGAATTAATGTTCAAATCTAGGGCAAAATGAGATACTCCATTTAATAACACGAATCTGAAAGTATTTCCCAAAGCAGATTACAGCAACCACGTTCGCGGATTCAATTGGAATTTTCCTTTTCTACAACACAACACATATTGGCAATCATTTTAGGGTTTATTTCGTAGTTCAACAGCAAGAAAGCAAGAGTTCCATACTCGACCAATGTCCTGGCCAGATGCCGAATATTATTTGAGCTGTGCTTTCTGAGAGCATTAACGGACTTCCCAATCTCTGTGGCCTAATATAAAATAAATGCGTTGAGTATGAATTGCTGATCAAAAAATTCTGATGACTAGTCAGATTAAAGTAAGTAGTACTACTGAAACAAATTTCTGATCAAGTGTGTACAGCAGAAAAGATCAAACCTTGAGAGTCTCCACAGACAAAGCCATCAGTTGAAGCCTCCTTAAGCACTCATATATATCTGAATCGGACTGTCAAAAAAGCATCACACAATCAAAACCCTATAATCAAAAAAAGCTAAAACTAGTAGTTTCATCAATCAAGACAGTAAAACTACAAATGTCAGCAACACCAATTTAGTACTATCACAAAATATTCATAGCTACATAAAGCAACAGACCTGTTCAATTTGGGAAAAATATAAATGAAACTAAAAAGCATGAAATTTCCACATTGGTTTACAACAACAACAACAACAACAGACCCAGTGTAATCCCACAAGTGGGGTTTGGGAATTGTAGTATGTACGCAGACCTTACCCCTACCTACAAGAAGGCAGAGAGGCTGTTTCCGCAAGACCCTCGGCTTAGGAAAGATAAAAGGAAGGGCAGCAGCAATCACACCAGCTATAAAACCGAAGCAAAAATACGAAGATACAAAACTAAAACTGAGTATCGTAATCAGAAGGCTTCCACATTGTTTTACAGACCTTCTTATATCAGAATCATCACAAGTTTTATTAGACAAACCACAATCATGCACAATAGCAAAAATTCTTACTTCATTAGGTCTAAAAACACCAGAGAAAAACTTATAACCTAAGTACAAAACAAGAATAGCAAAATAGTACAACTGAAGTGAATCAAAAAATGAACCTCAACGTGAAAGTTATCGATGATCTCTTTGATCCGTAGGACCTCCCCAACAGTTTTAGACTCTTCTTCTATCTCATCAGTCAATGCCTCAGCTTCACCATAGCTATAATTGCTAATCTGATTCACATTCATTCCAATCTGATCATCACCTCTACTACTTTTGTTTTCTTTAACATCACAAGCTCCAAATTCACTAACAAACTCAGTTTTAAACTTCTCATCATCATTAGTAGCATTTGGTACTGCTAATTCAACCTTGTCACAACCAAAACACCTTATTACTTTACATGTGAAAAGCAACTCAGCAATTCTATCTCTTCTCAATTTGAATTCTTTTGGATAATCTACAGCTGCCACCATTACAGCATACTCAATTACATTGAATATATCTGAATTTGCTGTCTGAAAATAATCCCTCCATTTATTAAGTGTCCCACTAATCTTGGTCATAACTGGGATTAAAGAACCCTTGGAAACAAATTCTAATTAAAAACCCAAATAAAAAGATTAAATTTTTATAACATCCAGATAGTAAAAATTCAATCTTTATCTGACTTTTGATTATACCCAGAAACTAAAAATTGAGTGTTTGATAAAAATTCTAATCAGAAACAAAGACTTGTAACAGTAAAACCTCTTATTTCAATCAAAAGATTGACTCAAATAAATTTCAAGTGAACTCTGAGAAAATAAATTTAAGAAAAATATGATACCTAAGATATTCTAGGAAAATTATAAGACAAAAACTCCCAACCAAAAATCATTATCTTTTAAAAGAACCAATCAAAAGATTTTATTTCAAGAGGTGGAATCGGTACAGGAATTAGATTCCAAGATATCAGTGGAAAATTCCACAGAAAAGTTATTAGAATTTAAGGAGATTTCAGGGAATTAACATATCTTAAAGTAACAGAAATATTCTCCTCTCTACAACAAGGAGAGAAGGAAGAGTCTTTGGTTTTATTTTTAGCCTTTTTATAATATTGTTTATTTCTTTTTTCCTTTTTAATTCAAAAAATATTCTTTCTTTCTTTCTTTAAGGAGTCAAAGTTTGAAAATGAGAGCAGGTAAACATGACAAAGAGCGGGTTCATTGAATTTTCAAGTAACAACATTAAAACAATACAAATTTATGACTTATATTTGAAAACATTGACTTGTAGATGTTTTTAGTTAGGCATAGAAAAAGATACTAATTACGAAAATATGTGTTTCTTTTTTCAGTGGAATACAATTAATTAAATAATTAAAATATGATTTTAGTTAGGCATAGAAAATTTATTATTATTCAGTGAAATTATAATAATCAATGGCAAGATTATTCTAATACATATAAAAAGGTAACTTCATAAGTAGTCTTAATAAAGGCATTTGTTTAATGTAAATTGTATGTTTGAAAAATTATTATTATTCATCGAAATTACAATAATCAATGGCATGATTATTCTGATATACATAAAAAGGTAACTTCATAAGTAGTCTTATTAAGTTTCAAATGTAAATTTCACTTGCACTTTAGCTTTTCACTCAAATAGACAACTCATTTATGTTAAGTGTAAGCTTGACAATCTCGTTTTTGTCACTGTGTATTAGGGGTGGACAAATGAAACCGACAAACCGTACCAACCCGATAATTCGAGTCAAACCGAGAAAAAAAAATCCGATTATGGGTTGGTTTGATTTGGTTTGGTGTTGGAAAAAAAATCCGACCATATTTAGTTTGGTTTGGTATTAACTAAAAAAAGTCAAACCGAAACGAAACCAACCCGACATTATATGTATAGAAGTTTTAAATATATTTAATACATAAAAATATTTATTGTAGTGTAGTTTATAAATATTTCTTAAGTTTTTTCATAGTTTTATCCTTTAACGTATTATTTCAAGTTTGGGCTTATAATTTTTGGATGCTCCAACAAGTTTTACCGTAGATCTATGGGTAGCCTGTCATATTTACAACCAGAAAAGAGGGGAATAGCCCATGAGATTCATCAGCTAGCTAGCCTTGGAGTTCGATTACTGGACTTAGGTGATATTGGAATTACTATTCAGGATACGGCAACATCCTCTCTAGTAACTGAAGTAAAGGAACGCCAGTACGAGGATCCTATGTTAGTTCATTATAGGGATACCACCCCTCATAAGGAGAAGACACCGTTTGAGATTACAAAAGATGGGGTCCTCAGATATCGAGGACGATTATGTGTCCCTAATGTTGCAGGGCTGCGTCAGCAGGTTATGGGAGAAACTCACTATTCTCGTTATTCTATCCATCCAGGAGAAACAAAGATATATCATGATATCAGGGAAGTATATTGGTGGGACGGAATGAAAAAGGATATAGCGGAGTTTGTTGCTCAGTGTCCTAACTGTCAGCAGGTTAAGATTGAGCATAAAAAACCCGGTGGAGTATTACAGGCTATGGAGATTCCGGCTTGGAAATGGGAAGTAATCAATATGGATTTCATCGTAGGCTTACCTCGTACCCAGCGTAAGTTCGATTCGATATGGGTGATTGTTGATAGGCTTACAAAGTCAATTTTCTGCCCGTTAGGACTACATATTCCGCAGAGGATTATGCAAGGTTTTATATTAAGGAGATAGTACGACTACATGGTGTCCCTGTCCCTATTATCTCGGATCGAGGAGCTCAATTTACAGCTAACTTCTGGAGGTCCTTCCAAAAAGGATTAGGGACTCAGGTAAGTCTTAGTATAATATTTCATCCCCAGACAGACGGACAAGCTGAGCGTACTATTCAGACACTTGAGGATATGTTACGAGCTTGTGTGATAGACTTCAAGGGTAGCTGGGATGATCATCTGCCGTTTATTGAGTTCGCATATAATAATAGCTACCATTCAAGTATTCAGATGGCTCCATACGGAGCTCTTTACGGACGGAAGTGTAGGTCGCATATAGGGTTGTTCGATGTTGGGGAAACTATGTTAGTAGGACCAGAATTGGTACAACAAGCAATCAAGAAAATTAAGCTTATACAGGAAAGGCTATTAGCAGCTCAAAGCCGTCAGAAGTCTTATGCGAAAAATCGACGGCGAGACTTGGAATTTCAGGTTGATGATTGGGTATTCCTAAAGGTATCACCGATAAAGGTGTTATGAGATTCGGAAAAAGGGGAAAACTTAGCCCTCGGTACAATAGACCATATAGGATCATACACAAGGTAGGCTAGGTAGCATATAAGTTAGACTTGCCTTCGGACTTGGAGTCTATACATCCAGTCTTTCATGTGTCCATGCTCCGTAAATGCATCAGAGATCCTTCCAGAGTTGTGTCAGTTGATGACGTTCAGGTCACAGAGCAGCTATCATATGAAGAAACTCCCATTGCTATATTAGACAGACAGGTTCGGAGATTGAGAACTAAAGACGTAGCTTCGGAGAAAGTACTTTGGAGAAACAACAATGTGGAATAAATGACTTGGGAGGCCAAGGAAGACATGAAGTCTAGATATCCCTACTTATTTCCTCCTCCAGAGAAGGGTCCGACTGAGACATCACAACCTTAAGGTACGTGTATGGATTCTTGTGTTAGTTATTGTCATTGGTCGTGTGAGGCCATTGTCATTATTGATGATTGTGGTCCTATGTGGCGTTGAATTATAGAGTTTCTACAGGAAGCGTTGGTAGTAGTGTTGTTACAAAGGTGACTCTGCCAAAGTTATATAGATCCCGGGGAGTTAAACATTCGAGGACGAATGTTTCTAAGGGGGGAATGATGTTATATCTTGCGTTTCGTGCGTTAAAGTTTCATCTTCAGTTAATCGACGTAGACTCGGGGATAAGATTATCTTGAGGTTAACGTATTTATGCTATTTATAACAAGCAATAAGTAAGTGCCATGAAGGATATAGGATACACAAATTAAAAAAGATGAGTTTCGTTGAAGGTTGTCGATTTGGGATAAAATACGGTCCGAGCTCTAATACCCGATATTTATGAACTAGTACCATACAGGATACCATATGACCACGATAGTATGATGTGTAAAGTATATTAAAAATGAGTAGTATTTTAAGTAGTTTGAGATAATTTCTAATTATATGGGTAATTGGTAAATTATCGGTTAACGGGACATTACCTAATTAATTAATAAAATTTATAAGATGAGATCCCCCCCCCCCCCCCAAAAAGAAAAATGTGGGCAGCAAGCCACATATTAAAAGAATGACTTACTCATTTTTGGATTAGGTGGCACCTATTAATAACTAGAAGACTTTTCATTCTTACTTTTTGAATAACAAGTCTTGTAAAAGTATTTTGGATACAACACTTCATAACAAGAACGTTACCACTTCCTACAATCAAAACATTAGCCATTCCTACAAACAAAATATTAGACATTCTTACGATCAAAAACGTTAGCCAGTACTTGATAATTAAAGAACACTACAATTAGAATCCACACCATAGGATTGTCCAAACCTAGATAATCAAATCATTGCATTTTATCTTTTTGTAAGCTACACTGTAAAAGGGAGTAGTACTCTTCTACTTAATTTTCTGCAAAAGTTTTGGTGATGCTAACTATACAGAGGAATCATCCTCCTTAATTAGAACGTGACATTTCTGCTTCAACGAGAATTCGACCAAGAATATCATACGGATTTTTCTCTATTCCAGGTATGTTAAGGCTAAGCCCTCCTTTCTTTTGGCATGATCCATATGATATAAACGAAACGAGTAAATGCACAACTTTCATAAATGACTCTATTCATAGGAGTATTAGAGGTGCCTATGTTCTTGAATTCCCATGTATCTTATTATCACATCTTCTGTTCATGGGTCCCAGAAAAATACGTAGTTGATAAAGTTTATCTGAAAGGTATATTGAGCTTAGTAACATATTTTTATGCACTTCATTCATTTATACATGTACATTGACCCATGACCAGATGGCGTTATATACGCGTATATATATATATATATATATATATATATATATGTATATGTGTGTACTTATATGTATATGAGATATGGGAAAAGGTTACGACGTTATATACGCACCACCACCTGATCAGTTAGTATATGTTGATGATGATGCCCATAGTGGCCGAGACGATATTATGGGATGTCCTCAGAGGCTTGATGATGTTATGTACACCTATACCTATGCATGACATGACATTTATATGCACGTGCATGACATTATAAATGTTTCAGAATTCACAAAGTTATTCAGACTTACAGATGGATTTCTTTACTCCATGTTTCATCTATGTATTTCATGTACCGATTTTCATGCCTTACATACTCAGTACATTATTCGTACTGACGCCCTATTTCCCGTGGCTTGCATTTCATGCCCGCAGGTGAAGGTAGGCAAGCTGACGGTCCCCCTTCTTAGGATCCTTGATCAGTGAGAGTTGGCGTGCTCCACTTGATCCGGAGCTGCTTTTGATTTTGGTACGATATGCTTGTATACATATATGGGTATGACGTGGCTTAGTCCCGTCTTTGTACAGTTATATTTCTATTAGAGGTCTGTAGACAGTTTTGTATAGTAGGATAGTATGTGGCCTTGTGGGCTTTCAGTTTTGGGTATATAGTTGTCTATAGCAGCCTTGCCGGCTTGCCCACTATATTCCGCATGTATATGTATATATGTCTTTTGGACATATTTTCCTCATGCATGTTATTCTCGTAATTCAGCGGATATTATTCATGCTTATATCTTAGTCGCATGCTTAAGGGTGTTCGACAGGTAGGACTCAGGGCACTCATCACGGCCCATCGGTTTGGGCCGTGACACGATGTAATAGATGCAGTGCTTAGCCTCATGCGAAGTGATGGAAACAGTGTTTAGTCTTATGCAAAGGAAGGCAGTATTTAGCCTTATGCAATAATGGAGGCGGTGTTTAGCCTCATGCAAAGTAATGGAGATAGTGCTTAGTATCATGCAAAGGAAGGCAGTGTTTAGCCTTATACAATAATAGAGGCAGTGCTTAGCCTCATGCAAAGTAATGGAGACAGTTCTTAGTCTCATGCAAAGGAAGACAATGTTTAGCCTTATGCAATAATGGAGGCAGTGTTTAGCCTCATGCAAAGTAATGGAGATAGTGTTTAGTCTCATGTAAAGGAAGGCAATGTTTAGCCTTATGCAATAATGGAGGGAGTTCTTAGACTCATGCAATGTAGTGAGGGCAGTGCTTAGCCTTATGCAAAGAAAAGCAACGATTAAATATGAGGAAGAAAAGTGGTTATTAGCTTGACGCGTTTGTGCTTGGCGACTTTTGCCGGTGTGAAGATAGTGGTCTTGCTGTATATATTTGTGGACGTGCTTGTTTTGTCCGTTATGCCTGCATTTGACGAGCTCTAAACACACACTTAAATTATGCTCGCTAATCAAATATAGTATAGTCGTAATCAGAGGGATTGGATTTAAATAGTATTCTCGTAGTTTCTAGCTTGATTGCTGTTGATACCCAATTTTTTCCCTCATATTTTTAAAATATATATATACTTTCAAAATAATATATTTGCATTATCATTTAGTTTATAAACCTATACAAGCATTTTTCATAATTTTCCATAATTTTTAAAGGCTTTAAATCAATTTCTTTCTGCATTTTATTGTATAAATATCCAATAATTATCCTTCAAATTATTTTTATGATGATTTAATCATCCAAACTTATCATTTACACCAACATGTATGTTTTTAAATATTTACTGCATTTTTTATAATTACATTTGCATTTTTTAGGCTAATTCCATATTTTTACAATAATAGCCCATATTCATGTATAATTACATTATTTATGCAAAAAATAACTTTTTATATTTTTAAATGTAAGTTATTATTTTTAATTATTTTAGTGCACAAGTAATATTTTTGTTATTTATTAATTACTTTTATAATATATGTTTTGCTAAAATATTGGGTATTTAAAAACTAGCCCACTCTTGAACTTATTTTCGGACCAAACAAAGGCCCAAAGCCTAATACACTAGCCCAAACAACCCCCAGCCCAAACCAAATTAACCCAACCCCTAACCCGGTCGCGACCCATTTCTAATAACCCGACCCAACTACTCTTTAATCGTGGCCGTTGATCTTTGAGATCAACGGCCCATATCAAACCCTCCCCTTTAAACTAACCCAAACCCCAACCCTAATCCCATTCTCCCCCGTCCGCTGCCCTAATATCCCTCACCTCCCTTCTCCCTCCTAAGAACCCTAGCCTTCCCCCCCCTAAATCCTCTCATAATCCCGTCTAATATGGGATTCTATGGCTACTACTTGCCATATATGACCTCCTCCGGGTATTGATTACTCTCCTATACTGCTTGCCTAAACATGGCAAGCAGAACTCCACAAGTTCGAACCAAAATAGGTTCAAATCACTGATATTTCTGCTATTCTGTCTATGTTCAACCTTTATTCTATTGTGAGT
Organism: Nicotiana tomentosiformis; assembly: GCF_000390325.3. Classification (NCBI taxonomy): domain Eukaryota; kingdom Viridiplantae; phylum Streptophyta; class Magnoliopsida; order Solanales; family Solanaceae; genus Nicotiana; species Nicotiana tomentosiformis. Next base: position 80,973,555 of record NC_090823.1, on the reverse strand, counting down.
ACAAAAATTTGTGCATTTTTTATTGATTCTTACTTACCCTAAAACTAGGGTTTACAGATCTCTTCAAATCAAATCAAAATTTGTTCGATTCTCTGATTTTGAGTATTATTTGTGTCTATATTCGTCCTATGCTACCGTTTCTGTGTATGTCCAGTTGATATTTATTTTTTCTAAAAAAAACTAGGGTTTACATCTCTTCAAATCGAACCAAAATTGGTTCGATTCTATGATTTTGATTATTATTTGTGTCTATATTCGTCCTATGCTACCGTTTCTGTGTATATTCCGTTGATATTTATTTTTTCTAAAAAACATGGGTTTACCGGCTTGTTCTCCTAATTTGATTTTAAATTGATTTATGTGTTCTTCTTTCCTTTTATGATCTGATTATTTGTATTTCCTTACTTATGTGCTAATTTTTACCACTATATAAACCCATTCCCTTTCCCCTTTTTGGACAGACGAAAAGTCACTAAAAAACTCTCACTATAAATTGAGGTTTCTACTCTGTATTTGTTTACTATTCTGTTCTGTTTGGCTCTTGGCCGGCTGAAAGCCAAGGCCATCAGATTTCTACTTTTCTGACTATCTCTTGGGTGTGAGCACTGCCCTGGGTTCTTGAAACCCTTGGGAACTTGACACATTTGAGACTCTGGGTCCTAACTGCTGTTCTTTTCTTGTTTATTGAACAATCACTTGTTAGTTTCTAAACTCTCGCAATGTTTATTCTCTTATGTTAGCATGTTCTTTGAAACTGCTTGACTTAATGTATTCCCTTGACTCTCTTTATGTCTGATTCTGCCTATAATTGCTAGCCTAATAATGTCTTTGCACCTAACTTAGTTAATTTAGACAGAATGAAGCATGTTTAGTTTGGTGTTGTTGATAATTCGAATGTTCTGCCTTGATTATATGGTTTAATCCATGTTCTCTGTCTAATTCTAAACTTCTAGTGATTAATTGATGTTATTAGCATGCCTTAACTTGTTTAAGACCTTTACTCTAAGTGTAGTATGCTCCTAAGACTATGGTTGCCACTCTATGTGTTCTTGCCATGTCCAATTCTGCACCTCTAACAACCTGTTATCCTTTAAACTAATCCTCCTTGACTGATGCCCTCTATGATATATAATCATGTTTGTATTATACTGTGTAATCCAGAGTATGGTATAATCTGATCTTTTAAGTTCTACACTGGTTGCATTACTTATTTTTACTAGTCTAATGCCCTTCCTTGTTGACTTTGCAATCCCAGGCTCTTTGCTTCTTTTCCTATGTCACCCTGCCCAATGTGTTAGTTTGCTTCTTGAGTTCATTATGTGATTATCTTATAGTGTTTTCAAATGCTTTTCCAAACCTATTACTATTTTTCATTGATTGTTTCTTGTTATGAGTCTAATTCTGGGCCGGCTGAAAGCCAAGGCCCCTCTTAAATCTTCTCTATCAACCTTCCTAGTGTGAGCACTGCTCGAGGTCCATTTTGAGACCCTTGTGAACTCTGACACACTAGGGTCTAAGGTTCTTTGGGCCACTTTGTCCTAATTGTTCAACTCTTCCCCTCCCTTTTCACCTATTGAATAAACCAATTGGTTTGTGTAAATGGTTGTTGATCAGCTCTGGCTACTGGGTTTTGGCTATGACTTCTGGGTTGTGGTGAAGCCTGTAGGATATGCAATTGAAGGCCTGGCTGGGCTGAGTATACTTTGGGCCTGTCTTAGGTCCAATATAGTTATTTCTTAACTTTGTAATTTATTTCATTCATTGGGCCTGTAATAATGTTGTAATAACAATTGGGGTGTTGGTAAAATTGGGAAAAAGGGTTTATTTTAATATTTACATGAAACGGGTAGAAATCCTTCCTATAGGTGTTTACTTTGCTCGAACATGTTCTGCTATTGTGTGTGTTAATTAACCTGCCTATAGGTATTTAATTCATTTAACATATTCTATTTTTACATGCTAGATGTCATACCTATAGAAAATAAAATGACCAGTGTCTAAATGTGCAATGCAACATATTCATTAGGTGCTACGACCATAGGGTTCTGTTAATTTATGTTACTACCAAATCTGCATTTTAGAAATCCTTCCTATAGGGTTTAATTGGTTAATGTGTTGTTGTTATAATTGCTCATTTAGGATGCATATAGGAGCTAAAATCAGTTTCAATCGCTAATCGTAGAAATCTTGCTTTAAGTGCTAAAATTGAACTTTCAACACTGTTTCATTGCTTAACTATGCCGCTATTAGAAAGCATGCCTATAGGATCAAACTGGGTAATTTGAATATCTCCTTTTATTATCACTACCAATTAGTGCGTAAATCATCTAGATAGCATGTCTATAGGTTTAATCGCTTATAACCTGTAATTAGTAGGCAACTATGTAGTCACTTAGAAATTATACTTTGCATACAAAACTATCTGCACATTCAAAATCCAGGTAACATAGAAACCATGTCTATAGGGCCTAATGGCTTTAATTTTCCTCAATCCTGAAATTGTCTAACGTTTAATGTGAAAATTTGTTCGCGTGCATTTGTTGTCTAAGTGTGGAGGCTAACTTGAGCCCTTAATTGCTTTTACATGAAGTCCAACTTATTTTATATGTCACCTAGTTTTATCATTTCTGAGCAGCCTAATCTAAGTGTAGAAACCATACAAAATAGAGGTCCAAATGCTTCCTGGGGCATAGGCATGGAACGGGTAGTGCACGCATAGGGAACGGTTTAGAATCAACTAGTGCGCTTTAGGTAAAAACTTAAAGATAGTAATCGGGTAGCAGGAGATGATAGTCTGTGCCCGCTGAATAATACGAGTAACACCCCACCTCGAGGGAGTTACGAAGTATTATTTATGTTGCACGCGGTGATCCTTTAGGCTAAAAAATGTAGGACCCCCCATCTTGTCTTTAAAACAATTATCTGTATTTACTCAAGGACTTTCTAATAATGAATTTGTTTCAAACTTCTTGTTTTTCTCATTGACTATTTGACTAATTCATATAATTCAAGTTCGGTCGGGACCCACAGTTGTGGACCTCGAAGAGTTCCTAACACCTTCTCTTCGAGGTAATTTGAGACCTTACCCGATCTTTGGAGACGCAAACTGGTTAAACCGGAGTTATTTGCAAATAGGTGCTCTAACGCACCTCAAACTCGTTAGGTGCCGACTCTCTCATTTAATACCTTCCTTTAAAATAGTTGTCATGTGTCGAAACCCGATTTTGCGAGAAAGAGGGGCGCGACAGCATGGCGACTCAGCTGGGGATATTTGTTAGGCTCTTACCATAGCGAACTTGGTCTATATGAATTAGTTTTCTTTGATGAATGTGTTTCCTTGTTCTTTATCGTTACATGAACATCCCGCTTCTATTTTCCCTTATTATGGCTACATGCACACCCTTTCCCCTATTTCCCTCTATTTTAAATTTGTATTAATATGCAAATCTTTGTTTAATTTGGTTACAATGTGCGTTTTCCTTTATTTTCTAGTCATGTTCACTTGCTCCGAATTATTTTTAAATTTGCTACATCATGACTCTCCCTGCCCCTACCCCTTTGCTTGCTTTATTACAATTCATTGATATTGCGCGAACTAACTTCTTCCTTGTTTTTCTTTCTTTTTATGTCTTTACGTTTCATTTAATACTGCATTTACTGTCTTCATCATGCAAAATACTTGACAACATGTTATTTTATCTTTACATAAAGCATGCTCCACATCATATTCCACTTGTGCGTAATTAATACCATAGCGGCGCTTGATGAGTGTCCGCGCTCTTCCTAAATCACCCTTTTAAATTTGGAAAGGCTTATTTGCGGTAAAACTAGTCGATTAGCGGTGCAATCGACGGTTCCGTGCCTTCCCCTCTCAAGTTGTCCACTTGAGGGTACCGGTCTAGACTCTTCTAGAAACCCACTCTAATATTAACTGTGCATGCATCATGCCTAAACCTAGTATGGGTTAGAACATTGTCCGCATAATAACTCTCTAAGGCAAGCCTTGTCCAAATCCCGCTGGAATTTTCTTAAATCCCAATGGGTAAAATCATGATATGTGCATTATTTGGAGAAAACGTGCCGATATGCTAATCATTAATGTGTAAATAGTCGAATCCGGAGAGGGAAAAGGCTAACTTTATTTGTTTTACAGAAATGAGGCACGAAGTCCCCAGGTTTGGCATGGTTCGAAGTATCCCACCTTTGTTGCTAGATTGGTGAGAAAATCTCTCGCCAAGTGACAAAAATCATGTGAAAAGAGTTCTCAAGAATTTACCTTCTTTGTTAGATATTCAGCCGAACAATGTGTTAATTGAGGCTGCCACTATGTTCTGGGATGAGAAGAGAGCCGTCTTCTATTTCGGTGATATAGAAATGACTCCCCTTCTAGAAGAAATAGGAGGCTTCGCTGGGCTCATATGGGATAGCCCTGGCTTGTTGGTACCGGAAAACCATACTTCTCGAGGTTTCCTAAAAATGATGGGTTTCAGGAAAATGATGAGTTAGTCTTTCTGAATAAAATCTTACATACCATTCGACTTCCTTTACAAGCGTTATGGTCACAGCAAGTCATATCGTCTTTACCATGATGAATTTGCCATCACTTCTTTGGGTTGGACTCACCGCCGGGTTTTTGTATTCATTGTCTATTTTCTGGGGATGCTGATATTCCCGATACAAGGAGAAAGGATCCAAACTCGCCTAGCTATGGTCATGAAGACCATAATGGAAGGAATTGAGTGCAAACTTACATTGTTGTCCCGATGATCATGGCTGAGATGTACCGAGCCTTAGATCGTTGCAAAAAGGGATATAGGCATTTCAAGGGTTGCAATTTGTTGCTGCAAATATGGTTGTTGGAACACTTTCAGAGAGGACAATACCATCAAGAATTTCCGTGACGACCATGGAATGACCACATAGCTTATCACCATCTGAAGAGAATGACTTTTATCCTATACAAGTTTGCACAACCGGGAAATGCTGTGAGCTGGGTACATTTCTTTATCAATTTGACTGATGATAAGGTATATTGGATGTTCGAGTGGTTCCCTAGCAGTGGATTCATCATCAGGTCGAGAGATGTTCCTCATATAGTGCGAATCGGATTAAGGGGAATCTATCCTTATGATCCTATCAGAGTCATGAGGCATGCTGGGAGAAAACAGGTTAAACCACGAGTTTCCAAAATGGTTCATTACAAAGCAGACTTCCAAGGGAATGCCATTCCATTCAAGTTCGAGGCACAGCACTTGTGGCATCAAAAGATTATTGTGGAGAAAGATACCATCGAGCCAGACAGGTATCATACCGGCCATGTGTACTTCTACCCATCATGGTTGGCCGATGACATAGCAGGAGAGTTCAAGCCAGGGGTTGATTTGAGAAATAGGGTCATAGACGACGCTGCTGAAGCACAAGTCAAATACAAGAGGTTGCATAAAAAGGTCTTTGAATCTGAGGTCAGGCATTTGGAATAACATAAAGTGGACATGGAAGAAATCAATGAATGGAGGGGAATCGCTACAAAATCAACAGAAAGTTTGGAGTATTTGGTGTAGGGTTTGATGGAACTTGAGGGAAAGATGAGGAAAATGGTCTCGGATTGTCAGAATGCAGAGGGCAACGAAGAAGGACACCTAGCAAGGGTGTATCTGCTGTTGGACATGCGCGACCTGGGGAATCTGATTGACGGGGCTAAGAAGGCCAAGCTTAGAGAAGGTCCCTCTGGGACCGAGTAGATTAGGAATGATGTTTTCTAGATTCATTTTAGAATTTGATTGTAATAAGGCAAATGCCACTAGTGACTCTTTATAATTATTGTTGTTTTAGTAGAGATTTGGTCTATTTATCTTATTAATGAAATGACGCAGTTATCGGCATTGAGTTTTCTCCAAAGCTATATGTCGCTAGGCCTACCTCGGGCACGATGAGGTCCCCAAATTAGGACGTGAATTTATAATTCCGCAATACGTGTTTAAATATCGTAAATATCCTTTTAATACTCCTTACTGACTTGTTTATCTTTTGTTTTTCTTCTTTTATTTGTTTATTCCCATCCTCTAAGGTTGGTTCGTGCATACTGGCATGATCAGCATATCATACCAGATCTAGAGGTCCTCTACCTCCTCCTCCTCCAAGTGATCCCAAGTACAAAGGAAAAGCTAAGATGGACGATTTGAGTGGTATCAGAAAAGACAACGCTGCGCACGCTGAGAATGTCGAAACTTCAGATGGTCGAAGTACTCCAGCGCAGAATGACTTGGCTTTACGATTAGAGCAAAAGATACTAGAGTTACAAGGGGAACTTGAGCAGGTTCGTGACTTGAAAAACCTTTCCCTTACCCTGAATGTTCCCGACATCAACCAACAAAATACCCAAAACCCAATACCTCCTCAAAACACACAAAACCAGCACCTGCAAAATCCTCCCGCACCTCATCAATATGCCATGCCTCCCCAAAATCCTAATCCTCCACCAGTACCAACTCCTCCAAAATATCATCATCATCCGACCCAGTACCCACAAACTACCATCGACCACACTCCTCAAAATGCACCACAACCTACTCCTGATCCCCAAAACTCAACCAATGATCACCACTACACCATCTCAATACACTAATTAAATGGTGAAAACAATGATATATTCGTGTATATTGACCAAATTCGAGTTAGAATCACTTACCGGAGAGATTTCGGAATGAATTGAGATACTTAGTCTCATAATGAAAAGCTTAAGTTGGAAAAGTCGACCGGACGTTGATTTATGTGTAAACGACCTCAAATTTGAATTCTGATGATTCCAAAAGCTCTGTATGATGATTTTGGACTTAGGAGCGTGTCCGAAAAGTTATTTGGAGATCCGTCGTGGAATTAGGCTTAAAATGGCAAAAATTAAATTTTTGGGAAGTTTGACCGAGGGGTTGACTTTTGATATCGGGGTTAGAATTCGATTCTGAAAATTGAAATAGGTCTGTAATGTGAAATGTGACTTGTGTGCAAAATTTGAGGTCAGTCGAACGTGATTTGATGTGTTTCGGCACAAGATATAGAATTTGAAAGTTCAAAGTTCATAGATTTTGATTTGAGGTGCGATTCGTCGTTTTGATGTTGTTTGATGTGATTTGAGGCCTCGAGTAGGCCCGTGGTATGTTTTAGGACTTGGTGTATTTGGTTGAGGTCTCGGGGGCCTCTGGTGAGTTTCGGACGAGGTTCAGATCAATTTCATTTCATATTGCATTGCTAAAGGCTGCTGGTTCTGGTGTTTCCGTATCTACGGAAGAATGAACGCAGATGCGAGTCCGCAGATGCAGACAATTGGTCGCAGAAGCGAAGGAAGACTAGGCTGGAATTAATCACAGAAGCGGGAAATTGGGGCACATCTGCGGCCCCGCAGAAGCGAAGGTCGTGGGCGCAGAAGCGAGTTTTAGCGTAGGTGCGGCATTGTTCCCGCAGAAGCGGTTGCGCAGGAGCGAGACCAGGCTCCGCAGGTGCGAAAAGCCTGGGCAGAACCCTTTAAGTTCGAGGGTTCGATATTTTCACCCATTTTCGGATTTTGGAGCTCGGTTTGGGCGATTTTGGAGAGAAATTTTTTCACACAACTTGGGGTAAGTGCTCTTGACTCCTTTGTGATTATATTTCATTTTTGGTGTAAGATTATCGAGTCTTCAAGAGAAATCGAAGGAAATTCCTGGAATTTCATAAAATGAATTTTTGAGTTTTGAACATGGATTTGGAGTATGAATTGAGTGAAATTAGTATGGTTGAATTTGTAATTGGATGGGTTGTCGGATTTTGTGAGTTTCATTCGATTCAGAGATGTGGGCCCCACAGACGATTTTTGGAGTGTAATTTCAGATTTTGTGGGAAAATATTAGAATATTGATATGGAATTAATTCCTATAATTGTGTTGACTAAATCAAATTTATTGTGGCTCGATTCGAGCCGTTCAGGAGTTGTTACGTGCGGAATTGAATTTTTGGAGCATTATTTAGCTTGCTCGACATTGGATTCGGCTTGTTCGAGGTAAGTAACTCTTCTAATCTTGGAGCTGAGGGCATGAGCCCTGAATATACTTATTATGTGAATTGTTTAGAGGTGACGCACATGCTAGGTGACGGGTGTGTGGGCGTGCACCATAGAAATTGTGACGTAACGGTTCCGTGGAATTTTGTAGTCAAATAATCTTGGCATTTTTCATGCAGTTTTATGTGTTAAAGAAATTGAGCTGAGAATCATATTAAAAATCATGCCGAGGCTATGTGCCAGTATTATTGAGATCCATAGAGGTCATATTGCTGTGATTATTTGTTTAAATTAAAAATTTATACTCAGTCATATTCATTTCATTGCATATCATATCTCAGTCTCTGTTATTATTTATTGATACATCATATCATCATTTTTGGGCTATTTTCATGACATTGTGAGCCCATGAGAGAGACTGGGGAGATTGATGACTAAGGGAGGCCGAGGGCCTGACTTTGAGGATAATTTTGCGATCGGACTGCACGCCGCAGCATGCCATGTTGAGATATATATATATATATATATATATATATATATATATATATATATATATACACATTATTATTATTATTATTATGTGGATCGAGGTTGCCCGCCTGCAGCATGCCTTATAGGCACGTGAATTGTTCGTGCAGCACGTGAGTTGTCCGTGTAGTTTATAGCGCTTGGGCTGAATGAGCCCCTCCGGAGTCTGCACATACCCCCAGTGAGCGCGGTTTATATTATTGAGGGATGGATCTTCCCTGGACATGGATCTTGTCCGAAGTATTATATACCTGGAGATGGATCTTCTCCACGGGCTGGATTGGCCCTACTCAGTACTGGGTGACTGATGATCAGTTGATGTGTATATTTCGGGATGGATCTTTCCTGGGCCGGATTGGCCATATACAGTACCGAGTGATTGGGCATGATGAGTGGAATGTGTGAGAAAGTGAGATTGAGTACTCTAAGAGTGTGAGTACATGAGTTCATCTCTGAGATACATTGCATTGATATGCACACATGACATACATGCATAGAGATGTATTTTTCTCATGTTGTACGATATCACATCATTCATGATTTCTCACACAATGTTGACAGATGGGCATAGTGATGTATTTGTTTCACACTAGTTATTTGGAGAGAAAATGAAACATCTTATTTATTATGGAAAGAACTTTGGGAAAATTATTATTTTCAAACTTATTTATATTTTTGGCAACTCCGGTAAATGATTTGGGTTTTTATTGATGTACTTGAAAGGCAGAACTATTTTCAGAAATCATATTTTTTTGTTGAGCATTTGATTGTTGAGTTATTTCTGGTATTACTTATTTTATATTGTTATGAACTATTGTTGGTTATTGAAGTTGGGACCTGACCTTGGTACAAGCTCGTTACTACTTTTAACCTAAGGTTAGGTTTGTTACTTATTGAGTACATGGGGTCGGTTGTACTCATACTACACTTCTGCACCTTGCGTGCAGATATTGACCGCTGATGTTGCTGCGTTTGTTGGGAGCTGGATATGAAGGTGTACCTGCGTTCCGGTTGTAGCTCCCTCTTGTTCATAGTAGCCTAGATTAATAAAAGTCTGTTTATGTACTTTTAAAACAGATGATGTATTTATTTCATACCAGTGTTGTATACTCTATTCTTAGAAGCTCATGATTTGTACTACCAGTTCTTGAAAAATGTATATGATTAAGATTTTTCTTTACTTAAACTACTTTAATAATTGTTAATATAATTAAATAGTTGATAATTGGCTTACCTAGCGGGTTGAGTTAGGTGCCATCACGACTTGTTGAATTTTGGGTTATGACAAGGTGGTATCAGAGCTCTAGGTTCATAGGTTCTACAAGTCATGAGCAAGTATCTAGTAGAGTCTTGCGTATCGGTATGATGACGTCCATACTTATCTTCGAGAGGCTACAAGGCATTTATGATATATACTTCCCATCTTTCTTTCCTTATCGTGCGGAATTTATTCAGCTTGAAACATAACTCTTTGCATTCCTTCCACGCATTCGTATGCATACAGGAGCGCTCGGTATTAGCCGTGCATCGCCGGCTTGTGATTTTATGAACGAGGTTCGAGACGTGTATTATGTGTTTTGGTGATGGGCCAGTCTGGAGGACTTGATGCCATGGTTGAACCGCAGCTTAAGCTCGGTAGCTTCAGTTGTAACTTTTACATTTGGACTCATATGTCTGGTAACATCCCTACAAGTGGAAATTTGTGGCTCGATGAGCAGTGGAATGGCTTTGTGATGAGTATGATGTAACTGCGGGATGTGTTAAAACAATTTGAATGTGACGAGAAGTGTTTCCTTGAAGTGTAAAGGAAGGCCATTGGGTGCTTGATTTTCATTTTGATGTGACGTACAATCTCGAGTGTGAATGTTTTGAAAGATCTTTCAAGTTGTTAAATTTTGGGGCAAATTAAATTCTCGTGTTTGGTTAATGAGTTTGGACTCAGATAGACTAAGTTATTGCATAGTAATTGTGACTGCGAAAGGGTATAACAAGATACCAATTTGATGCTAAGCAGGTGGGTTATCCCCTGCGGAGTAATCTATGTAGATGTATTCCTTATAATGTGAGTGGAGAGTTTCTTTTCTGCCAGCGGGGCGTATGTGTTGAGATTTGAATCTAAATCTGGTTGAGAAAGTTGACTTGAGTGTCAAGAGGATGAATAAGAGCTTAGCGGATGATTGGGGTATTTTTATGGTTGGCGTTGTATGAACTTGAGAAGAATTTTAGTTGAACTGACTGCGGTATTATGGCAGTAATAAAGTAGGGGTATTGTGAGTTATAGAATGTCTTAATCTATGGCTTTGGGCCGAGTGGGGGAGCCTGCTATTAACAATTCAATTCATGGTTATATGTTAAATTTTAGTTTTAGTACGAGGCATACTTGTGGATTAGTTATAACTTGCAGAGGTTGAGATCGAGGATGACTCGAGTACTGAAATTCCTAAATACAAGTTATATTGTGCTTTATGAGTGTATGAAAATCATGGGATGGGTGAGTTGTTATTTGTAAATGATGTAATGCGCAAGGAGTATGAATTTGATCAGTGGTGTTAAGGGAGGATTACCTCTTTGAGTGTTGTTGTGCTAATGGGGCACGTGTCTTTCAACCGTCTGGGAGGTGCAATTTTCAGATTTGAGCAAAATGGGTGACTCTCGAGAAGGTGCTAATGGATTCAAAAATATTTAAGTGGCAATTGAGAAAAAAAAATTTCGAATTTGTATATCGCTAGAATCGATTACTTACATTGGATGGTATCGGGACGCGCGGTAATTCTGTATGACTATGGATTCTACATTTCAGTATAATAAAGGAAAGACGAATAATTTTAAATTCCCATAAGGTATTTTCAGAGTGAGTGTTACGGTTGTGGAATGTATGGAGGTGCTTAAGAAGAATACAGTGACTTATAGGCCTTAGGGCGGTGTGGTTTTATGTTAGGGGTGTCTTATAGTGCATTGTGGTTAAAGATCGTGGTGTTTTAGCAAGGAGAAGTATCAATCTGAAGACAAATTCGGAAGGGACTCGGAGAAAAATAGGACAATTGGGTAGTGGGCTAGACCAGTATGGTAATGGTACGCTCGGTTCTTTTGGGTAATTATGATGTGGTGGAACTCTACAGACGTGTTGGTGGTAATATTCTTGGGTTTGGTGGCCTGCGTGGCTTAGTTATGTGCAAATGGATTCCAAAGTGTTCTTGATAGTTTCTACCATGGTTTGAGCCGGATATTCTCTATCGGTATAGGGAGCGTGTTTTATATTGTGATTTTCTCCTAGAAAGAAGCAAGAGAAAGATTTCTAACTAACGGATATGCAATTTGATGGTGACCCAGAGTTAATAGTGAGATTCTTGCATTTTTCACATGATGGCATGATAGATGTTATGTATTGTGCGGAATTTAGATTTTTATGTACAAGGTAGCATTTCATTCTTGGAAGGAAGATCACGAATTTAGGACATAATGGTCAATTTCAAATATTTAGATGAATGTTATAACTGCTCGGTAATCCTTGAGAAGGGTGCGCATTTCAAAAGGGCATTGTGTTTTGACTTACGGATGTTCATTGGTATTGCGGTGCTCACCTGGTTGATAGACTGCTGATATTCAAATTTTTGCTATGTGACACGGAAGAATTATGAAAGTATTCCTCATGGGATGATCGTGAATAAAAGAGGTGTTAGTCATTTTAGTGCTGGAGTTGGGATCGATTACGGTGATTCATGTGTTCGATGAATTTGGAGACTGAGAGTTCTCAGAAGTATATTGTTTCGGGTTGCGGCCTGTTTGAGGTGAGTATTTTATTTAAACTCAGTGGAGGCACCAGTTGCATTAATTAGTTGTGATAGCTGTGAGCTATGAGTGTGCATATAGGTGAGGTTTGGGCCCATGTGCGGGCATCGGGGCAAGTAATCGTACTCGGAAGAATGCTTAGGCTATGATATGCCTAGAGTTGACTGTTGAGCATAAAGTTATAATGTTTCTCGTATTCGTACCTTTGTGGAGAACTATCTGGGCTATACTTGAGGTTACAAAGATGTTAATTCCCTGAGTAAACTTGGTAGTTACTATTTTTGTGTTAACTTGACGATTTGAGTTGTGATAGCAGACTTTGCACATGCCTACACTATGGCGTGTTATTTACACCAGTCCAGGAGCACGGGAATGTTATTTCATTATCACATTCATGTGTATTTGTTTAATTGCTCCTGTATGATATACTGGGACTAGAGGTCTATGACCATGCCATGCGGGTGATGTTAATGTGAGCTCTAGGAGAGCTGGTTATCGTTATTAGATTCATGAGTCTTGATTTTACCATGTATGATGAGCTCAGAGCATTGCAGTTGTGGTGGAGCTCGTTGAACTTGTAATACGGTTCTCTACTTTGAGACATTTTCCGTTTTTGGGTACGCGGATTGCGCCATTGTGGCTGGAGTTATATTGGTATGGCTTGTCTGCAGGATAGTTGTGTTTAATAATATAAGGTCATTGGACCTAGAATGGATACTATCAGGTTTGATTACAACGTGTTGGAAGAATAACTTAGAATTCGGCTTAAATAACTGGCTATGGTACTCGGTTGGTTTTGGAGTAGTTACTATGATCAGGAATGGTGTTACGAGCATGCGAGTTATGTAATATGGTAGGTGATTATATTCGTGGTTATAGTTATGGCTTGATACAATTTGGTTCATACTTATACAGTGTATAGATGTGAGATTCGGGTCTTGAAAAAGAAATTTTGAATGTTGGAAATTGAATTCCAAGGTTTATGGGCTAAGGTTGAAGTAATGATCTTCAATTACATGGTATTGTCAGGTCTATTTAGAATAGGGTGATGTGGGTTCACCCCCGGGTACGTGCGTAGTAAGATGGAATAGTGAGTTGATGGCATGGAAACAACTCTTAGCACGTTCGAGGACGAATGTATGTTTAAGTGGGGGAGAATGTAATGACCCGGCCGGTCGTTTCGAGTATTACAACCCCGTTTCCCCAATTACTATGAAATTTATGCATTACAGTTAATTTATGACTTATCGGGTTAGTTGGTTCGAGTCCGGAGAGATTTCGGAATGAATTGAGACACTTAGTCTCATAATGGAAAGCTTAAGTGGGAAAAGTCATTCGAACATCGATTTATGTGTAAACGACCTCGGATTTGAATTCTGATTATTCCAATTGCTCCGTATGGTGATTTTGGACTTAGGAGCATGTCCGGAAAGTTATTTGGAGGTCCGTAGTGGAATTAGGCTTGAAATGGCGAAAGATAATTTTTTGGAAAGTTTGACCGAGGGGTTGATATCGGGGTCGAAATCCGATTATGAAAATTGGAATAGGTCCGTAATGTGAAACGTGACTTGTGTGAAAAATGTGAAGTCAGTCGGACGTGATTTGATGTGTTTCGACACAAGATATAGAATTTGAAAGTTTAAAGTTCATAGATTTTGATTTGAGGTGCGATTCGTCGTTTTGATGTGATTTGAGGCCTTGAGTAGGCCCGTGGTATGTTTTAGGACTTGTTGGTGTATTTGGTTGAGGTCCCGGGGGCCTTGGGTGAGTTTCGAACAAGGTTCAAATCAATTTCGTTTCATATTGCATTGTTGAAGGCTGCTGGTTCTAGTGTTTCCGCATCTGCGGAAGAATGAACGCAGATACGGATAGTTGGTCGCAGAAGCGAAGGAAGGCTGGGCTGGAATTGATCGCAGAAGCGGGAAATTGGGGCGCATCTGCAGCCCCGCAGAAGCAAAGGTCGTGGACGTAGAAGCAAGTTTTAGAGAAGGTGCGGCATTGTTCCCGCAGAAGCGGTTGCGCAGGATCGAGCCCAGGCTCCGCAGGTGCGAAATGCCTGGGCATAACCCTTTAAGTTCGAGGGTTCGGCATTTTCACCTATTTTCAGATTTTGGAGCTCGGTTTGGGCTATTGTGGAGAAGAATATTTCCACACAACTTGGGGTAAGTGTTCTTCACTCCCTTGTGATTATATTTCATGAATTAATCTTCATTTTTTGGTGTAAGATTATCGAATCTTCAAGAGAAATCGAAGGAAATTCCTAGAATTTCATAAAATAAATTTTTGAGTTTCGAACATCGATTTGGAGTCGGAATTGAGTGAAATTAGAATGGTTGAACTTGTAATTGTATGGGTTGTCGGATTTTGTGAGTTTCGTCAGATTCCGAGACGTGGGTCCCACGGGCAATTTTTGAAGTGTAATTTCGAATTTTGTAGGAAAACATTAGAATTTTGATATGAAATTAATTCCTATAATTGTGCACTGTATCAAATTTATTGTGGCTAGATTCGATCCATTCAGGAGTTGATACGCACAAAATGGAAATTTTGGAGCATTGTTTAGCTTGTTCGATATTAGATTCGGCTTGTTCGAGGTAAGTAACTCTTCTAATCTTGGAGTTGAGGGTATGGACCCTGAATATACGTATTATGTGAATTGTTTAGAGGTGACGCACATGCTAGGTGACGGGCGTGTGGGCGTGCACCATAGAAATTGTGACGTAACGATTCCGTGAAATTTTGTAGTCAAATAATCTTGGAATTTTCCATGAAGTTTTGTGTGTTAAAGAAATTGAGCTGAGAATCATATTAAAAATCATGCTGAGGCTATGTGCCAGTATTATTGAGACCCATAGAGGTCATATTGCTGTGAATTATTTGTTTAAATTGAAACTTTATACTCAGTCATATTCATTTCATTACATATCATATCTCAGTCTCTGTTGTTATTTATTGATACATCATATCATTATTTTTGGGCTATTTTCATGACATTGTGAGCCCATGAGAGAGAGACTGGAGAGATTTATGACTAAGGGAGGCCAAGGGCCTGACTGTGAGGATATTTTTAGGATCGGGCTGCACGCCGCAGCAGGCCATGTTCCCGGTGCATTGTTCAACCCAAATAATTTTCCTTTAATTTCTACAACCTTTGTACTAATTGATCTACCTCGACACCACAAAACCTTAATTTCCTTAGCAAAATTTTCCGAGTCACTACACATACGTCAACATCTAGTCAACCTTTTCAACTGAATTTTGAAACCTTGGAACTAGGTGTTCCAAATCATTCAAAAACCTCACCGAACCCGAACCAATTACCCCCGGCAAGTCACATAACAAATGTAAAGCATAAATTGAGCAGTAAATAGGGAAGGTTATAATACTCAAAACGACCGTCCGGGTCGTTACATTCTCCCCCTCTTAAACAAACGTTCGTCCTCGAACGGGTTTAGAATAATACCTGGAGTCTCAAATAAGTGTGGGTATTTACTCCGCATCTCCTGCTCAATCTCCCAAGTAGCTTCTCCGACTGGCTAGCCTCTCCACTGCACCTTCACTGATGCTATGTTATTGGACCTCAGCTTTCGAACCTGTCGGTCTAAAATAGCCACCGACTCCACATCATAAGTCAAATTACTGTCTAGCTGCACTGTACTGAAATCCAGAATATGAGACGGATCTCCGACATACTTTCGGAGCATGGATACATGGAACACTGGATGAACACCTGATAGACTAGGTGGCAATACAAGTTCATAAGCCACCTCTCCAATTTTCTTAAGTATCTCAAAAGGCCCAATATACCGAGGGCTCAACTTTCCCTTCCTCCCGAACCTCATAACGCCCTTCATAGGTGAAACCCAGAGCAAGACTCGCTCTCAAATCATGAATGCCACCTCGTGAACCTTTCAATCCGCATAACTCTTCTGTCTGGACTGGGCTGTGCGAAGTCTATCCTGAATCACCTTCATCTTTTCCAAGGCATCCTGAACTAAGTCCGTACCCAATAATCTGGCCTCGCCGGGCTCGAACCAACCCACTGGGGACCGACACCACCTACCGTACAGAGCCTCATATGGTGCCATCTGAATGCTGGACTGATAACTGTTGTTGTAAGCAAACTCTGCAAGTGGCAAGAGTTGGTCCCAAGTACCCCTAAAATCTATCACACACGCACAGAGCATATCCTCTAATATCTGAATAGTGCGCTCGAACTGCCAGTCTGTTTGAGGGTGAAATGCTGTGCTCAACTCAACCCTAGTACCCAATTCATGTTGTATAGTTCTCCAGAACCGTGATGTAAACTGCGTACCTCTGTCTGAAATGATGGATATTGGAATACCATGAAGGCGGACAATCTCTCTGATATAAATCTCAGACAACCTCTCAGAAGAATAAGTGGTCAATACTGGAATAAAATGAGCTGACTTGGTCAGCCGATCCATGATCACCCAAATAGCATCGAACTTTCTCAAAGTCCGTGGAAGTCCAACTACAAAGTCCATGGTGATCCGTTCCCACTTCCACTCTGGGATCTCTAACCTCTGAAGTAATCCACCCGGCCTCTGGTGCTCATATTTGACCTGCTGACAGTTTAGACACTTGGCCACAAACCCAACTATATCCTTCTCCATCCTCCTCTACCAATAGTACTGTCTCAAATCCTGGTACATCTTCGCGGCACCAGGATGAATGGAGTACCGCGAGCTGTGGGCCTCCTTGAGAATCAACTCCCGAAGCCCATCTACATTGGGCACACAGATCTGGCCTTGCATCCTCATCACTCTGTCATCACCAATAGTCACATCTCTGGCATCACCTCGCCGAACCCTATCTTGAAGAACTATAAGGTGAAGATCATCATACTGGCGCTCCCTGATACGGTCATGAAGAGAAGACCTAGCAACTATACAAGCTAATACCCGACTAGGATCTGAAATATCCAATTTCACGAACTGGCTGGCTAAGGCCTGAACATCCAAGGCTAAGGGCCTCTCGGCTGCCGGAAGATATGCCAAACTCCCCAAACTCTCTGCTCGGCGACTTAAGGCGTCGGCCACTACGTTGGCCTTCCCCGGGTGGTATTATATAGTGATATCATAGTCTTTAAGTAGCTCCAACCACCTCCGCTGACGCAAATTAAGGTCCTTCTGCCTGAACAAGTGCTGCAAACTCCGGTGATCAGTGTGAATCTCACAAGGAACTCCGTACAAATAATGCCTCCAAATCTTCAAGGCATAAACAATAGCCGCTAGCTCAAGGTTGTGGACATGATAGTTCTTTTCATGCACCTTCAGCTGTCTGAACACGTAGTCAATCACCCTACAGTCCTGCATCAACACCGCGCCTAGGCCAACTCGTGACGCATCACAATAAACTGTATAAGACCCTAAACCTGAAGGCAATACCGATACTGGGGCTGTAGTCAAAGCTTTCTTTAGCTTCTGAAAGCTCTCCTCACACTCCTCTGTCCACCTAAATGGAGCACCCTTCTGGGTCAACCTGGTCATAGGTGCTGCAATAGATGAGAAACCCTCTACGAATCGGCGGTAATACCCCGCCAAACCAAGAAGACTTCGGATCTCTATAGCTGAGGACGGTCTGGGCCAACTCTGCACTGCTTCAATCTTTTTTGGATCTACCTTGATCCCATCACAAGACACTATGTGGCCCAAGAAAGCCACTGAATCAAGCCAAAACTCACACTTTGAAAATTTTGCATATAACTTCTTTTCTCTCAAGGTCTGAAGTGCAGTCCTCAGGTGCTGCTCATGATCCTCCCGACTCTGGGAGTATAATAGAATGTCGTCAATAAATACAATGACAAACAAGTCAAGATAAGGCCGGAACACACTGTGCATCAAGTGCATAAAGGCTGCTGGGGCATTGGTCAACCCAAAAGACATAACAAGAAACTCATAGTGACCATATCTGGTCCTGAAAGTAGTCTTCGGGATATCCGGCTCCCGAATCTTCAACTGATGATAACCTGAACGTAAGTCAATCTTGGAAAACACTCTGGCACCCTGTAACTGATCAAATAAGTCATCAATACGAGGCAATGGATACCTGTTCTTCACTGTGACTTTGTTCAATTGGCGATAATCAATACACATCCGTATAGAACCATCCTTCTTCTTCACAAATAAGACATGAGCACCCCAAGGTGACACACTGGGCCGAATGAAGCCTTTATCAAGCAATTCTTGTAACTGCTCTTTCAACTCCTTCAATTTAGGAGGAGCGATACGATATGGAGGAATAAATATGGGTTGAGTGCTCGGTAACAAATCAATGCCAAAATCAATATCTCTATCGGGCGACATGCCCGGAAGATCAGCTGGAAACACATCTGGAAAGTCCCTCACTACTGGAACTGACTCAACTATAGGGGTATCAATACTGACATCTCTCACATAAGCTAGATACGCGTCACACCCCTTCTCAACCATTCGTTGAACTTTAAGAAAAGAAATAACTCTGCTGGGAGTATACTCTAAGGTACCTCACCACTCTAATCGCGGTAAACCTAGCATAGCCAGCGTCACAGTTTTAGCGTGACAATCAAGAATAGCATAATAGGGCGACAACCAGTCCATGCCCAAAATAATATCAAAGTCCACCATGCTGAGCAATAATAAATTGGCTATGGTCTCAAAACCACTAAGAGCAATCAAACACGACCGATACACGCAGTCCACAACAAGAGAATCTCTCACAGGAGTAGACACATAAATAGGGGAATTCAAAGAATCTTGAGATATGCCTAAATACGGGGCAAAATAAGAGGACACATAAGAATATGTAGAGCCTGGGTCAAATAATACTGACGCATCTCTATGACAGACCGGAACAATACCTATAATGACAGAATCAGAAGCAACTGCCTCTATACGAGCAGAAAGTGCATAATATCTGGCCTGGCCTCCCTCTCTAGGGCGACCTCTACATCCCCGACCTCCATCTTGAGCTGGTTGAGCAGGTGGGGTGGCAGCTGGTGCTATAATCATAGCCTGAGGACCCGGTGGAGCAAGCTGTGGCTGAAACGTCTGTGGAGGTGCACCCCTCCTAATCTTGGGGCAATCCTTCACCATGTGGCGAGTGTCGCCACACTCAAAAAAAGCTCTAGGAGGGCGTGGCTGCTGTGACTGACTCGGTCCAGGTTTGCTGGACTGGCCGCTAGGAACACCATGTGCAGGAGGCACACTAGATACTGGCGGTGCATAATAAGGCTCATGGGGTCTAGAAGGAGCTGGAACACCGCTGGAGGCTGGTAGAGCTGAATGAACAGGGCGGCTCACATAACCCCTACCATGGCGAGCTGTTGGAGCACGAGCTCCCGAATAATAACCAGCCACTCGAGACCTCTTGGCCTCCCTGTCCTCTCTATCCCAGGCAAACATGCTCTCGAATCTCCTGGCAATACCCACAACCTGCTGATAAGAAATATCCATCTCCAATTCCCTGGCCATACTACTCCGGATGCTGGGATGGAGACCCTCAATAAACCGTCGAACCCTCTCTCGAACTGTGGCAACTAAGGCCGTGCATGTCGGGCCAAATCACTGAAGTGAACTGCATACTCTGACACAGTCATAGCACCCTGGCGCAGCTGTTCAAACTCCGCGCGCCATGAGTCCCTGAGGCTTTGAGGGACATACTCTCTCAAAAACATGTCCGAGAACTGAGTCCATGTAAGTGAAGCTACCTCAGCCGGACTACTCAACTCATAAGCACACCACCACTGATAGGCTGCCCCTCTAAGCTGGAATGTGGTAAAAGAAACTCCGCTCATCTCCGCTACGCCCATAGTACGGAGGATACGATGACACTCCTCCAGAAAACTCTGAGCATCATCAGTAGCCAATCCGCTGAAAGTAGGTGGGTGGTACTTCTTGTACCTCTCAAGTCTGAGTTGCTCCGCCTCAGAAGCTGCTGCCCTAACCTCGGGTTGTGCTAGAGCTACCAGCTGCATTGGTACAATCTCTGGAACCTGGTCGATCTAAGCCCCTGCTCTGGAGTACCGGCGACGGGAGTCTGTGCTCCTCCCCTGGCCTGAGATATGGCAGGAGCAATTGGAATCAATCCAGCCTGAGCTAAGGTTCTGTACATGCTCAAAAACTGGGCTAGAGTCTCCTGGAGGGCTGGTGCAGGAACAAGTATCTCAGGTGTCTGCCCTCCAGCTTGAGCTACTGGGAGCTCCTCTATAGCAGCTCGTGCGGGTGCTCTGGCTTCACCGCGTGGACGTCCTCGGCCTCTACCCCGGCCCCGACCCCGGCCTCTCACGGCTCTAGAAGGGGGCGTGGGTGTCTGTTCATCAGATCCGCTTGTACGTGTCCTCACCATCTGTGAGAGAATAGAATACAGAAATATAGAATCTCTGAAGTCAACAAATTTTCGCACGACAAGGAATTAAACTAGTGAAATGTTTTCCTAATAGTTCCATAGCTTCCCGAAGATAAGTACAGACGTCTCTCTAACGATCCGCGAGACTCTACTAAACTAGTTTATGACTCACGACACCTATGAACCTAGAGCTCTGATACCAACTTGTCACAACCCAATTTTCCCTCCGTGTGACGCCGTGACAATACCTAGTCTCTACAACTAGGTAAGCCTAACATTTGCGGAATAATAAAATAAAAATATAAATTTAACCAACTATTCAAAAATACACAACAAATCTCAAAACTCAGAATATCGTGAATCACAAATTACAGAAGGAAAAATATAGTGTCTCTATACATCAGAATCTAACAAAGAAAAATACAGAAGATAATGGACATGAGAAAGAGTAGAAGGGGACTCCGAGGTCTGCGGACGCGGCAGATATACCTTGAAGTCTCCAAAGCTGTCCCGGCTCACTGATAGTACGGCTGATAAGGTACACCTAGATCTGCACACGAAAAACTTGTGCAGAGAGTAGTATGAGTACACCACAATCGGTACTTAGTAAGTGCCAAGCCTAACCTCAGTCGAGTAATGACAAGGTCAGGTCAAGGCCCCACTGACAAATATATAATAAAACAATATAGAGTGTAATATCACAATAAAATAAAAGCTGAAATTTAACAATAATGAAATCATAGAAGGTAACAACTTAGTATACAGAAACACAACAGGGGATCTCCCGAGATACCGTCCCGTAGTCCCAAACGTAAATGTACAGGGGAATCTCCCGGAATACCGTTCCGTAGTCCCAAAGTAAATGTGCAGGGGGATCTCCCGGAATACCGTTCCGTAGTCCCAAAGTAAATGTGCAGAGGGATCTCCCGGAATACCGTTTTGTAGTCCCAAAGTAAATATGCAGGGGGATCTCCCGGAATACCATTTCGTAGTCCCAAAGTAAATATGCAGTACAGAGGGATCTCCCTAAATACCGTTCCGTAGTCCCAAAATAAATATGCAACGCGAATGATAGAAATACAACTACATCACGAAATTCTTACAATTTAGACTAAGTATGAGTTAGGAAAGAAGCAGGAAGTTCATTAAGCATGCTGCACATAATTCACATAAACAATTAAAACACGTAGACATGTTGTATTAGACTAAACGTGATAGCTACACATATTGGAATAATTCAATTAAGAACTGAAAATAGATTAGTACTCATTAAAATGGTATAACTCAAAATAACAGAAAAATATATTGCTGCTCAGTAAGAAAATCAGGTTTTCCACAACTAACCCGTGTACGTACTCGTCACCTCACGTACACGATGCTCATATAGCACAATAGTTCCAAATCTTAAGGGGATTCCCTCCCCCCCCCACAAAGTTAGGCAAGCCACTTATCTCGAACCAAGCTCAATCAATCGGTCACAATGCCTTTCCCACGAATATCCGGCTATGAATGGCCCAAATCTAGCCAAAAGCAATTACATATCATAAATACAACAATAATAAACTTATCTAATTAACGAAATCAACATTTTTAACAAAAATTCCAAAATTAACTCAAAATCGCATGTAGGGCCCACGTCTCAAAATTCGACAAAAATTACAGAATATGAACGCCCATCTAACCACGAGTCCAACCATACAAATTTCACCAAAATCCGACATCAACTCGAACCTCAAATCTTCAATTAAAATCTATGAAGATTTCTACCATTTTTAACCCAATATTTACCCATTTGAACCTAACAATCTTTCTATGACCTTATTGGTATGTATACATAATACTCTTACACCTAAGAATCATACTACAAATCACCCATCTTTACTCCAAACCCGAAATTGAAGAATTGAGGAAATAAATTCTTACCTCTTTGAAGCCCTAGCAAGATCCTTGTGAAATCTTCAAACCTTGAACAAGAAATTGATGGATAAATGACTAAGTCTTCACTTTCTCTCTCTAAAATGCTCTCACCTCTCTCTAAAATGTCAAATGAAACCCTTCAAAATGACCCCCAATAGTGTTTTATAAGAATGGGGTCGGATTTTATTAAATCAGAAAAATGAAGCTCCGTAATAGGTTCTGTGGTCGCATATGCGACCGCATAATAGTTATACGGACCGCATATCGGTCAAATAATCGGTGTCCAAAATTGACAAATATCTGACTGTGTATGCGGTCACTATGCAGCCCACATACCTGTTCTGCGGTCGCATAGTGACCGCAGAACAGTTATGCGGTCACATAGTCGACCGCAGATTTCATCCAAACTGGCCCTCTTTTGCCTCACTTCTGCAGCCATTATGCGGCCCACATCTGGTACTAATTGATCTACCTCGATACCACAAAACCTTAATTTTTTTAGCAAAATTTTCTGGGTCACTACACATACGTCAACATCTGGTCAACCTTTTCAACTGAATTTCGAAACCTTAGAACTAAGTGTTCCAGATCATTCAAAAACCTCACCGGACCTGAACCAATTACCCCCGACAAGTCACATAACAAATGTAAAGTATAAATTGAGTAGTAAATGGGGAAACATGATTATAATACTCAAAACGACCGGCCGGGTCATTACAGTGATGCATTTGTTTTACATTGGTTATCTGAAAAGAAAATAAAATATCTTATTTATTATGGAAAGGATTTTTGGAAAATTATTGTTTTCAAACTTATTCATATTTTTGGCAACTCCGGTAAATGATTTGGATTTTTATTGATGTACTTAAAAGGTAGAACTATTTTCAGAAATCATATTTTTTTGTTGAGCATTTGATTGTTGAGTTATTTATGGTATTACTTGTTTTATGTTGTTATGAACTATTGTTGGTTATTGAAGTTGGGACCCGACCTTGGTACAAGCTCGTCACTACTTTCAACATAAGGTTAGGTTTGTTACTTATTGAGTACATGGGGTTGGTTGTACTCATACTACACTTCTTCACCTTGCGTGCAGATATTGGCCGTTGATGTTGCTGCGTTCGTTGGGAGTTGGATCAGAAGGTGTACCTGCGTTCCGGTTGTAGCTGCCTCTTGTTCATGGTAGCCTAGATTCATAAAACTCTGTTTATGTACTTTTCAAACTGATGATGTATTTATTTGATACCAGTGTTGTAAACTCTATTCTTAGAAGCTCATGATTTGTACTACCAGTTCTTGGAAAATGTATAAGATTAAGATTTTACTTTACTTAAATTACTTTAATAATTGTTAATGAAATTGGATAGTTGATAATTGGCTTACCTAGCGGGTTGAGTTGGGTGCCATCATGACTAGTTGGATTTTGGGTCGGGACATATATATATATATATATATCAATATTTATTTACCTATATCCATATCGATCCATTTCTATACCATATTAAAAGCACGAAGGTTCTTAGTAAAATTTCGTTTGCCTTTTTTACGTTTTAAAAATAGATTTTACATCGAACACAATTGTAATTTAAGTTACTTTCCTAATATTTAGCATATTTAATCACCTAAAATTTTGTTTAATAAATATTTTCTTATTAAACTAAGTAAGAACTCCTAATCTTTAGCCTTTAGTCGTTACAACATATTAATTAAATAAAAAAACGTGAGCACCATCCAATAGAATACAATTAATTAAATAATATTTACCTAGAATGAAAGACTAGAATTTAAAACTAACCCTTTTCTTTTCATTTCAAACTTGATCTTCATTTTAAAAAAGGTTATATTCTGAAATCCCTCAATGTTTTTTATGTTAAATATTATAAGTAATACTTCATTTAATAATTATTTAATTATTTTTAATATTTAGAAGCTTAAAATTAATTAAAATTTTACTTATTAATTTGTTTTCTTATTTGAACTATGTAGAAAGTTATAATATTTATAGCTTTATTAAATTTTACTTTGTATAAGTTTTACACTTAAATTATATATAAATGATAAAAAAATAGATGAAGGAAAAATAAAAAGATTTAAGAAAGAAGAGGTACGAGTTCTTGATCAATAACATAAATATTTCATCTTTTAAAAATATACAAGACTACTGCACCAATAAATTTTTTCAATATTATATTTTTAACTTTTAAAAGTTTTAAATGCTATTATAATTATGCGGAATGTTGAGCACAAATCAATAATATGCACAAAACTAACAAGATAATTTATGAGATTTTTTAATTTTAATCCATGATACATTTAGCTAAATATGAGTGAGTTCATTAGCTAGCTTTCAATTGTTGATTCACTTACTAGCTTGCTTTATTTTTTTAATGTCTTTATTTTTGTTTATTATTGTACATTAATTTTGTATTTATTTAAAGTTCGTAGATTATTAGTTGCCCGCTTATATGCTGTAAGTTGTATCATTCAAAAGTATTTAGATTTTTCAAGACTTGCCGTGATGAAGTTGAGATTATCATCCCAATATCTTATATCTTTTAATGGATTGGATAACTCATTCAATATTACACAAAAACGTAAATTTAAAGTGTGTCTTAAGCTATTAAAGTTTGCAAGGAATTTTTAAAGAAGTTATTATAATATATTTATGTAACTAATGTCTTTACATTTTTTTAGAGTTAGCTCTTCATATTCCTGTAAGTGTATTCGTTACGGAAGTTACTTTTTACAATTTCAATGCTCTTTAATGATAGCATCAAAAGAAATTCTAAATTGCTAAAAGTTGGAAAGTGGGTTAAAGCATTTCCCTCTAAAACATCATCACATAACACTATCTCACGAATATTGAAGTTGAGATTATCATCCCAAAGCAAGTATGTGTAATCTGCTCCTTCACATTTTAAATATAATATGATCGCTTGCCTTATATGCACCTTTCCGGCGTTGTAACGATCCGGCCGGTCGTTTTGAGAGTTGTAGTCCCGTTCCCCCATTTACTACTCATTTTATGCTTAATAATTGTTATGTGACTTTCCGAGGTAATTGGTTCAATTCCGGGAATGTTTAAGAATGAGTTGAGACACTTAGTCTCAAGGTTTGAAAGCTTAAGTTGAAAAGGGTGACCGGATGTGAATTATGTGTAAATGGCTCCGGAATGGAGTTTTGATTGTTCTGATAGCTTCATTGGGTGATTTTGGACTTAGGAGTATGTCCGAATTTTGATTTAGAGGTCCGTAGTTGAATTAGGCTTGAAATAACGAAAGTTGAAAATTTAAAGTTTCACTGAGAGTGGACTTTGTGGTTACCGGACTCGGATTGGGGTTCCAGGAGTTGGAGTAGGTCCGTAGTGTTATTTGTGACTTGTGTGCAAAATTTGAGGTCAATTGGACGTGATTTTGATAGGTTTCGGCATCGAATGTAGAAGTTAAAAGTTTAAAAGTTCATTAGGCTTGAATCGATGCGCGATCCGTGGTTTTAGCGTTGTTTGATGTGATTTTAAGGCTCGACTAAGTTCGTATCGTGTTTTAGGACTTGTTGGTATATTTAGTTGAGATCCCGGGGGCCTCGGGATGATTTCATACGGTTAACAGATCAAATTTGGAATTTGAAAGATTGCTGAAGCACTAGCTCTGGTGCAATCGCACCTGCGAAATTTTAATTTGCAGGTGCGAGCTCGCAGAAGCGAGCAGGGGAGCGCAGAAGCAGCCTGAGAAGGGGAGTGCAGTGGTCGCAGGTGCGAGGGGATTTCCGCACCTGCGTGGTCGCAAATATGGCGTGTTTGGGGAAGAAGCGGAGTTGGCCAGCTAGGGGTCTATGCGCAGGTGTGATGGAATTTTCGCACATGCGAGAGCGCAGATGTGAAGGAAGCGTCGCAGAAGCGAAGGAGGGCATGAGAGGTATGTACGCAGAAGCGGAGGAAATTCTACAAAAGTGAAACTGCAGGTGCGGTTAAGTGATCCGCAGAAGCGAAAAGGCTGGGCAGTGTATTAAAATCGAGGTTCCGTGATTTTCATCATTTTGGACATTTCAAGCTCGGCTTAGGCAATTTTTGAGAGGGATTTTGAAGGTATTCTTGAGGTAAGTCACTTGTGATCATTTTTATTCAATAATTTTGGTTCCCCATTGAATTTTTCACCTAGTGTGTGTGTGTTTTTGAGGTGTAATTTTGGGAGTTAAGGCTAGAGATTTGAAGAGTTTAATTTAGAGATTTGAGTAATGATTTGGTATCGGAATTTGGTAAACTTGGTATTGTAACGACCCGACCGGTCGTTTTGCTTTCTAGAACCCCGTTCCCCTAAATAAGACTTCCCGTATATACTTTTACTGATTTATGACTTGCGGGGATGGTTGGTTCGGGATTTGGAAGAGTTTGGGTTGAAATCGGAACACTTGGTTCCTTAAAGTTGGCTTGAAAGGCCAAGTTTGACTTTGGTCAACATTTTAAGCAAACGACCTCAGAATCGGGATTTGACGGTTCCAATAGGTTTGTATGATGATTGCGGACTTGGGCATATGTTCGGATCGAGTTTTGGATGACCCGACAGCGTTTTGGCACCCAATAGTGAAAGTTGGTTCTTGAATGTTTTAGAAGTTCTTTAAATTTGGTTTGGAGCGGGTTTTGGTGATATCGAGGTCCAAATAGAATTCCGAGATCGGATAGTTCCGTAGTGTCATTTAAGACTTGCACGCAAAATTTGGTGTCATTCCGAGTAGTATAAGTACGTTTCGGCGCATTGGAAGTAAATTGAAGAACTTGAAATTCTTAAGTTTGATTCAATTAGTTTTAGGGTGTGATTCTTAGTTTTAATATTAATTCGGGCGTTCCGAAAGTTCGAGCGAGTCCATTTTCTAATTTCAAAGTTGTTGGTACGTTCGAACGGGTCCCCGGGGGCCCCGAGTGTCAATCGGACGAGGCTCAAACCAAGTTGGAATTTGGAAGCCTAAGCTGAAGCTCCAGCTGCTGTCATAATCGCACCTGCGCTTGGTCAGCCGCAGGTGCGAGCTCGCAGGTACGAGCCCATGATCGCAGATGCATCCCAGCGTAGGCTGCCCAGTCATCGCAGAAGCAGAAGAAGGACCGCACC
Source organism: Nicotiana tomentosiformis (assembly GCF_000390325.3). Lineage (NCBI taxonomy): Eukaryota > Viridiplantae > Streptophyta > Magnoliopsida > Solanales > Solanaceae > Nicotiana > Nicotiana tomentosiformis. The sequence continues at coordinate 80,945,841 of NC_090823.1, read as the reverse complement.
TGCGAAAGCCCATGTGCGAAGGAAGGCATTGCAGGAGTGGGCAGTGTCGCAGATGCGCGTCGTTTGTCGCTGATGCGTGGCCGCAAGTGCGATCACCTGGGCACAAAAGCGAGATGAGGCAGCCTGGCTTTGGTCTGCACCTGCGCGAGTTGTCCGCAAAAGCGAAGCCGTAGGTGCGTCAATTTAACCGCAGGTGCGGAAGTCGTTGTAGGGCAGTGTGTTTTAAATCGAACTTTGAGCACTTTTGCGCACTTCTTACTCTTCTTGGGGGCGATTTTGGAGCTAGTTAGAGAGGGAATTTCCATCAACTAGTTGAGGTAAGTAATTTCTATCAAATGTGAGTTAAATACATAGTTTATGGGTAGATTATAATATGTAAATTGGTAAAAAATTTGGGTTTAGATGAAAACCTAGATTTTTGATAAAAATAGGATTTAACCACGAAATTTGTTATGAAATTTAGTAAAAATCATATGTTTATGTTCCTAAGGTTATGGGTAACAACTTTCTTTAAAAATTTCTACAAATCCGAGCATGTGGGCCCGGGGTGATTTTTGAAATCTTGCAATTTAAGTTGGATAATCACTTAAATGGTAGAATTATGAACCTTTGAGCATAGATTGATTAGTTTATGTAATGTTTGACTAGCTTCGAATCGTTTGGCGTCAAATTTGGAGATTTGAGCGCGTTCTTAAATTGGGAAGTATGCTTTGAGATGAGGTAAGTCTCCGGAGTGACGAGAGTCCATACGTAGCTACTATTCCTGTTATGTCCGGGTAGTCTTAGGCTTACACCATGCCTTGTTGATATGATTATTGCTTTATGTATATTGTTTGTCTTGAGAAGGGAGGAATGAAGTGCGCTTATTAAATGTTTCAAAAGGAATTTGGAATTGAGGAAACATAATGGGATCTTAAAAGTTTTCATTTGAATGTCGTATTTTGAAAAGAATGGGAGTGTACTATAAATATTTATGAGATTCTTTGTGTAACCGCGTCGCATGTATGATTCACGAGCAGGGTAATTCCTTAAATTTATGTTTGACCGTGTCGCATGTATGATTCACGAGCGGGGAAAATAGATGCATCTATGGTTCGCGCCGTTCGACCCTCGACAGTGCATAATTTAAATATTTTGTTGGATCGGGCCGTACGACCTCGGCATAATTGCGCATGCTAATTATTTGGAAATTTTCCATGGTTTATTCTGTTTAAATGCCTTGAAATGTAAGTTGCTAAATAGTATTACTGAAATTTAAGTTATAATTATGAAAGAAAGACTTATCTCTTCCTGTTGTTGAACTGACAGTATCATTCATGATATCCATGCTTAGTATAATGCTTTAAATTACATTATTATTAACCCAGTAAGTGTCAAGTCGACCCCTCTTCGCTACTTCTTTGAGGTTAGGTGGGATACTTACTGGGTACATATTGTTTATGTACTCATGCTATGCTTCTGTACTTAATTGTACAGGATCTGAGGCTGGTGCATCTTGTTACCCGCCCGACGCGCATACCTGATTTTTGACCGAGACTTCACGGTGAGCTGCCTTTCTGAGCCGTTCAACAGCATGTCGGAGTTTCTCTTTTGTTTTATCTGTCTATTCTATTTTAGACAGTAGGATAGTCATCTTTTGTATATTCTACTAGTTGCCCACACACTTGTGACACCAGATCTTGGCACTTATTAGTAGACTTTGATTTTTGGGTTGTAATTTGATAGTTATAACTGCTTTTAGATGTTTCTGTTGTTTGCCTTAAAATCCTTTATTTATTAGATGCTTTAAACGTAAGTAAAGCTAAATGTCAAAATTTCTTCATAAACAAAAGAAAAAGAATGGGAAATCACTATGTAGTTCACTGTTGGCTTGTCCAGCAATGGTGCTGGACGCCATCACGGCCTGCCATGAAGTTGGGTCGTGATAGGTATGGTTGGACTCGTAGTTGAATGGGCTTCCGGATTTTGTAACTTTTGTTGGATTCCGAGATATGGGCTCGGGGGTCGACTTTGAGTTGAATTTTTTACTTTTGATTAAGAATTTAGTATTTTCTTATGAAATTGATTCCTATAGCTTGAGTTGATCATATCGAATTATTTGTGGCTAGATTCGAAGCATTCGGAGGCCGATTCGCGAAGCAAGGGCTTGTTGGAGTAGAGTTTTGCACAGTTTGAGGTAAGTAACACTTCTAAACTTGGTTTTGAGGGTATGAAACCCCGAATTTCGTGTTATGTGATTGGTGTTGAGGTGACGCACATGCTAGGTGACGGGCGTGTGGGTGTGCACCGTAAGAATTGTGACTTGGTCGATTCCATGGAGCTGTATAGTTGAATAATCTTGTTGTTAACCGTATTTTCACCATGTGTTAGAACAATTGAGTTGTCAGTCATGTTAGAAATCCTGCTTAGGCGACATGTTGGTACCGTTGGGACCCACATAAGTTGTGTTACATGTTGAATTATTTGCTTAATTTTTCATTTTTACTCAGTCACAGCTATTATTTGCATATTGTATCCTAGTCTCTGTTATCCTTTATTGGTACATCATATCATCATTATTTGGGCTGATTATCATGACTCTTGTGAGCCCGGGAGACTAGAGAGATTAATGACTTAGCGAGGCTGAGGGTCTATTGTGAGTGATATTCATGGGATCGGGCTGCATGCTGCAGCAGGCTTTATTGATTCATGCCAGGATTTGGCTTATTATAGAGCTTGGGCTGGATAGGCCCCTCGAGAGTCTGCACATGCACAATGGGCGCAATTGCTAGCAATTTATTTACATTTGGGTTGGATCTGCTCTAGTTGTATTTGCATTTGGGCTAGATCAGCCCTGGTTTTATTTGCATTTGGGCTGGATCTGCCTGTTCTATGCTGAATTTTATTGTAAAACCTGAAAGCATGTCTAAATTCTTGTATTGTCACTTGTAGATTATGAATTTCTGAGACCTCACTCTCATATTTTTCTGTAACTTTCTGTACTGTTAATGCTGTATGTGCACTATAATACTTGAACCCGTCACTACTTTTAGTCCAAAGGTTAGATTGTTATTTATTGAGTTGGTTGTACTCATGCTACACCCTGCACCTCCTGTGCAGATCCAGGTGTTTTCGTTTACGGCGGTTGCTGATTCACAGAGCTGAGACATTCGGAGATCATCAAGGTAGCTGCTTTGGGCGTCCGCAGTCCTTGACTCTCCTCCCCTATCCTCCAGTTTATTTATTTGGTTCTACTTTCCAGACATTGTACCAGACTATGTCATTATGTAGTTGCTCATGTACTCAGTGACACCCCAATTTTAGGAAAACTTATGTGTTGCATTATGATATTCTATTCCATTTTATGAGATTCTTATTTATTTAAACCGTTTTAGTAAATTTCAAGTTGAAAGTGTCGGAATTGTCTGAGTAGTCGGCTTGCCTAGTACTATGATAGGCGCCATCATGACAGGTTGGGTTTTGGGTCATGACAAGTTAGTATTAGAGCCTAGGTTACATATGTCTCACGAGTCACGAGCAGGTTTAGTAGAGTCTTGTGGATCGGTACGGAGACATCCGTATCTATCTTCGAGAGGTAGCCGAACCCTTAGGAAAACTTCACATTCTTGTATTCTTGTCGTGCGAATTTGTTGATTCCGAAAACTAAACTTATGTTATTCTATTCTCTCACAGATGGTGAGGACACGTGCTACCACACAGGGCGCACAACCACTAGTACCACCGGCTAGGGCCAAGAAAGGCCGGGTCGCGGTAGGGGCCGCGATAGGGACATAGGTGCAACCTATACATCAGTTAGAGTAGCGCCTGCAGATCCACCAGTTGCTCCAGCTCAGGAGCAAGTTCCAGATGTGGTTGAGCCGGTAGGGCCAGCTTAGGCACCAGCTGTGTCGATTGTGATTCCAGGCCTTCAAGAGGCTTTGACTTAGATTTTGACTATGTGCACTAGCCTTTCTTAGGCGGTTTCTGTTCAGACGGTTCCAGTCACTTCTTAGGCCGGGGGAGGTACTCAAATTCCCACCGCCCATACTCCAGAGCAGGTGATGCAGGGTCTTCAGACATCGGGGGTACTACCAGCCCAGCTGGTTGCAGTTGCTCATGCCCAGGTGGGTCCTGTTATGACTGATGATGAGCAAAGGAGACTGAGAGATTTGGAAGGCTCCAGCCTCCATCATTTAGTGGGGCTGAGTCAGAGGATGCCTAGGACTTCTTGGATAGGTGCCAGCAGATTTTTCGCACGACGGGTATTCTGGAGACCAGTGGGGTCTCGTTCACTACTTTTTAGTTTACTGGGGTTGCCTTCACATGGTGGGAGGCCTATGAGAGGCGTAGGCTAGTTGGTGCAGCACCACTTACATGGCATGGGTTCTCCATTCTCTTCTTGGAGAAGTTTGTGCCACAAACCCGCAGGGAGGAGCTGCGCAGACATTTCAAGCAGCTATGTTAGGATGGAATGTCTGTGACCCAATATGAGATGAGGTTTTTAGAGTTGGCTCGTCACGCAGTTTGGTTGGTTCCCACTGAGTGGGAAAGGATTAGGAGGTTCATTGACGACATCTATTATCGGTACCATTTTGTTATAATTCGAGAGAGTGTATCAGGTTCTACGTTCGACGAGGTGGTTGTTATTGCTCGGTGTCTAGAAATGGTTCGTAGTCAGGAGCGTGAGGAAAGGGAGGTCAAAAGGCCTCATGGTTTGGGTGGTTTCAGTGGTGTTCCTTCTGGGGGACAGTCCTACCACAGCAGGGGTCGTCCTTATAGGCCCCCTTAGATGTCTCGTCTAGTTCAACGTGGTGCATCATCTAGCCATGGTTAGTTCAGTGCTAGACCGGGTTAGTCACCTCTCAGTGCTCTCCCAGCTCAGAGTTCATCTCGTGCACCTTCAGTTTAGGGTTCATCTGCACTAGTTTCCTCTGGTAGTTATTCTGGTTCATGTGGTTCACCTTAGCATTTGCCACTATTTCCTGAGAGGGGATGTTTCGAGTGTGGAGAGTTGGGTCATGTGAAGAAGTTTTGTCTCTACCTTATCGGAGATCCAGTTCAGCAGAGGAGTCAGGCCACGACTTCAACACCAGTTACTTCACCACCCGTCCAGCCATCTCGAGGTAGGGCTTAGGCAGCTAGAGGTCGCCCTAGAGGAGGAGGCCGCTTAGCTGGCGGTCAAGCCCGATTCAATACTATTCCTGCCAGACCAGATGTTGTTGCTACAGACACAATGATAACAGGTATTGTCTCAGTATGCCACAAATATGCTTCTTTATTATTTGACCCTGGTTTCACTTATTCGCATGTATCATCGTATTTTGCTTGTTATCTGGATATGCCCCATGAGTCCTTAGTTTCATTTGTTCATGTCTCTATGCCAGTGGGCGATACTATTGTTATGGACCATATATATCGATCGTGTGTAGTGACTATTGGGGGATTGGAGACTAGAGTTGATCTCTTATTGCTTAGTATGGTCGATTTTGATGTGATCTTGGGTATGGATTAGTTGTCTCCATGTCATGCTATTCTGGATTGTCATGCCAAGACCGTGACATTGGCGATTCCGGGGTTGCCAAGGATTAAGTGGAGAGGTTCTCTGGATTACGTTCCCAGCAAGGTGATTTCTTATTTGAAGACCCAACAGATGGTTGGGAAGGGGTGTATGTCTTATTTGGCCTTTGTGAGGAATGTTGATGCTGATACTCCTACTATTGATTCTGTTCCGGTGGTGCAAGACTTTCCAGATGTATTTTTTGCAGACCTGCTGGCATGCCGCCCGACAGGGATATTGACTTTGGTATTGACTTGGTGCCAGGCACTCAGCCCATTTCTATTCCTCCGTATCGAATGACACCAGCTGAGTTGAAGGAATTGAAAGAAAAACTTCAGGAACTTCTTGATTAGGGGTTTATTAGGCCCAATGTGTTGCCTTGGGGTGCACCGGTTCAGTTTGTGAAGGAGAAGGATGGTACTATGCGGATGTGGATCGATTATAGGCAGTTGAACAAAGTTATAATCAAGAACAAGTATCCTTTTCCGCGCATTGATAATCTATTCGACCAGCTTCAAGGAGCGAGGGTGTTTTCTAAGATTGATTTGAGGTCTGGGTATCACTTGTTGAAGATTCGGGAGACGGATATTCTAAAGACAGCATTCAAAACCCGTTATGGTCACTATGAGTTCCTTGTGATGTCTTTTGGGATGACCAACGCCCCAGCGACATTCATGCATCTGATGAACAGTGTCTTTCAGCCATATCTTGATTCGTTTGTCATTATATTCATTGATGATATCCTGGTGTACTCACATAGCCAGAAGGAGCATGCCCAGCATTTGAGGATTGTACTACATCGGCTGAGGGAGGAGAAACTTTATGCCAAGTTCTCCAAGTGTGAGTTTTGGCTTAGTTCGGTGGAGTTCTTGGGGCATATGGTGTCTAGTAAGGGGAATAATGTGGATCCAAAGAAGATAGAGGCGGTTCAGAGTTGGCCCAGATCGTCCTCAGCTACAGAGATTCGGAGCTATCTCGACTTGGCCGATTATTATCGTCGCTTTGTGGAGGGTTTCTCCTCTATTGCATCGCATTTGACCAAATTAACCTAGAAGGGTGGTCCTTTCAGGTTGTCAGATGAGTGTGAGGAGAGCTTTCAGAAGCTCAAGACTGCCTTGACCACAACTCCAGTTCTAGTTTTGCCTTCAGCGTCAGGCTCTTATATAGTGTATTATTATGCTTCTCGGATTGGTATTGTGTGTGTCTTGATGTAGGGGGTAGAGTGATTGCTTATGCTTCGCGTCAATTGAAGCCTCATGAGAAGAACTACCTTATTCATGATTTGGAGTTAGCTGCCATCATTCATGCATTGAAGATTTGGAGGCACTATCTATATGGAGTGTCTTGTGAGGTATTTATAGATCATCGGAGTCTCCAGCACTTGTTCAAACAAAAGGATCAAAAGTTGAGGCAGCGGAGATGGCTGAAGCTGCTAAAGGACTATAATATTACTATTCTGTATCATCCCGGGAAGGCCAATGTGGTGGTCGATGCCTTGAATAGAAAGGCGGTGAGTATGGGTAGCCTTACATTCATTCCTATTGGTGAGAGACCGTTTGTAGTTGATGCTCAGGCCTTGGCCAACCAGTTCGTGAGATTAGATATTTCGGAGCCCAGTCAGGTTCTAGCTTGTGTGGTTTCTCGGTCTTCCTTATATGATCGATTAGAGAGCGCTAGTATGATGATCCCCATTTGCCTGTCCTTATGGACACAGTTCAGCACGATGATGCTAAGTATGTTACTATTGGGGATGATAGGGTGTTGAGGATGCAGGGTCAGATTTGTGTGCCTAATGTAGATAGGCTACGTGAGTTGATTCTTGAGGAGGCCCACAATTCGCAGTATTCTATTCATCCAGGTGCCGCGAAGATGTACCAGGACTTCAGGCAGCACTACTGGCGGAGGAGGATGAAGAAGGATATAGTGGGGTTTGTAGCTCAGTTCCTAAATTGTCAGCAGGTGAAGTATGAGCATCAGAGACAGGGCGGATAGCTCCAAAGGCTTGAGATTCCGGAGTGGAAATGGGAGCGTATCACCATGGACTTTTTAGTTGGACTCTCATAGACTTCGAGGAAGTTTGATTCTATTTGGGTGATTGTGGATCGGCTGACCAAGTCCACGCACTTCATCCCAGTTGGGACTACTTATTCTTTGGAGCGGTTGGTGGAGATTTACATCCGCGAGATTGTTCACCTTCACGGTGTACCGGTATCCATCATTTCAGATTAGGGCACGCAGTTTACATTGCAATTTTGGAGAGCCGTGCAGCTAGAGTTGGGCACACAGGTTGATCTGAGCACAACATTTCAGCCTCAGACGGACGGGCATTCCGAGCGTACTATCAAATATTGGAGGATATGATAGGCGCTTGTGTTATAGATTTTGGGGGTTCATGGGATCAATTTCTGTCGCTCGCAGAGTTTGCCTACAATAACAACTACCAATCGAGCATTCAGATGTCTCTATATGAGGCTTTGTATGGGAGATGGTGTCGGTATCTGGTGGGATAGTTTGAGCTGGGTGAGGCTAGGCTATTGGGTACTGACTTGGTTCGGGATGCTTTGGATAAGGTTAAATTGATTCAGGATCGGCTTCGCACTGCGAAGTCTAGACAAAAAAGTTATGCCGATCGAAAGGTTCGTGATGTTGCTTACATGGTTGGGGAGAAGGTACTGCTCAAGGTTTAACCCATGAAGGGTGTTATGAGGTTCAGGAAGAGGGGAAAATTGAGCCCTCGATATATTGGGCCGTTTGAAGTATTTCAGAGGATTGGGGAGGTGGCTTACAAGATTGCCTTGGCGCCTAGTTTGTCGAGTGTTCATCTAGTATTTCATGTTTCTACGCTCTGGAAGTATGTCGGTGATCCATCACATGTTCTGGATTTCAGGACAGTTCAGTTGGATGGTGATTGGACTTATGATGTGGAGCCGGTGGCCATTTTGGATCAGAAGGTTCAAAAGTTGAGGTCAAAAGACATAGATTCAGCGAAGGTGTAGTGGAGAGGTCAGCCAGTTGAGGAGGCTACTTGGGAGATCGAGTGGAAGATGCGGAGCAGATATCCACACCTATTTGAGACTCCAAGTACGATTCTAGAATAGTATGAGAATGAATGTTTGTTTAAGTGGGGGAAGATGTAACGACCCGGCCGGTCGTTTTGAGAGTTGTAGCCCCGTTCCCCCATTTAGTGATCATTTTATGCTTAATAATTGTTAAGTGACTTGCGGGGTAGCTGGTTCGATTTACGGAATATTTCAGAATGAGTTAAGGCACTTAGACTTAAGGTTTGAAAGCTTAAGTTAAAAAGGCTGACCGGATGTGAATTATGTATAAATGGTTCTGGAATGGAGTTTTGATGGTTCTAAACAGCTTCGTTGGTTGATTTTGGACTTAGGAGTTTGTCCGAATAGTGATTTGGAGGTCCGTAGTTGAATTAGGCATGAAATGGAGAAAATTGGAAATTTAGAAGTTTGACCGAGAGTGGACTTTGTGGTTACCAGGCTCGGATTGGGGTTTCGCAAATCGGAGTAAGTCTGTGGTGCACTTGTGACTTGTGTTATAAATTTGAGGTCAATCGAACGTGATTTGATAGGTTTCGGTATCGAATGCAGAAGTTGGAAGTTCAAAAATTTATTAGGCTTGAATCGATGCGCGATCCGTGGTTTTAACATGTTTCATGTGATTTGAAGGCTCGACTAAGTTCGTATTATTTTTTTGGACTTGTTGGTATACTTGGTTGAGGTCGTGGGGGCCTCGGGTTAGTTTCAGATGGTTAACAGATCGAATTTGGGATTTGAAAGATTACTAAAGCACCAGCTCTGGTGCAATCGCACCTGCAGAATTGTGATTCGCAGGTGCGAGTTCGCAGAAGCAAGCAGGGGAGCGCAGAAGCAGCCTGGGAAGGGGAGTGCAGTGGTCGCAGGTGCGAGGGTATTTCCGCACCCGCGTGGTCGCAGATGCGGCATGTTTGGCGTAGAAGCGGAGTTGGCCAGCTGAGAGTCTGTGCGCAGGTGCGATGGAATTTCCGCACCTGCGAGAGCGTAGATATGGAGGAAGCATCGCAGAAGCGAAGGAGGGCATGAGAGGTATGTACGCAGAAGCGGAGGAAATTCTACAAAAGTGAAACTGCAGGTGCGGTTAAGTTATCCGCAGAAGCGAAAAGGCTGGGATGTGTATTAAAATCGAGGGTTCCGTGATTTTCATCATTTTGGACATTTGAAGCTCTGCTTAGGCGATTTTTGAGAGGGATTTTGAAGGACTTCTTGAGGTAAGTCACTTATGATTATTTTTATTCAATAATTTTGGTTCCCCATTGAATTTCCCACCTAGTTTGTGTGTTGTTGAGGTGTAATTTTAGGAGTTGAGGCTAGGGATTTGGAGAGTTTAATTTGGGGATTTGAGTGGTGATTTGGTATCAGAATTTGGTAAACTTGGTATGGTTGGACTCGTGGTTGAATGGGCTTCCGGAGTTAATGACTTTTATTAGATTTCGAGATGTGGGCCCGGGGGTCGGCTTTGAGTTGACTTTTTGACTTTTGATTAAGAATTTATTATTTTATTATGGGATTGAATCCTATAGCTTGAGTTGATCGTATCGAATTGTTTGTGGCTAGATTTGAGGCATTCGGAGTCCGATTCGCGAAGCAAGGGCTTGTTGGAGTAGAATTTTGCACAGTTTGAGGTAAGTAACACTTCTAAACTTGGTTCTAAGGGTATGAAACCGCGAATTTTGTGTTACGTGATTGGTGTTGAGGTGACGCACATGCTAGGTGACGGGCGTGCGGGTGTGCACCGAAAGAATTGTGACTTGGTCGAGTCCTTGGAGCTGTATAGTTGAATAATCTTGTTGTTAACCGTATTTTCACCATGTGTTAGAATAATTGAGTTGTCAGCCATGTTAGCAATCCTGCTCAGGCTACATGTTGGTACTGTTGGGACCCACAAAATTTGTGTTACATGTTGAATTATTTGCTTAATTTTTCATTTTTACTCAATCACAACTATTATTTGCATATTGTATCCTAGTCTCTGTTGTCCTTTATTGGTACATCATATCATCATTGTTTGGGCTGATTATCATGATTCTTGTGAGCCCGAGAGACTGGAGAGACTAATTACTGAGCGAGGCTAAGGGTCTATTGTGAATGATATTCATGGGATCGGGCTGCATGCCGCAACATGCTTTATTGATTCATGCTAGGATTTGGCTTATTATAGAGCTTGGGATGGATCAGCCCGTCCGAAGGCTGCACATCCACAGTGGGCACAATTGCTAGCAATTTATTTACATTTGGATTGGATCTACCCTTGTTTTATTTGCATTTGGGCTGGACCAACCCTGGTTTTATTTGCATTTGGGCTAGATCTGCCCTGTTCTATGTTGAATTTTATTGCAAAACCTGAAAGCATGTCTAAATTCTTGTACTGTCACTTGCAAATTATGAATTTCTGAGACCTCACTGTCATATGTTTTTGTAACTTTACGTACTGTTAATGCTGTATGTGGACTGTAATACTTGAACCCGTCACTACTTTCAGTCCAAAGGTTAGATTTGTTACTTATTGAGTTGGTTGTACTCACGCTACACCCCACACCTGGTGTGGAGATCCAGGTGTTTTTGTTCACGGCGGTTGCTGATTCACAGAGCTGAGACATTCGGAGATCATCGAGGCAGCTGCTTTGGTCGTCTGCAGTCCTTGACTTCCCTCACCTATCCTTTAGTTTATTTATTTGGTTCTACTTTCCAAACAGTGTACCAGACTATGTCATTACGTGGATGCTCATGTACTCAGTAACATCCCGGTTTTAGGAAAACGTATGTGTTGAGTTATGATATTCCATTCCATTTTATGAGATTCTTATTTATTTAAACTGTTTTACTAAATTTCAAGTTGAAAGTGTTGGAAATGTCTGAGTAGTCGGCTTGCCAAGTACCATGATAGGCGCCATCACGATAGGGTGGGTTTTGGGTCGTGACAAGTTGGTATCAGAGCCTAGGTTACATAGGTCTCACGAGTCATGAGCAGGTTTAGTAGAGTCTCGTGGATCAGTACAGAAATGTCTGTACTTATCTTCGAGAGGTTGCCGAACCCTTAGGAAAACTTCACATTCTTGTATTCTTGTCGTGCGAATTTGTTGATTCCAAAAACTAAACTTCTGCTATTCTATTCTCTCACAGATGGTGAGGATACGTGCTACCAGATAGGACGGACAACCATTAGTACCACTGGCTATGGCCACGGGAGGCCGAGTCACAGTAAGGGCATAAGTGCTCCAGCTCAGGAGCAGGTTCGAGATATGGTTGAGCCAGTAGGGCCAGCTCAGGCACCAGCTGTGCCCATTGTGATTCTAGGTTTCAGGAGGCTTTGACTCAAATTTTGACTGTGTGCACTAGCCTTGCTCAGGCGGTTTCTATTCAGACTGCGCCAGTCATTTCTTAGGCCGAGGAAGGTACTCAAACTCCCACCGCCCGTACTCTAGAGCAGGTGATGCAGGGTCTTTAGACACCAGGGGTACTACCAGCCCAATCAGTTATAGTTGCTCATACCCAGGTGGGTCCCATTATGACTGATGATGAGCAGAGAAGACTAGAGTGATTTGGGAGGCTCCAGCCTCCATCATTCAGAGTGGCTGAGTTAGAGGATTCATATGACTTCTTGGATAGGTGCCAGTGGATTCTTCGCACATCGCATATTCTGGAGACCAGTGGGGTCTCATTCACTACTTTTCAGTTTACTGGGGCTGCCTTCAGATGGTGGGAGGCCTATGAGAGGTGCAGGATAATCGGTGCAGCACCACTTACATGGCATGGGTTCTCCGTTCTCTTCTTGGAGAAGTTTGTGCCACAGACACACAGGGAGGAATTGCGCAGGCAGTTCGAGCAGCTACTTTAGGATGGCAAGTCTGTGACCCAATATGAGATGAGGTTTTCAGTGTTGGCTTATCACGCAGTTTGGTTGGTTCCCACTGAGTGGGAAAGGACTAGGAGGTTCATTGACGGCCTCTACTATCGGTACCATTTTTTAATGACTCGGGAGAGTGTATCAGGTGCTATGTTCGACGAGGTGGTTTATATTGCTCGGCGGCTAAATATGGTTCGTAGTCAGGAGCGTGAGGAGAGGGAGGCCAAGAGGCCTCGTGGTTTGGGTGGTTTTAGTGTTCCTTCTAGGGGACAGTCCTACCATAACAGAGGTCGTCCTTATAGGCCCCATCAGATGTATCATCTAGTTCATCGTGGTGCATCATCTAGACATGGTTTGTTTAGTGCTAGACCGGTTCAGTCACCTCTCAGTACTCTCCCAACTCAGAGTTCATCTCGTGCACCTTCAGTTCAGGGTTCATCTGCACTAGGTTCCTCTCGTAGTTATTCTGGTTCACGGGGTCTGCCTTAGTATTTGCCACCAATTTCCGAGAAGGGATGTTTCGAGTGTGGAGAGTTGGGTCATGTGAAGAAGTTCTCTCCCCACCTTACGGGAGGTCCAGTTCAGCAGAGGATTCAGGCCACGACTTCAACACCAGTTACTTCACCACCCGCCCAGCCAGCTCAGGGTGGGGCTCAGGCAGCTAGAGGTCGCCCTAGAGGAGGAGGCCGATTAGGTGGCTGTCAGGCCTGATTCTATGCTATTCCTGATAGACCAGATGTTGTTGTTGCTATAGACACAGTGATCACATGTATTGTCTTAGTATGCCACAGGGATGCTTCTTTATTATTTGACCCTGGTTCCACTTATTCGTATGTATCATCGTATTTTTCTCGTTATCTGGATATGCCCCGTGAGTCCTTAGTTTCATCTGTTCATGTCTCTATGCCAATGAGCGATACTATTATTGTGGACCGTGTATATTGGTCGTGTGTAGTGACTATTAGGGGATTGGAGACTAGAGTTGATCTTTTATTGCTTAGTATGGTCTATTTTGACGTGATCTTGGGTATGGATTGGTTGTCTCCATGTCATGCTATTCTGGATTGTCACGCCAAGATCGTGACGTTGGCGATGCCAGGGTTGCCAAGGATCAAGTGGAGAGGTTCTCTAGATTACGTTCCCAGCAGGGTGATTTCTTATTTGAAGGCCCAACAGATGGTTGAGAAGGGGTGTCTATTTTATTTGGCCTTTGTGAGGAATGTTGATGCTGATACTCCTACTATTGATTATGTTTCGGTGGTGCGAGACTTTCATTATGTGTTTCCTACAGACCTACTAGGCATGCCGCCTGACAGGGATATTGACTTGGTGCCTGGCACTCAGCCCATTTCTATTCCTCCGTATCGAATGGTACCAACTGAGTTGAAGAAATTGAAAGAACAATTTCAGGAACTTCTTGATAAGAGGTTTATTAGGTACAGTGTGTCACCTTGGGGTGCACCGGTTCTATTTGTGAAGAAGAAGGGTGGTATTATGCGGATGTGCATTGACTATAGGTAGTTGAACAAAGTTACAATCAAGAACAAGTATCCTTTGTCGCGCATTGATGATCTATTCGACCAGCTTCAGGGAGCGAGAGTGTTTTCTAAGATTGATTTGAGGCCTGGGTATCACCAGTTGATGATTCGAAACTCGGATATTCTAAAGATAGCATTCAGGACCCTTTATGGTCACTATGAGTTCCTTGTGATGCCTTTTGGGCTGACCAAAGCCCCATCGGCATTCATGTATATGATGAACAGTGCCTTTCAGCCATATCTCAACTCGTTTGTTATAGTATTCATTGATGATATCCTGGTGTACTCACGTAGCTAGGAGGAGCATGCCCAACATTTGAGGATTATACTACATCGGCTGAGGGATGAGAAGCTTTATGCCATGTTCTCCAAGTGTGAGTTTTGGCTTAGTTCGGTGGCGTTCTTGGGGCACGTGGTGTCCAGTGACGGTATTAAGGTGGATCCAAAGAATATAGATGTGGTTCATAGTTGTCCCAGACCATCCTCAGCTACGGAGGTTCGGAGCTTTCTTGGCTTGGCTGGTTATTATCGTCGCTTCATGGAGGGTTTCTCGTCTATTGCATCGCCTTTCACCAAATTGACCCAGAAAGGTGCTCCTTTCCGATGTTCGGATGAGTGCGAGGAGAGCTTTCAGAAGCTCAAGACTGCCTTGACCACAACTCCAGTTATAGTTTTGCCTTCAACGTCAGGCTCTTATACATTGTATTGTGATGCTTCTCGGATTGGTATTGGGTGTGTCTTGATGCAGGGAGGTAGAGTGATTACTTATGCTTCACGTCAGTTGAAGCCTCATGAGAAGAACTACCATGTTCATGATTTGGAGTTGGCTGCCATCATTAATGCATTAAAGAATTGGAGGCACTATCTCTATGGAGTGTCTTGTGAGGTATTTACAGATCAATGTAGTCTCCAACACTTGTTCAAACAAAAGGATCTAAACTTGAGGCAGCGGAGATGGTTGGAGCTGCTAAAGGACTATGATATTACTATTCTATATCATCCCGGGAAGGCCAATGTGGTGGCTGATGCCTTGAGTAGAAAGGCGGTGGGTATGGGTAGCCTTGCATTCATTCCTGTTGGTGAGAGACCGCTTGTAGTTCATGTTCAGGCCTTGGCCAACCAGTTCGTGATATTAGATGTTTTGGAGCGTAGTCGGGTTCTAGCTTGTGTGGTTTCTCGGTCTTCCTTATATGATCGCATCAGAGAGCGCTAGTATGATGATCCCATTTGCTTGTCCTTAAGGACACGGTTCAACACGGTGATGCTAAGGATGTTACTATTGGGGATGATGGGGTGTTGAAGATGCATGGTCGAATTTGTGTGCCTAGTGTAGATGGGCTACGTGAATTGATTCTTGAGGAGGCCCACAGTTCGCGGCATTTCATTCATCCGGGTGCCGCAAAAATGTACCAGGACTTGAGGCAGCACTACTGGTGGAGGAGGATCAAGAAGGATATAGTGGGATTTGTAGCTTGGTCTAGAGGCTTCGATTACGGAGTGGAAATGGGAGCGTATCACCGTGGATTTTGTAGTTGGACTCCCATGGACTTCGAGGAAGTTTGATGCTATTTGGGTGATTGTGGATCGGCTTACCAACTCCGTACACTTCATCCTAGTTGCGACTACTTATTCTTCGAAGCGGTTGGCGGAGATTAACATCCGTGAGATTGTTCGCCTTCATGGTGTGCCGGTATCCATCATTTCAGATCGGAGCATGCTGTTTACATTGCAATTTTGGAGAGTCGTGCAGCGAGAGTTGGGTACACAGGTTGAGCTGAGTACAACATTTCACCCTCAGACGGACGGGCAGTCTGAGCGCACGGAGGATATGCTAGGTGCTTGTGTCATAGATTTCGGGGGTTCATGGGATCAGTTTCTGCCGCTCGTAGAGTTTGCCTACAACAATAGCACCCAATCGAGCATTCAGATGGATCCGTATGAGGCTTTGTATGGGAGACGGTGTCTGTCTCTGGTGGGATGGTTTTAGCCGGGTGAGGCTAGGCTATTGGGCATTGACTTGGTTCAGGATGCTTTTGACAAGGTTAAATTGATTCAGGATCAGCTTCGCACAGCGTAGTCTAGATAGAAGAGTTACGCCGATCGGAAGGTTCGTGATGTTGCTTACATGATTTGGGAGAAGGTACTGCTCAAGGTTTCACCCATAAAGGGTGTTATGAGGTTCGGGAAGAGGGAAAAGTTGAGCCCTCGGTATATTGGGCCGTTTGAAGTGCTTCAGAGGATTGGGAATGTGGCTTACAAGCTTGCCTTGCCGCCTAGTTTGTCGAGTGTTCATCCAGTATTTCATGTTTCTATGATCCGAAAGTATGTTGGTGATGCGTCTCATGTTCTGGATTTCAGCACGTTTTAGTTGGATGGTGATTGGACTTATGGTGTGGAGCCGGTGGCCATTTTGGATCAGCAGGTCCGAAAGTTGAGGTCAAAAGACATAGCTTCAGTGAAGGTGTAGTGGAGAGGTCAGCCAGTTGAGGAGGCTACTTGGGAGACTGAGTGGGAGATGCGGAGCATATATCCACGCCTATTTGAGACTCCAGGTACATTTCTAGACCCGTTCGAGAAAGAACGTTTATTTTAGGGGGGACTACCCGACCAGTCATTTTGAGAGTTGTAGCCCCATTCCCCTATTTACTATTCATTTTATGCTTAATAATTTTTATGTGACTTTCCGGGGTAGTTGGTTCGGTTTCGGGAATGTTTCGGAATGAGTTGAGGCACATAGTCTTAAGATTTGAAAGCTTAAGTTGAAAAGGGTGACCGGACATGAATTATATGTAAATGGCTCCTGAATGGAATTTTTATGGTCCTGATAGCTTCGTTGGGTGATTTTGGACTTAGGAGTATGTCCGAATAGTGATTTGGAGGTCCGTAGTTGAATTAGGCTTGAAATGGCGAAAGTTAGAAATTTAAAAGTTTGACAGAGAGTGGACTTTGTGGTTACCGGGCTCGAATTGGGGTTCCAGAAGTTGGAGTAGGTCTGTGATGTCATTTGTGATTTGTGTGCAAAATTTGAGATCAATCAGACGTGATTTGATAGGTTTCGGCATCAAATGTAGAAGTTGGAAGTTCAAAAGTTCATTACGCTTGAATCGATGCGCGATCCATGGTATTAGCGTTGTTTCATGTGATTTGAAGGCTCGACTAAGTTTGTATCGTATTTTAGGACTTGTTGGTATATTTGGTTGAGGCCCCGGGGGCCTCGGGTTGGTTTCGGATGGTTAACAGATCGAATTTGGGATTTGAATGATTGCTGAAGCACCAGCTCTGGTGCAATCGCACCTGCGGAATTTTGATTCGCAGGTGTGAGCTCGCAGGTGCGAGCAGGGGAGCGCAGAAGCGGCCTGGGAAGGGGAGTGCAGTGGTCGCAGTTGGGAGGGGATTTCTGCACCCGCGTGGTCGCTGATGCGGTGTGTTTGGCATAGAAGCGGAGTTGGCCAGCTGAGAGTCTGCGCGCAGGTGAAATGGAATTTCCGCACCTGCAAGAGCGCAGATACGGAGGAAGCGTCGTAGAAGCGAAGGAGGGCGTTAGAGGCATGTACGCAGAAGCAGAGGAAATTCCGCAAAAGCGGAACCGCAGTTGCGGTTAAGTGATTCGTAGAAGCGAAAAGGCTGGGCAGTGTATTAAAATTGAAGGTACCGTGATTTTCATCATTTTGGACATTTCAAGCTCGACTTAGGCGATTTTTGAGAGGGATTTAGAAGGGATTCTTGAGGTAAGTCACTTGTGATCATTTTGATTCAATAATTTTGGTTCCCCATTGAATTTTTCACCTAGTTTGTGTGTTTTTGATGTGTAATTTTGGGAGTTGAGGCTAGGGATTTGGAGAGTTTAATTTGGGGATTTGAGTAGTGATTTGGTATCGGAATATGATAAACTTTGTATGGTTGGACTCGTGGTTGAATGGGATTCCGGATTTTATGACTTTTATTGGATTCTGAGACGTAGGCCTGGGGGTCGGCTTTGAGTTGACTTTTTGACTTTTGATTATTAATTTAGTATTTTCTTCTGGAATTGATTCCTAAAGCTTGAGTTGATCGTATAGAATTGTTTGTGGCTAGATTCGACGCATTCGGAGGCCGATTCGCGAGGCTATGGCTTGTTGGAGTAGAGTTTTGCACATTTTGAGGTAAGTAACACTTCTAAACTTGGTTCTGAGGGTATGAAACCCTGAATTTCGTGTTATGTGATTGGTGTTGTGGTGACACACATGCCAGGTGACGTGCGTATGGGCGTGCACCGTAAGAAATGTGACTTGGTCGATTCCATGGAGCTGTATAGTTGAATAATCTTGTTGTTAACCATATTTTCACTATGTGTTAGAACAATTGAGCTGTTAATCATGTTAGAAATCCTGCTTAGGCTATGCGTTGGTACTGTTGGGACCCACGGAAGTCGTGTTACATGTTGAATTATTTGCTTAATTTGCCATTTTGTACTCAGTCACACCTATTATTTGCATATTGTATCTCATTCTTTGTTGTCCTTTATTGGTAAATCAAATCATCATTGTTTGGGTTGATTATCATGATTCTTGTGAGCCTGAGAGACTGGAGAGATTAATGACTGAGCGAGACTGAGGGCCTATTGTGAGTGATATTCATGGGATCGAGTTGCATGCCATAGCAGGCTTTATTGATTCATGCCAGGATTTGGCTTATTATAGCGCTTGGGCTGGATCGGCCCCTCCGGAGTTCGCACATCCACAGTGGGTGCAGTTGCTAGCAATTTATTTACATTTGGGCTGGATCTACCCTGATTTTATTTGCATTTGGGCTGGATCTGCCCTGAGCTAGTTCTGCCCTGTTATGTGTTGAATTTTATTGCAAAACCTGAAAGCATATCTAAATTCTTGTACCGTCACTTGTAGATTTTGAATTTCTGAGACTTCACTGTCATATTTTTTTATAACTTTCCGTACTGTTAATACTGTATGTGGACTATAATACTTGAACCCGTCACTACTTTTAGTCTAAAGGTTAGATTTGTTACTTATTGAGTTGGTTGTACTCACGCTACACCCTGCACCTCGTGTGCAAATCCAGGTGTTTCCGGTTACGGCGGTTGCTGATTCACAAAGCTCAGACATTCGGAGATCATCGAGGTAGCTGCTTCGGGCATCCGCAGTCCTTGACTCTCCTCCCCTATCCATCAGTTTAGGTATTTGGTTCTACTTTTCCGACAGTGTACCAGCAGACTATGTGATTATGTAGATGCTCATGTACTCAGTGACACTCCAGTTTTAGGAAAACTTATGTGTTGAGTTATGGTATTCTCTTCCGTTTTATGAGATTCTTATTTATTTATATTGTTTTAGTAAATTTCAAGTTGAATAGTCGGCTTGCCTAGTACCATGATAGGCGCCGTCACGACAGGTTGGGTTTTGGGTCGTGACAGGCGTTTATATTTTCTTTAATTATTTCCAATAGTCACCTCTAATAAATTCTATCTTCATATTTCTCGATATTGTTATGTACTTTTTGGTGTGTTTGGTTATTATATGGATTTGCTCAGGATTTAATTATTTTAAATTCATCTTTTGGGAAGAAAGAATGATTATTAACTTATTGACAGATTGAAAATCATAAGGCTATTATCTCGTAGGAAAGTCAATTAAAGATGTCCGACAATAATGTGGATGGACTTGGAAAACATATGCACATACTAAAGCTTTACAGAAAAATTAGCGAAGTGCTTAATTGAAGAAAGTCTCTCAATGCAGGATGTGCATTTATGTAGATGAATTATTGTTTGATTGCTAATTACTTTATCTTTCATAGATATATTAATTTATTTTGCAAAGGTAGATACTTAATGCAATAATACTTTTGAAAAATTACCTAGATTATTGTAATGACCCGGCCAGTCACTTTGAGAGTTATAGCCCCGTTTTCCCCAATTCTGCTTTTTTGTGCTTTACAGCTGTATTATGTTTTACCGGGTTGGTTGGTTCAGGTCCGGAGTGGTTTTGGAGTGAATTGAGACACTTAGTCTCTTAATTGGAAGCTTAAGTTGAAAAAGTCAACCGGATGTCAACTTATGGAAAATGACCCCGGATTTGAATTTTTATGGCCCCGTTAGCTCCGTTGGGTGATTTTGGAGTTAGGAGTGCGTCCGAAATGTAATTTGGAGGTCCGTAGTAGAATTAGGCTTGAATTGACGAAAATTAGAATTTTGGCAATTTTGGCCGGCAGTGAAAATTTTGATATCGGGATCGGATTGGATTTACAGAAGTTGAAATAGGTTCGTGGTGCTATTTTTGACTTGTGTGTAAAATTTGAGGTCAATCAGACGTGGTTTGGTAGGTTACGGCATCGTTTGTGGAAGTTGAAAGTTTAGAAGTTCTTTTGGCTTGAATCCAGGTGTAATTGGCATTTTGATGTTGTCTTGAGTGATTCGAAGGTTCGACTAAGTTCGCATGGGGATTCATGACTTGTTGGTATGATCGGTTGAGGTCTCAGAGGCCTCGGGATAATTTCGGGTAGTTAACGGTTTGATGGGAGTTAAGGAAATGCAGCTGAAGCTGCTACTACTGGTGTAACTGCACCTACGGAGTAGGAACCGCAGGTGCGAGTCCGCAAAAGTGAAGAATGAGTCGCAGAAGCGGCCAAAAGGAGCTGGGCAGGAGCCGCAGGTGCGAAGATTTTCCCGCACCTGCGAGGGTCGCAGATGCGGGCAGCTGGGCGTAGGTGCGAATGATGGCCGCAGGTGCGATGGATTCCCACACCTGCGATAGGCACAGATGCAGTCCTGACCGCAGGAGCGAGGTCAGGATTTTTAAGTGAAATCTGCACATGCGATGGAATTTTCGCAGGTGAGGCATCGCAGAAGCGACAAGAGGACCGCAAGTGCAGTATTTCTGGGCAGAAAAACACCAGCTCGAGGGTTGGACTTTCATTTTCGATTTTTAGACTTGAGAAGCTCGGGAGAGAGGCGATTTTTCGAGGATTTTCAAGAAAAACGTTGGGGTAAGTAATTCTAATCCGGATTGGTCTAAATTTTGTGAATCTGTGGCTTTCTTCATCACATAATTAGGGATTTGAGTTGGAAATTTGGGGGTTTAGGGCTTGAGAATTAGAGAGTGAACTTTGGGGTTTTGGAGGGGCAATTGAGGTCGGATTTTTATAAATTTGGTATGGTTAGACTCGTGGGTGAATAAGCTTTCGGGTTTTGTGACTTTCGTCGGGTTTCGAGACGTAGGCCCGGGGGGCCGGGTTGAGCCGATTTCGGATTTTGGGCTATATTTTAGTAGTTTTCTTGTGGAATTGATCCTTTTAACCAATATTGGTTATCTTGTACTGCTTATGGCTAGATTCAGAGCGTTTGGAGATTGATTCAAGGGGCAAAGGCATTGCAGAGTAGGATTTTTGCACGTTTGAGGTAAGTAGCAGTTTTAAACCTGGTTTTGAGGGTATGAAACCCCGAGGA
Source organism: Nicotiana tomentosiformis (assembly GCF_000390325.3). Lineage (NCBI taxonomy): Eukaryota > Viridiplantae > Streptophyta > Magnoliopsida > Solanales > Solanaceae > Nicotiana > Nicotiana tomentosiformis. The sequence goes on along the minus strand of NC_090823.1, from coordinate 80,924,426 downwards.
TTGGTATGATGTGAGTGTTTGGAGGTGACGCACATGCTAGGTGAAGGACGTGTGAGCGTGCACCGTGAGGGATTGTGACTTGGTCCGTCTCGTGAGACTGTAAAGTCGAATAGCCTTATTACTTCTTTTTCCTTGCCTTTGAGCAATTGACTGCCTTTCATGTTAGAAATCATGCTTAGGCCTTATGATATCATTGTTGGGACCTGCATCAGTCGTATACTTGTTGAATTGACTGCTAATTGTTGTCTTGTACTCAGTTATAATCTTACTTGTCTGTTATATCTCTGTTCCCTCTCATTTCTTGTTGATACTTGTTGTATTCTCTGTTTGGGCCGATTATTATGATATTCTATGAGCCCGAGGGGCTAGAGAGGTTAGTGACTGAGATAGGGCCTGAATGCCGAGCTGTGAACTATGCGAGGGTATTTGGATCGGGTTGCATGCCGCAATGAGAGTTATGACTACTTATGGACTGTGGATCGGGTTGCAGGCCGCAACGAGCCTTGTGGCTACTTATATGATTGGGTCAGGCTACACGCCGCAACGATATAGCGCTTGGGCTGGAAGGAGCCCCTCTAGAGTCTGCACACCCCTAGTGAACGCAGATACCTATTAAGAGTGTGTATTGAGGGCTGAGAGCCGAGAGTATGAGCTGATGAGATGAGTTGAGTGACTGCCGCCTTGAGAGGCTCTACTTGCTTTTATTTATTGTTGCACTTAGTTTCTATCTGATGTTGTTGTGAAATTTCTGGAAGATTCATATCTGTTTTACTTGGGCTCGAACTGATTTGACTTATACCACCGGATTTGAAAACATGTTCACTTTTTACTGAAAACTTTTGAAATGATCTGTATTATTATAGTTCGTCACTGCTTCTCAGTTCCTTATTTAATTCTGTTACTTGCTGAGTTGGTTGTACTCATGCTACACTCTGCACTTCATGTGCAGATCCAGGTGTGTACGGTTCTGGTAGTCGCTGAGTTCATGCGCAGGCTGATTATCGGAGACTTATGAGGTAGCTGCCGGCGTCCGCAGTCCTTGTTTCTCCTTTCTTATTATCTTTTCTCTCTTGTATTGGTATTTGGCACAGATTGTAGTAGACTATGTTTCTAGATTGGTTATTAGATGCTCATGACTTAGTGACACCCTGATGTCGGGCTATTTTATTTTTTCGCACTTATGTTTTATTTGGGGTTTTACCCTCGTTTTTATGAAAAACTCTGGTTATTTTAAATGTCTTAATTCATTTCTGTTAAATGTTAAAAGTATTTTGGGAAGGTCGGTCTGCCTAGTATCATGATAGGCGCCATCATGACAGGTTAGATTTTGGGTCGTGACAATTATTATGTTGGTGTATATGCCGTCTTATCAGTAAGTCTGATGGTATTCTCCAACCACAAGTGCAAAATATTGTTGCGTTTTTTTTCTGTAAAGAGTGTGAATGGGAAATGGAAGAGGCACATTTTGGATTGCACCTCTCCATATCACCCTTCCTTTGTCTATATATTCAGAGTCTTGGCAACATTATTTTTAAGAAAAATAGAAAATCTGAAATCTTCTCCCCTCTTTTCTACATTGTTGCATTATTTTCTAAATAAACATAAGTATCAAGTGTGGTATGTTCTATTTGTTGAGTTCGCTGAAGTTCTGTGATTTGAAGTGCCGCTATCACAGAATAGTTATTCCGTTTTATCCTGGGAGAAATTAATTCGTATACCTTGGGCAACAGTGAGGGGATTAAATTCCTTAAGGACACACTGTGAATTCAGTGGGCTCGAATTTAATTTTGTTCTTGCTATGCATTTCTGTTTCTCTTTTACTTTACGTGATTTTCTGATTTTGAACACAGATTACCAACAATTTTAAGGAATTTATTCATTTATTTTCTGTGTTTGTCTAAATATCTGACTGTTGAAAATGAGAAAGAGAATTATTATTGCAAAAAGGTGCAAAATTTAAGAAATACGTATGCCCACTTTGTCGAAACAACGGAACGAGTTGGTCCAGAAAATATGGGACTCAGGTGGCCATTATATTGTCTTGAATGATGGAGGCATCATCAAAAAAAGTTGGGAATTGCAAACAAGAAAATCTCGTCTGTTTCTCCCTTTGGTCTTTTGACTATTATGAAAATTAATATGAAGGAATCTACAACAGAGAGTGGCAACTGGCATGACGCCAAAGAGAAATATTCTACAAAGAGGTATGAGTTGGTTGCCTTCCCACTAAGACTGACTGTTATTTACTGGAAATAGATAGTCTTATGGCACGGTCGAAGCAAATACAACAATCTGCGTGTTTACAAAAGCAATTGCCCGATGATATGGTGAAAGAGTACGCTGTTCCAGAAGTACAAATAAAAGGGTGCATTAGCATCGTTCACTGTTGTCACGATGTTTCAATGTGTTCGCTTCAGCGATGAATTAATATGAGCATGCAGTGGCATCAATATCAGGTTATATATTCTTTACCATATTCATTCTTTAATTTACTATCCATTATGATTTATGAAATTAATTTTCTATAAATATTGGATAGATGTGCTTATGTGATGATCTCAAAGTATATCCGGTTTGCATGCTAGGATTCAGAATAACATATTATTGAAAGAAAATTCTTATTCCGTTTTTCAAATAAAATTGATTTTTTGTATATACTATATAGTTGGTTAGCATGTATAAATTATGTGGAAGATTAATTTCAATGTCGTAAGATATGAATTAGGCTTACATTGATACTTAAAAGTATTCTTGAGATCTTGAATGTAATATATGTAAATATGTACATATATGAGTTTGATTAGAGTAAGAGATCAAAATTTTTAAATATTATAATGGTTTAGTTGGAAAATCATTTGAAGAGATAAAATCCTCGTGATTTTCTACTCTTATTTTCGAGACTAAAATTTTCGTGATTTTCTACTCCTGCTTCGAGTTAAAATCTGCGTGGTTTTTTACTCGTTTATTGAGATTAAAGTCTTCGTGACTTTCTACTCATTTGTAGGAAATTAAAATCTAAATGACTTTATACCCGTTTTGGAGATTAAAATCTTAGTGATTTTTTACTATGATTTATTATTCGGTTTGAAGATTAAAAACTTCACCGTTTATTAAATTTGATTGTGTCACATATACTCGGTTTGAAGATTAAAAAACTTTACCGTTTATTAGATATAGTTGTATCAGATGTTACTCGGTTTGAAGATTAAAAACTTCACCGTTTATTAATTTTGAATGTGTCATATTGGTTTGAAGATTAAAAATTTCACCATTTATTAATTCTGGCACTGTTGTGACACAAACAATAGTTCTTGTGGTTGGCTCTACAACGTAATAGGGGCGGCGAATATAAATCTCCTTTTGAAGAAATATGGTTGGAATATGGAATTATTCACTAAACGACAGCCCCTTAGTCACCGCAATATAATGGAATTGCGGAAAAAAAAATATAGAATATTAAATAAAATGATGAATGCTTTGTTGATGTGTTCTGATTTACCACAGAACTTATGGGGGGGAAAGTTATTCTTACAGATAACTGCATACACAGTCGAGTTCCTCATTGCAAGACGCAATTCATTCCATATGAAAAATGGAATGGAAGAAAGCCCAACTTAAATATTTTAAAGTGTGGGGGTGCTTAGCTAAAGTGCAAATTCCTAAACCCAAAAGGGTAAAGATCGGACCAAAAATTATTAATTGCGGTTTCATAGGATATGCAACAAATAGTAAGGCATATCATTTTCTGGTTCATAAATCAGAAAATCCCGACATTCATATTAATACGGTAATCGAATCAGATAATGCTGAATTCTTTGAGAATATTTATTCGTATAAAAAGGAATGTGAGTTGTCTAGTGAAATATCTAAGCGACCTCGGGAAGAAGAAAAGGAAAGTACACCTAACGAGGTGAATCCAAGACGTAGTAAATGTTAAAAGACAACTACTTCCTTTGGACCAGATTTTCTGACATTCTTGTAGGAAAGTGAGCCTCAAATATTTAAAGAAGCAATGTCTTGCTCGAAAGCACAATGTTAGAAAGAGGTAGTCAATAGTGAGATAGAACCCATATTAAGTAATCATACTTGGGAATTGGTTGATCTTCCTCCAGGAAATAAACCTTTGGGTTCTAAGTGGATTTTCAGAAGGAAAATGAATGCCGATGGTACTATTGACAAATATAAGGCAAGATTGATTGCCAAAGGATTAAGACAACGAGAAAATCTTGATTACTTTGACAGATACTCACCCGTAACGAGAATTATATCTATTCGGATAGTAATAGCGTTAGCCACCAAGTATGGCCTTAAAATCCATCAGATGGACGTAAAAGACAGCCTTCTTAAATAGAGATTTGGAGGAAGCAATTTATATGAAACAACCTGAAGGGTTCGTGGTTCCTAGAAAAGAAAGAAGGTGTGTTGACTTGTTAAGTCACTTTACGGACTAAAACAAACACTCAAATAATGGCATGCGAAATTTGACTAGAAAATGTTGTCAAATGGTTTCAAGCTAGTGTATTTACATTAAGAATACTCTAAATTATGTAGTCATTATTTGTTTATATATGGATTATATGTTGATAGAAAAGGCACATGAAACATGTGAAATGTGGGGGCATTTAGCTTATGCATAACAAAAGCTAATGCTAGACGAGATGTATATATTATCTATGAGAATTAGATGATATGATTCTTCGAACCCCACGAATCCTTAGGAATATTGATACGGTAGTCGGTGAATTCATTACTTGTTCAGTTTTAGTGATGACTAGTGATGAAACTACAAGTTCGAAAGTTGTTTACGTGCCATTCCAGAAATAATTTGTTCTTTCTTGAACATTTATAATGTTTAGCTCTTCATGAAAGGGTGTCACCTGGAAGGCTGTGACTTTTCATGAAAAGTGCGTTTATATATTTGGTATAAACATGAGCATTCATGAACTAATGTATTAATACGTTGGTCTATAATGAGGTTAACCAACCGATAAACATGACCAAAATCCATTGCAAGTTAGATTTGTTTCATGAATGGAGGTGCTATAATTTGCATATCATATAGGTATATGAATAATTAACATACAAATACTTGAAAATGGCGGAGTTATTGATAAATGTGTTATATATTAAAAGGTTGTGGCCATAACTGATGCCAATCATTCTGCTTGTTGTTATAATATACTATTACTACATTAAGTGTAGTCAATAATTTGATATGCAATCGAAAGTCGAGACGTATTAGTTTATGACATAAGAAAGTTTGCATTGAACTTTCATGTCAATGAAACGAGTTTTGAGGTATTTGAAATATACTCCAAATTATGCTTTGCACTACAATAAGTATCCCGCGATAATAGAGGGGATAATGATACAAATTAGATCACCGGTTCAAACGATTCTAAACAGTCGGTGGAGGAGCGATGTCTTGGAAATCATCCAAACAACTGTGCATTGACCACTCTACAGTGGAGGCTGAGTTTATAGCCTTAGACAAGACCGGTGAAGAAGCTGAATGGCTATGAAATTTCTTGGAAGATATTCCTTTTTGGCCCAAACCTTTGGCACCTATATGTATACAGTGTGATAGTCAAGCGGCAATAGGCAGGGCAAGGAGCCTTATGTATAACGGAAAATCTCGTCACATTCGACGGAGACACAATACCGTTAGACAACTACTCTCTAGTGGTGTTATCACGATTGACTACGTAAAGTCAAGAGATAACGCTTCGGATCTACTTACAAAAGGCCTATCTAGAGAGGCAGTTGAAAGATCGTCAAAGGGAATGGGGCTAAGGCCTAGGACAAGTCATCATGGCAGTAACTCTACCTAGCAGACTGGAGATCCCAAGAGCTAGATTCAAAGAGATCAAATAAAGTTATGAATGACGGTTCAACATTGTCAAATAACACAACCCATTCTCGTGATGAAGACAATATTCATAAATCAAGGTAAAACATTAAGGTTTTTTGATGAGCCAATAAAGCTTAAAGCTTTTTAATGATTTGCTAAGTCTGGCAGGATATGATCAGATAGTGTGTCTATAAAATTACACGTTTAGAAATCACTTATGTGAGTGTGAAGTATAAGCCGCTTTAAGGGAAATGAAAGTAAAAGCCCATTCTCTAAGCACTCATGAAACCAGGCGGTGTTCATGGCTGAAACGAACAAAACCGTGGGAACCAAAGACGGTTAAGGGTTGATTGTGTGACTTATGGTTGTCTAGGTATACACCAAAGTTCGACAGTTCAAGGATATCAAATCTACCGATTGACCGAGTATATTCGACATAAGTTCACTACGGAAAGTTCAAAGGGAAACCTACTTATCCAAATGCGATTAATCTTTACTTGCGAATCACACAATATTTTCATGCATGTTTTTTCACATATGTCCATTCCCTATTCATGTGGGAGATTGTTGCGTTGTTTCTTTAAAGAGTGTGAATGGGAAATGGAAGAGGAACCTTTTGGATTGCACCTCTCCATATCACCCTTCATTTGTCTATAAATTTAGAGGCTTGGCATCATTTTTTTAAACAAAAGATGGAAAATCTGAAATTTTCTCCCCTTTTTTCTATATTGTTGCATTATTTTCTAAATAAACATAAGTGTCAAGTATGGTATGCTCCATTTGTTGAGTTCGCTGAAGTTATGTCATTTGAAGTGCCGCTATCACAAAATAGTTATTCCGTTCTATCCTGGAATGAATTAATCCGTATACCTTGGGCAACAATGAGGGGATTAAATTCCTTAAGGACACACTGTGAATTCAGTGGGCTCAGATTTAATTTTGTTCTTCCTATGCATTTCTATTTTTCTTTTACTTTACATGATTTTTTGATTTTGAACACAGATTACCAACAAATATTATTTTCAATCACTGGATGATAAAATAATTATATATTATGTCAAAAAATAACTTTTGTTATGTCTTTGCAGCTACTTCTAGCGGTAAAGTTTTAGATTTATTATTTTATGTTATCATACATGTGATGTTCTTCGGGGATGCTTCTCATCGTATTTGTAGTGTGCTCTGTCGCCCTAAATCTAAATAGAAGTCTCACTATCTTTCTATGCTTTCGTCCCCGTTATCATTAAAACCGTGGTTACGATTATTAGATTTACCATCTTCTTATAAGTTAGCTAAATATGATTAGTATTCATTAACTTCAGCATCTTACACTTTTTATATACTTATTTTCTATGTTATATCTCAGACATATTTTTAATATATTTATATAATTTTGTTAATCTTTTATGTACTAATATAAGATACACGCGCAACACACGTAACGAAAAACTAGTACTAACCAATATTCATGACCATCTTTAGGAACTTACACTTTTATTGTATAACTACTACTTTTTAATAAATTTATACTCCTTAAGACAGGAATCACGCGAATCGCGCATACTGTAAGACTATTTATAGTAAAAGCACGAAGCCCCTTTGAAATGTCGTTTGCCTTTTTTACCCTTAAAAATCTATTTCACACACGGTCAAATAGTCATTTAATTTTAACCTAATATTTAGGAATAGTTATTTAATTATTTCTCCTAATAATCGGAATACGAAATCAACTAAATCTTATTTATTTATGAAACCTTCCTTATTTGAAAAAGTAACAAAAACAAATGTAAAACTAAGTAGGAATGTAATAGCTGAACAAAATATATGGAAAACAATCTTTGATCGTATTAGTTTCTTAGAGGTAAAATTCCCTTTATTTATATTGTTTCTCTTATTTCTTCCTAGACTATATTCATCCTTCGTTTTAAGTGTAATTAACATATGAAATTCTTGTAGATGAATAGATTGTATAAAAGCGTAAACTTAGCAAATTGATCAAACTTTTCCCATTATTTATCTATACCATGTTAAAAGCACAAATGTCCTCAGCGAAATATCTGTGATGACCCAAAAGGTCATCTTATATTTTAGAACTCGAATCTGCGCTCTTAAGCCTTAAAAAATCTCATTTTACCCTCTTCGATTTGCGTGCACAGTCCAGACAGGTTTTCGGAAAACGTTTATATTTGAAAACTAATGAAAATAAGAATTTTTGCCTTAAAATTTAATTTTAATTAATTTCGCTCAATATTTTTGGTAAACAGGCCCAGATTCGTGCTTTGATGGTCTCGGTAGGTCCGTATCGAATTATGGGACCTGGGCGTATGGCCGGAATCGAATTCGGAGGTCCCTAGCTTGAGTTAGGAATTTTTGATGAAAATTAAAAGTTTGAAAATTATTTGTTTTTAAGAATTGATTGATATTTGGCATTATTAATATCGGATCCGTATTTTAGTTTCGGAGCCCGGTACAGGTTCATTATGATATTTAAGATATGTTTGTGAAATTTGGTGAGAAACGGAGTTGATTTGACATGATTCGGATGTCTAGTTGAGAAAATAGAAATTTTAAAGTGTTCTTGAGAATTTCATTTGATTTGGTGCTAAATTTAGAGTTCTAGGTGTTATTTTGGCAATTTGATCGCGTGAGCAGGTCTGTATGATATTTTTAGACTTACGTTCATGTTTGGTTTGGAGCCCCGAGGGCTCGGGTGCCATTCGGGCGATGCGCGAGTTGAGTTCAAACCTCAATAAGGCTGTTGGTGCACCAAATCTGGTGTGCCCGCACCTGCGAGCCTGTGGTCGCAGGTGCGAGCGATAGCCCCGCAGATGCGGCCCAGGCCTGGACTTCATTTTTCTGCAGATGCAGACTTTTCTCCGCAGGACTGGGACCGCAAAAGCGAAACCGAGTCCGCAGGTGCGGCCCCAGTTGGCCTAGTTCTTTTTCGCAGAAGCGCACATCCTATCCGCACGTGCGGATGCGCGGGTGCAACCAAGGCACCGCAGGTGCGAAGGTCGCTGGGCAGTGAGTTCATTTAATTCGGATTCCAACCATTTTTCTTCTCGTTTTCAAAAGGATAGGAGGCCTAGGGCGATTTTTCAATGACAACTTCTTCCCCAAATCATAGGTAAATGTTCCTTAACTCATTTCTTTCAATCTTTTACTTCATTTTACTAGAATTCAACCTAAAATCTAGAGTTTTCATGGTAGAATTAGGGGTTAGGGTAGAAACTAGGTATTTCGAAAATTTGGGGATTTAGACCTCGATTTGAGGTCGGATTCCAAAACTAATTATATATTCGGGCTCGAGGGTGAATGGGTAAAAGGATTTTGGTCCGAACCTCGGGTTTTGACCAAGCGGGCTCGGGGTCGATTTTTTCCGACTTTTTGGAGGAAAATTTTGAAAATTTAATTTATGAAATATAATTGATTCCTTTAGCAATATTTGATATTATTGAGTTATTTTTGAATAGATACGAGTGGTTTACAGGTGAATTCCAAAGGAAAAATTGTGATTGAGAATTAAGTGGCCTTCGGAGCGAGGTAAGTGTTGTGTCTAACTTTGGCTTGAGGGAATAGTTATTGTGTGAGTATTTGCTACGTGTTTTGTTGTTGAATACGATGTATAGTTGAGGTGACGAGCATCTATATGTTGTGGTCGAGTCATAGCATGCGAGTGAAATTCCATTTCTTGCAAATTTGTAGTCTTAAATCTTGTTATCCATGCTTATTGTTGTTGTTGAAATGTTGGGAGACTTGTATCCGGTTCCACCAAGGTCGATAAAATTGTGAATATTGATTCGAGGTTGAGATGTTAAATTGTGAAAGTAATCATTGATGAAATATTGATTTCTTGTGAAACTTCTCCCTATCCGTTGTTATTGATTCTGTGAATTGTGAGAAAGAGTGTAATGCACGAAGAGTGATGCCGTGAATGATTTATTTATATTGTGAGGAAGAGTGTAAAGCACGAAGGGTGATGTCGTGCATGATTTATTTATATTGTGAGAAAGAGTGAAAAGCACGAAGGGTGATGCCGTGCATGAATTATTTATATTGTGAGGAAGAGAGTAAAAGCACGAAGGGTGATGCCGTATAGTCTAATTTGTTACTTGGTGAGGAAGAGAATAAACGCATGAAGGGTGATGCCGTGCAGTCTTATTTGTTACTTGGTGAGGTTGAGAGTAAAAGTACGAAAGGTGATGCCGTGCAGTTTTTCTTGCTGTCTTAATTGCTCAATTCGTTTAAAGATTTCCGGTTTAATTCTGTCTTTTCAATATTCTCACTCTTTATGTTGTATTCCCCCACTGTATGTTCCACTGCTATTATTTCTGCGTTATTTCTTTATTTACTGTTGTTGCCACTAACATGATTATACTGTTCAGGTTATATGTGGGTGTCTTGTCCTAGCCTCGTCACTACTTCACCGAAGTTAGCCTCGACACTTACCAGTACATGGGGTCGGTTGTACTGATGCTGCACTCTGCACTTTCTGTGCAGATTTTGATACCGACTCAGGTTGATTGAAATTTGCTATTGGTCCGTTGTCCGGAGACTCAAGGTAGATCTGTCGGCGTTCACAGACCTTGAAGTCCCCTTCTATCTTTTATGTCCTACTGTTTTCTTTCATTCAGACAGTTGTATTTCTTTCAGGCTATTACTTGTAGTAAATTCTAGAATGCTCGTGAATTGTGACTCCAGATCCGAGTGGTAGTAGTTAAAACAGATTTATTATATTCCGCACTTATTATATTTCATCTTAGTTAATTATTGTTAATTACTAAATGGAAATAAGGAATTGTTTAGTGATTCTCTAACGTTGGCTTGCCTAGCAAGTGAAATGTTAAGCGCCATCACGGTCCCGTCGGTGGGAAATTTCGGGTTGTTACAGTTGGTATCAGAGCCCTAGGTTGCCTACGTCTCATGATTCACGAGCAAGCTTAGTAGAGTCTGGAGGATCGGTACGGAGACGTCTGTGCTTATCTTCTAGAGGCTATGAAGTTTAGGAACAAGTTTCACTTCTATTCTTCTCTGTCGTGTGATTTTTCTTTCTCAATAATGATTGAACTCTTCTACTCTTATTCTCTCGCAGATGGCGAGAACACGTACCGCTTCCTCAGCTGAGCAGCAGCTAGAGCCTACATGGGGCAGAGGGCGAGGCCGAGGCCGTGCCAGAGGCCGAGGTAGGGGCATGGCTAAGCCTAGAGCCCGAGCAGCAGCCCCAGCAGTGGAGCCTCAGATAGAGCTTGATGAGGAGGTTCCAGCCCAGACTGTTCCTGCCGGACCAGCTCAGGTTCCAGAGGGTTATTTCCACCCTAGTACTTCAGGACGCTTTGGTCCCTTTGGTGGGCCTTATGGAGAGTGTGGCCCAGACTGGCGCATTTCCCATGGCACCCGCAGTCTCTCAGGCTGGAGGAGAAGACCAGAATCCTACCACTCCCGCTCCAGAGCAGATAGTTCCCTAGTATCAGGCTCGAGCAGCTCAACCAGTCAGATTAGTTCAGCCAGTTATTGCGACACAGATCGGAGATGGGCCAGCTATGTCTTCTGAGGCCTTATGGAGATTAGACAGGTTTATCAAGCTCTTTCCTGTTCACTTCAGTGGTGCTCCTTCAGAGGATCCCAGGAGTATCTTGACAGCTGTCACGAGGTTTTACAGAACATGGGTATAGTGGAGACCAATGGGGTTGATTTTGCTGCATTTCAGATGACTGGTTCCGCCAAGAAATGGTGGAGAGATTACTTGTTGACCAGACCAGCTGGGTTGCCTGCTCTTACTTGGGACAAGTTCTCTCAGCTCTTCATAGAGAAATTTCGGATGGTAAAACATTGAGAGAGGAGCGTCGCCGTCAGTTTGAGAGTCTCCAGCAGGGCAGTATGACCGCTACTCAGTATGAGACCTATTTTGTGGATTTGGCCCGTCATGCTATTCTTCTGCTTCCCACAGAGAGAGAGAGAGAGAGAGAGAGAGAGGGTGAGGAGGTTTATTGATGGACTTGCTTAGCCTATCATATTGCAGATGGCTAAGGAGACTGGGAGTTAGATTTCTTTTCAGGCGGCTACTAAATTCGCCAGACGAGTCGAACTAGTTCTTACTCAGGGAGGTCAGGGGTCTGACAAGAGACCTCATCATTCCGGTGAGTTCAGCGGTGCCTCATCTAGAGACAGGAGTACTTTTGGTAGAGGCCATCCACCCAGGCCGTTTCATTCAGTGCTCTAGGCATCCCACGGTGCCTCAGGTGGTCGTTGCCCTCAAATGCATTATTCTGACCAGCTAGCCTACAGTGCACCACCAGCTCCTATTAGTGCACCTCCACTCCAGAGTTATCAGGGTGGTTATTCAGGTCGACAGGGTCAGTTTCAGGGTCAGCAGTCACAGCAGCCGAAGTTATGTTATACGTGTGGTGATCCGAGGCATATTGCTAGATTTTGCCCTCGGGCAACGGGCAGCTCATAACATCAGAGTTCTCATGCCATGGTTCCGGCACCAGTTGCTGCACCACCTGCTCAGCCAGCCAGAGGCAGGGGTCAGGCAGCTAGAGGTAGAGGCCAGACTGTTAGAGGTGGAGGTCAGGCCGTTAGAGGTGGAGACCAGCCTGCTAGAGGTCGTCCTAGGGACGTAGTTCAGGGTAATGGGGCCCAGCCCCGGTGTTATGCTTTCCCAGCCAGGCCTAAGGCTGAGTCATCTGACGCTGTTATTACAGGTACTATTTCAGTTTGCAGTAGAGATGCTTCAGTTCTATTTGATCCGGGATCTACTTACTCCTATGTGTCATCCTATTTTTCTTCCTATTTGGTTGTGCCCCGTGATTCTTTGAGTGCTCCTGTGTATGTGTCCACACCAGTGGGAGATGCTATTTTTGTAAATCATGTTTATCATTCGTGTGTAGTCACCGTATGGAGTCTTGAGACTCGTGTAGATCTTCTACTTCTCGACATGGTTGATTTTGATGTCATACTGGGTATGGATTGGCTGTCACCTTATCATGCTATATTAGATTATCACGCCAAGATGGTGACCTTAGCCTTGTAGGGGATGCCTCGATTAGAGTGGATGTGGAATCTTGGCCATTCTTCCAGCAGGGTTATCTCTTATGTGAAGGCTCGGCATATGGTCGAGAAAGGGTGTCTAGATTATTTGGCTTATGTCCGCGATTCTAGTGCGGAGGTTCCTTCCATAGATTCAGTGCTGGTTGTTCGTGAGTTTCCAGAGGTGTTTCCTGCAGACCTATCGGGGATGCCACCCGACAGGGATATTGATTTCTGCATTGATTTGGCTTCGGGCACTCAGCCTATTTCCGTTCCTCCATATCGCATGGCCCCATCAGAGTTGAAAGAATTGAAGGAGCAGTTGCAAGATTTGCTTGATAAGGGCTTCATTAGGCCTAGTGTCTCGCCTTGGGGTGCACCTGTGTTGTTTGTGAAGAAGAAAGATGGATCGATGAGGATGTGTATAGATTATCGGTAGTTGAACAAAGTCACCATCAAGAACAAGTATCCATTGTTGAGGATTGATGATTTATTTGATCGCTTCAGGGTGCCAAGGTGTTTTCAAAGATTGATTTGAGATCTGGCTACCATCAGTTGAGGATTAGGGCATCCGATGTTCCTAAGACAGATTTTCGGACTCGGTATGGGCATTATAAGTTTCTAGTGATGTCATTTGGGCTGACAAATGCCCCAGCTGCATTCATGGATTTCATGAACCGGGTGTTCAAACCCTACTTGGATTCCTTCGTGGTTGTGTTTATTGATGATATCTTGATCTACTCCCACAGTCGAGAGGAGCATGAGCAGCACCTTCGGATCGTTCTTCAGACTCTGAAAGACAACCAGTTATATGCTAAGTTCTCAAAATGCGAGTTTTTGTTCAGTTCAGTTGCTTTCTTGGGTCACGTTATATCAACAGAGGGTATTCAGGTGGATCCTAAGAAGATTGAGGCAGTTCAGGACTAGCCTAGACCCACATCAGCTACAGAGATCCGTAGTTTCCTGGTTCATCGATTTGTGGAGGGGTTTTCATCCATAGCAGCCCCGTTGACCAGATTGACCCAAAAGGGTGCCCCGTTCAGGTGTTCAGACAAGTGTGAAGCGAGCTTTCAGAAGCTCAAGACTGCTTTGACTACGACACCAGTATTGGTATTACCCACAGGTTCTGGATCCTATACAATATACTGTGACGTATCCCGTATTGGTCTGGGTGCAGTATTGATGCAGGGTGGCAAGGTTATTGCATATGCTTCACGGCAGCTGAAGGTTCACGAGAAGAATTACCCTGTTCATGATCTAGAGCTGGTAACTATTGTTCACATGCTGAAGATTTGGAGGCACTATCTTTACGGCGTGCCATGTGAGATATTCACTGATCATCGGAGCTTGCAGTATTTGTTCAAGCATAAGGAACTCAATTTGAGGCAGAGGAGGTGGCTGGAGCTATTGAAAGACTATGATATTACCATATTGTATCATCCCCGGAAGGCCAACGTGGTGGCCAACGCTTTGAGTAAGAAGTCAGTAAGTATGGGTAGCCTTGCATATATTCCAGTTGGTGAGAGACCGCTTGCATTGGATGTTCAGGCCTTGGATAACCAGTTCGTGAGGTTAGATATTTCTGAGCCCAGCCATGTTCTAGCTTGTACAATTGCTCGGTCTTCTTTGTTTGAGTACATCAGAGATCGGCAAGATGACGATCCTTATTTACTTGTCCTTAGAGACACAGTGCGGCACGGGGGTGCCAACCAGGTTACTGTTGGAGATGACGGAGTTTTGAGGATGCAGGGTCGTATTTGTGAGCCTAATGTGGATGGACTTCGTGAGTTGATCCTTGAGGAGTCCCACAGTTCCTGGTATTCTATTCATCGGGGCATCGCCAAGATGTATCAGGACTTGAGGAAGCATTATTGGTAGAGGCAAATGAAGAAGGACATAGTTGCCTATGTAGCTCGGTGCCTAAATTGCCAGCAGGTAAAGTGTGAGCATTAGAGACCTGGTGGTTTACTTCAGAGGTTAGATATTCCTGAGTGCAAGTGGGAGCGTATCACTATGGATTTTGTTGTTGGACTCCCACGGACTCAGAGAAAGTTTGATGCAGTTTGGGTTATTGTGGACAGGATGACTAAGTCAGCGCATTTCATTCATGTGGTAGTTACCTATTCCTCGGAGCGGTTGGCAGAGATTTATATTCAGGATATCGTCCGTCTTCACAGTGTGCCCGTGTCTATCATTTCTGTTCAAGGTACGCAGTTTACCTCACACTTTTGGAGGACAGTACAGCGTGGGTTGGGTACGCGGGTTGAGTTGAGCACAACATTTCATCCTCATACGGACGGGCAATCCGAGCGTACTATTCAGATCTTGGAGGATATGCTACGCGCTTGTGTTATAGACTTCGGAGGATCGTGGGATTAGTTCTTGCCCCTTGCAGAATTCACCTACAATAATAGCTACCAGTTGAGCATTCAGATGGCTCCCTATGAGGCATTATATGGTAGGCGGTGTCGATCGCCAGTTGGGTGGTTCGAGCCGGGAGAGGCTTGATTGTTGGGCATAGACTTAGTATAGGATGCCTTAGATAAGGTCAAGATTATTCAGGATTGACTTCGCACAGCTTAGTCCAGGAAGAAGAGTTATGCCGACCATAGAGTTTATGATGTTGCATTCATGGTCGGAGAGAGAGTATTACTTCGGGTATCACCGATGAAGGGTGTAATGAGGTTCGGAAAGAAGGGCAAGTTGAGCCCTAGCTATATCAGACCTTTTAAGATTCTGGAGAGAGTGGGAGAGGTGGCTTACAGGCTTGTGTTGCCACCTAGTTTAGTAGCTGTTCATCCGGTATTCCATGTGTCCATGCTTCAAAAGTATCACGGCGATCTGTCCCTTGTGTTAGATTTCAGCTCTGTCCAGTTGGACAAGGATTTGACTTACGAGGAGGAGCCAGTGGAAATTCTAGCCCGGCAAGTTCGCCAGTTGAGATCAAAGAGTTACCCTTCAGTTCGAGTGCAGTGGAGAGGGCAGCCTATTGAGGCAGCTACTTAGGAGTCCGAGTCCGATATGGGGAGTAGATATCCCCACCTTTTCACCAGCCCAGGTACTTTTCTATGTCCGTTCGAGGACGAACGGTTATTTTAGAGGTGGAGAATGTGATGACCCAAAAGGTCATCTTATATTTTAGAACTCGAATCTGCGCTCTTAAGCCTTAAAAAATCTCATTTTTACCCTCCTCGATTTGCATGCGCAGTCCGGGCAGGTTTCTGGAAAGCTTTTATGTTGAAAACAAATAAAAATAAGAATTTTTGCCTTAAAAGTTGATTTTAATTGACTTCGATCAATATTTTTGGTAAACGGGCTCGGATCCGTGCTTTGATGGTCCCGGTAGGTCCGTATCGAATTATGGGACCTGGGCATATGCCCGGAATCGAATTCGGAGTCCTTAGCTTGAGTTAGGAATTTTTGATGAAAATTAAAAGTTTGGAAATTATTTGTTTTTAAGAATTGATTGATATTTGGCATTGTTAGTATCGGTTCCGTATTTTGGTTCCGAAGCCCGTACAGGTTCATTATGATATTTAAGACATGTCTGTGAAATTTGGTGAGAAACAGAGTTGATTTGACGTGATTCGGACGTCCAGTTGAGAAAATAAAAATTTTAAAGTGTTCTTGAGAATTTCATTTGATTTGGTGCTAAAAGTAGAGTTCTAGGTGTTATTTTGGCGATTTGATCGCGCGAGCAGGTCCGTATGATATTTTTAGACTTGCGTGCATGTTTGGTTTGGAGCCCCGAGGGATCGGGTGCCATTCGGGTGATGCGAGAGTTGAGTTCAAACTTCAACAAGGCTGCTGGTGCACCAAATTTGGTGTGCCCGCACCTGCGAGCCTGTGGTCGCAGGTGCGAGCTCGCATGTGCGAGCGATAGCCCCGCAGATGCGACCCAGGCCTGGACTTCATTTTTTCGCAGATACGGACTTTTCTCCGTAGGAGCGGGACCGCAGAAGCGGAACCCTATCTGCAGGTGCGGCCCCAGTTGGCCCAGTTCTTTTCCGCAGAAGCGCACATCCCATCCGCACGTGCGGATGCGCAGGTGCGACCAAAGCACCGCAGGTGCGAAGGTCACTGGGCAGGGAGTTCATTTAATTCGGACTCCAGCCATTTTTCTTCTCGTTTTCAAAAGGATAGGAGGCCTAGGGCGATTTTTCAAAGACATTTTCTTCCCCAAATCATAGGTAAGTGTTCCTTAACTCGTTCCTTTCAATCTTTTACTTCATTTTACTAGAATTTAACCTAAAATCTAGAGTTTTCATGGTAGAACTAGGGGTTAGGGTAGAAACTAGGTATTTCGGGAATTTGGAGATTTAGATCTTGATTTGAGGTCGGATTTCAAAACTAATTACATATTCAGGCTTGGGGGTGAATGGGTAAAAGAATTTTTGTCCGAACCTCGGGTTTTGACCATGCGGGCCCGGGGTCAATTTTTTTTACTTTTTGGAGGAAAATTTTAAAAATTTAATTTATGAAATATAATTGATTCCTTTAGCAATATTTGATATTATTGAGTCATTTTTGAATAGATACGAGTGGTTTAGAGGTGAATTCTAAAGAAAAAGCTGTGACTGAGAATTAAGTGACCTTCGGAGCGAGGTAAGTGTTGTGTCTAACTTTGGCTTGAGGGAATAGGTATTGTGTGAGTATTTGCTACGTGTTTTGTTGTTGAATACGATGTATAGTTGAGGTGACGAGCATCTATACGTTGTGGTCGAGTCATAGCATGCGAGTGAAATTCCATTTCTTGCAAATTTGTAGTCTTAAATCTTGTTATCCATGCTTATTGTTGTTGTTGAAATGTTGGGAGACTTGTATCCGATTCCATCAAGGTCGATAAAATTGTGAATATTGATTCGAGGTTGAGATGTTAATTTGTGAAAGTAATCATTAATGAAATATTGATTTCTTGTGAAACTTCTCTCTATCCGTTATTATTGATTCTGTGAATTGTGAGGAAGAGTGTAAAGCACGAAGGGTGATGCCGTGCATGATTTATTTATATTGTGAGGAAGAGTGTAAAGCACGAAGGATGATGCCGTGCATGAATTATTTATATTGTGAGGAAGAGAGTAAAAGCACGAAGGGTGATGCCGTGCAGTCTTATTTGTTACTTGGTGAGGTTGAGAGTAAAAGCACGAATGGTGCTGCCGTGCAGTTTTCCTTGCTGTCTTAATTGCTCAATTCGTTTAAGGATTTCCGGTTTAATTCTATCTTTTCATTATTCTCACTCTTTATGTTGTATTCCCCTACTGTATGTTCCACTCCCATTATTTCTGCGTTATTTCTTTATTTACTGTTGTTGCCACTAGCATAATTATATTGTTCAGGTTATATGTGGGTGTCTTGTCCTAGTCTCGTCACTACTTCGCCGACGTTAGGCTCGACACTTACCAGTATATGGGGTCAGTTGTACTGATGTTGCACTCTGCACTTTTTATGCAGATTTTGATACCGGCTCAGGTTGATTGAGATTTGCTATTGGTCCACTGTCCGAAGACTCAAGGTAGATCTGTCAACGTTCACAGACCTTGAAATCCCCGTCTATCTTTTATGTCCTACTGTTTTCTTTCATTCAGACAGTTATATTTCTTTCAGGCTATTACTTGTAGTAAATTCTAGAATGCCCGTGAATTGTGACTCCAGATCCGGGTGGTAGTAGTTAATACAGATTTATGATATTCTGCACTTATTATATTTCATCTTAGTTAATTATTGTTAATTACTGAATGGAAATAAGGAATTGGTTAATGATTCTCTAACGCTGGCTTGCCTAGCAAGTAAAATGTTAGGCGCCATCACGGTCCCGTCGGTGGGAAATTTCGGGTCGTGACAATATCGTTCTCCTTTTTTAGTCTTTAAAAACAGATTTCACATTAGATAAAATAGTCATTCAATAATATTTTAATATTTATAACTTTAAAATCAAATAAAATTGTGACTATCAAATATTTCATCAATAGAATTATTTATGAAGTTATAATATTTAAGAATTAAATTAGAATAAGATTATATTTATGTAAAAAAAAAATTCTTGAATCATGTGTAATAAATATAATTTCCTTCCTTAATGAGCTAATGTATATAGAGTTAATAGTTGAAATTTTCACTTTGAAGTAGGACATGAAACAAACTGATATTTCCTTTGAAAAATAAATAAGAAAAAATTAGAACAGATAAATGAAAGGAAAGATAAGATGGCAAAAAGACGAAAGGAAAAAAAGTGTTGGGTCAAAAAAATTAAGCCGTTAATTAATAAATAAAAGGAAAAAAATGATATTTGTAGAAGATATTTTGAATTCTAATATTTCTTTTTTCTTCAATTTTAAATTTTAATATCAACTTTACCTTTAAAACAATGTCGCATATCATATTGTTTATCTTAATTTTTTCCATCATACATTATCGTCTTAATTGTTTTTTAGTATTACGAGTATTATATTTTTTATGTTTGGTTATAAGTAGGAGTTGGGTCAGATACAGTTATTTTACAATTTTAACGAACTAAACAGTTATTAAAAGAGAATTAAGACTTTGAATTTAACTACTAAACCATCTTAATAAATTTTAAAAAATTATTTTTTATATGGGGAGGCTATTCTTTTATGTACTCCACATGAAATATATGAATAAACTCATAACAATAACAATTAGTGTAGTATTGAGTTTGCATTGAAATAAGAGATTTTGAACTTTGAGTTATCCCAATCAAATTAAAATATTTTAAGCTTTTATCAGAAGATGTAAAATTAGGATAGATTTAGAGTTTGTTATTTATTTTAGAATATCTATCGAAGTGAAAATAAAATACCTGTTAAAAATTCCTAATTTCTATAATAAAAGAAGTAGCATCAAGTGAAATAAAAGAACCTGAACTTTAAGGTTAGCTCTTTCAGTAATTGGCATTGGCTCACTTTAAAGTATTCCATAGTAAAAATAATTGTTTACGATAAAACTTGGAGTCCAAAAGATTTATTTTGCCGGATTAAATATATTGTTCAACTGCAATAAAGAATGAGTCATGATTAGATACACAATTCAAATTAGAAAAAAGAAAATTATTTATATGAGTAAAAGTTTTTTCTAATTATATCAATTTTTTACTAATTTTGTTGATTTCTGTTACTTGCAAAACTGTAGGGTGTGACAAATTATGGCTCTTTCTTAATTTAATATAACTATTTAATTCTAAGTCTTTATATTTTAGTTATTTTTGTGGAATATTGGTCCAACATTAATCAATCTTTAGACTATAAATTGTTACAAATAGTTTTCTTGCTTTCCCTTGAGTTACAAGTTTTATCATCTTTTAGAAGTTACAAATAGGATGTTGTAACGATCCGACCGGTCCTTTTGAGCTCTATCACGTCGTTCGGCGGATTGAAGCCTTTAGTAGTTTTACTTCATGTATTATGACTTGTATGCATGGTCGGAATTGAATTTCGGGAAGTTCGGAGGGGTTTCGGAAAGAAAATTCTAAATTCGGAAGATTTAAGTTGGAAGAGTTGACTAAGGTTTGAATTTTGAGTAAACGACCTCAGAATCGGGATTTGAAGGTTCCAATAGGTTCGTATGACGATTTCAACTTGGGCGTGTGTTCAGGTTGAGTATCGGGTAGTCCGAGAGCATTTCGGCGCTTAATATGAAAAGGTGGCATTTTGAAGATTTAAGAATTTTCTAAGTTTGATTTAAAGTGGAATTTGGTGCTATCGACGTCCGTTTGGGGTTCCGAGCCTTGGAATAGTGTCACGACCCAAAATTCAACTAGTCATGATGGCACCTTACCTAACCCGTCAGGTAAGCCGATTAATAACTATCCAACTTAATGAGATTTATTAAGAAAGAAATGATAATACAACTGCTTTTATACAAGAATTTTTCAAGGACTGGTAGTACAAATTATGAGCTTCTAAGATTTAGAATTTATAAAGCTGGTATGAAATAAAGTACATCATCTGTCTGAAATATACATGAACATATTAAAATTCTAAAGCTACGAAGATCGAGAGGCAGCTATGACCGAAATGCAGGTACATCTTCAGATCCAGCTCCCGCCGTGCACAGCAACATCAGCATCCAACATCTGCATGCAAGGTGCAAAAGTGTAGTATGAGTACAACCGACCCCATCTACTCAATAAGTAACAAACCTAATTTTAGGTTGAAAGTAGTGACGAGCCTTAACAAACCATTCTATATATTAGCCCGCGCCTCGAAACCTGACGAAAATTATAAAATCAGACAAACCATTCAATTACGAGTCCAACTATACTAGTTTCACTCAAATCTGATGCCGAATCGACATTCAAAACTCAAAAACTCATTCTATGAAACTTTTGGCTAACACCCCCAATTCCTCTCTATAATTCATGATCCAATTACCAAAAATGAAGATAGAATCACGAAATATAATCAAAACCGAGTGTAGAATACTAACCCCAATCCACGTGATGAAAATGGCTTCAAAACTCGCCTCAATCCGATCCGCAAATCTCAAAATATCATAAAAGAGCCAAAACCTTAAAATATATAGAATCTGCCTAGCAATTTCGCATTTGCGAACAAAAGGGCCGCTTCTGTGGCGTCGCTCTTACGATAAAACTCCACTCCTGCGGAAAACACTGGAACTCCACCCTTCTGCACCTGCGCAACATGACCCGCTTCTGCACAAGCGCAGGTGCGACATAAGCTGCGCTCCTGCGCACATCCCCGCTTCTGTGATCATGCCTACCGTTTCTGCGCTACCGCAGATGCGATCCACTTCCCCGCTTCTGCGGATGCCCTGTTCCAGCTTTATTTCGCTTGTGCGTTCACTTGGCCACATTTGCAGATCCGCACCTGTGGAATATTGGGCGCAGGTGCGGTCACACCAGGTTCAGCAAAGGCCATTCATTCAACATAAATGAAAAATGATCGAAAACACGTCCGTAACTCACCCGAGTCGAGGCCTCAAATCACACATAACAATATCGAAACGACGAATCGCACCTCAAATCGAACTTAAATTAACTTAAACTTTAAACTTCCAAAACTAGCGCTAAAACACATCAAATCAACCCGGAATGAACTCAAATTTTGCACACAAGTCCCAATTGACATAACGAAGCTATTACAATTCCCGGAACCACAATCCGAATCCGATATCCTCAAAGTCAACTTCCGGTCAAACTTATGAAGTTCCCAAACCTTCAAATTTTTAACTTTCGCCAATTAGTGTCGAATCCTTCCGAGGTCAAATGCTAAAAAGTCAAACTTGGTCAACTCTTCCAACTTAAAGCTTCAACAATGAAATTCATTCTTCCAAATTGATTCTGAATAACCTGAAAACCAAAATCGACGATTCGCACAAGTCATAATACATCATACGGAGCTGCTCCTGCCCTCAAATTATCGAGCAAAGTGCAAATTCTCAAAATGACGGGTCGGGTCGTTACATCCTCCCCCACTTAAATATACGTTCTTCCTCGAACGTGCCTAGATTTATTCCAAATCCATCAAACCGCCGTGTAACCTTACCATGCACATACTCGGGGGTGATCCCATGTCACCCTATTCCATATAGGCCTGACAACACAACATAACTGAAGATCATTACTTCAACCTTAGCCCGTAAACCACAAAATCAAATTTCTAACATTCGGAATTTTCCTACAAGACCCGAACCTCGTATCTACACATTGTATAAGTCTGAACAAGCTGTATCAAGCCATGACCAAAACCCAAAAGGTAATCACATGACATAACACACGAATCGCATACTCGTAGCAAAAATCTCCGATCACAGTAGCTGTTCAAAATAATTCAATACCGATAATAAACCTTATATCAAACAAACCTTCATTCTAAAACATTCGTACACTGCCGATGATGAAAGAAACATGCAGAAACTCGTAACCCCTTATCAAATCGACAAATCATGGAACTCTCCCTCTTTCGACTAGAACTATAGCCAATTTCTAAGCCAACTTCCGATATTATTCTTCCAAACACTCTATAATCAAATTAGATAGTACCCATTCTTGGTCCAATGACCCCATCTCATCAAACACAACCATTCTATTAACATGCCACACCAATACAACCCTACGCCACAAACCGTGTAATCCGTGCACCAATAAGCAACAATTCAAATGTACTCAATCCAGGAAAATGACTCAAATAAGGGAACCGTCCCGCAAATTCAACAAGTACCACCACAACCGCAATGCCATGCATCCATCATACATAGTAGAACTAAGACACACGAATCTAACACAAATGATCATATCTTAACATAACTCCGGTGCAATGCGTGACCCCATCCAAAAATTGGTCCATATGAAATACCACAAGCCACCATGCTCAAAATCAACAACTACACGTAACTCGACTGTCACGACCCAAAATCCTAACCTGTAGTGATGGCACCTGTCGTCGGACTATGCAAGTCGAGATTTATGAAATAACCCCAACACTTAACAGAAAACAGATTTAAAAAAGTTTAAATGATAACAACTTCTCATAAACAAGATAGAAAATCCAAAAATACAACGGGGTGTCACTGAGTACATAAGCATCTATGCATCACAAGTCTGGAAAACACTATATAATATAGTCTGAAACTAAATACAATAAGCAGAAATATAGGGAAGGAGAGACAAGGTCTGAAAAATGCCGATAACTACCTCAAAATATCCAAAAGATCAACCGTGCGCGGAAATCAACACCCACTGTGTCCGGAAATACCTGGATCTGCACACGAAGTGTATGGTGTAGCATAAGTACAACCAACTCAATAAGTAACAATACTAAATAAAAAACTGAAAGTAGTGACGAGCTTCACAGTTAAGTCCAAATACAATAGTTTCCAACATAAGAAGGTAGGCATGCTTTCAAGTTCAACAATTAAGGCCAAAACAGTAATTTCATGTCA
This sequence comes from Nicotiana tomentosiformis, assembly GCF_000390325.3. NCBI lineage: Eukaryota > Viridiplantae > Streptophyta > Magnoliopsida > Solanales > Solanaceae > Nicotiana > Nicotiana tomentosiformis. The sequence goes on along the minus strand of NC_090823.1, from coordinate 80,900,629 downwards.
AGTTCAACTGAAACAGAAGATAATATCTCTCAGAAATTTCAAGACAATGATACATGGCAGCTAAATACGACAATAATGAAATCAAATGCATCCTCTCAGGACCAAAGTCACTCAGCCCTCCCATTCACTCAACACTCGGCACTCGTTCTCAGTAGGTACCTGGGCTTACTGGGGGTGTGTGCAGACTTCAGAGGAGCTCCTTCAGCCCAAGCGCTAATAATCTACACGAACAACTCACGTACTGCACAGACAGCTCACATGCTAGTATAATATCTGGATCTGCACAGCCAACTCACGTGCTGTACAGACAACTCACGTGCTATAGTATCAATATCTTACAATCAGGTCCTCGGCCTCGGTCATAAATCTCTCTAGTCTCTCGGGCTCTCAGAAATCATAAAAATCAGCCCCAACAGAAATGATATAATGCATTAATAATGAGCAATAGAGGCGGAGGTGTAATATACAAGTAAAACTGTGACTGAGTACAAAACAACAATTTAGTAGTTAATTCAGCATGTACGCGACCTCTATGGGTACCTACAGTGTCAACACATGGTGTAAACATGATTCCTAACATGATTTGTAGTTCGACTTCTCTAATACGGGGATAATGTACAGATAACAACATATTTTACAACTACACGGTTCTTACGGAATTTGACCAAGTCGCAATTCCTACGGTGCACGCCCACGCGCCCGTCACCTAGCATGTGCGTCACCTCAAAACCAAATACATGACACGTAATACTGGGTTTTGTACCCTCAGAACCAAATTTAGAACTGTTACTTACCTCAATCCGAGCCAATATCTACTCCAATATACCCTTGTCTCGGGATACGACCTCTAAATGCCTCGAATCTATCCATAAACAATGCAATATAATCAATACGGGCTAAAGGAATCAAATCCATAAGAAACTGCGAAGCTATTAATAAAAATCACAATTCGGCTCAAAAGCCGCCCCCGGCCCACTTCTCAAAATTTGATAAAAGTCACAAAACCCGAAATCCCACTCAACCACAAGTCTAACCATACCAAATTTATCAAAATCCGACACCAAATCGTCACCCTAATCAGCAAAACAATCTCTCCAAATCCCTTGCCTCAAACTCCCAATCTACACCTTAAATACGCTCCAATTAGGTGGGAAAATCAATGGGAAAACAATATTATTGATACAAAATAAGAACAAGGGACTTACCTTAAGAATCCCCTCGAAAACCCTCTCAAATATCGCCTAAACAGTTCTTGAAATGAAGCCAAAATCGTGAAGCCTTATTTTAATAATCTGCCCAGGCTTTTCGCACCTGCGGCCATATATCCGCACCTGCGAAACCGCTTCTGCGGTAAATTCTCTGCTTCTGCGGAAGCCAATTAAATCTCCCAGGCCCACATATGCGCTCCATGTTTCGCACCTACGGAGGCACTTCTACGGCATTCCATCCGCTTCTGCGGAACCAAGCCTCTTCCTCAACTCCGCATATGCGGAGCCTCTCTCACACTTGCGGGCTCGCAGATGCGGTTAACCCCTCGCACCTGCGCCCTACCAAGGCCAGCCCAGCTCCGCTTCTACGTAAAACCAGTTGCATCTGCAGCATCGCACCTATGGCCAATTCCTCGCAGGTACGATCACACTAGAAGAGCTCTAGCTTCAGAAATGCACTAAGTTCCATTTTCGATCCGTTAACCATCCGAAATTAACTCGAGGCGCACGGGACCTCAACCGGACATACCATCAAGTCCCAAAACATCATATGATCTTAGTCGAGCCCTCAAATCACCTCGAACAACATCAAAAACACGAATCACCCATAGATTCAATCCTAATAAACTTAAACTCCCAATTTCTACAAACGATGCCGAAACCTACCAAATCACGTTCGATTGACCCCAAATTTTGCACACAAATCACAAATGACACCACAGACCTACTTCAATTTTCGGAATCGGAATCCGAACCCGATATCAAAATGTCCACTCCCGGTTAAATATTTTCAAAAATTCAACTTTCGCCATTTCAAGCCTAATTCCACTACGGACCTCCAAATCACAATCCGTACACGCTCCTAAGTCCAGATCTGGAGTCATTTACTCAAAGATCAACATCCGGTCAATCATTTCAAGTTAAGCTTTCAACCTCGAGACTAAGTGTCTTATGTCATTCTGAAATCTAACCGGACCCGAACTGATTACCCCAGCAAGTCACATAACATATATAAAGTACTAAATGAGTAGTAACTAGGGGAAAAGGGCTACAACTCTCCAAACGACCGGCAGGGTTGTTATATCCTCCCCCTTTTAAACAAACGTTCGAAAACTTGGAGTCTCGAACAGGTGTGGATATCTGCTCCGCATCTCCCGCTCGGTCTCCCAAGTAGCCTCCTCAACTAGCTGACCTCTCCACTGCACCATTACTGAAGCTATGTCCTCTGACCTTAACTTTTGAACTTACCGATCCAAATTGGCCATCGGCTCCAAATCATAAGTCAGATCACCATCCAACTGAACTGTGCTGAAATCTAAAACATGATACAGATTGCCGACACACTTTCGGAGCATAAAAACATGAAATACTGGATGCAGACTCGACAAAATAGGTGGCAAGGCAAGCTTGTAAGCCACATACCTAATCCTTTAAAGTACCTCATATGGCCCAATATACCGAGGGCTAAACTTGACCTTCTTCCCGAACCTCATAACACCCTTCATGGGGTAAATATTGAGCAGTACCTTCTCCCCAAATATGTACGCAAGATCACGGACCTTCCTGTCGGCATAACTCTTCTGTCTAGATTGCGTCGTGCGAAGCCGCTCCTAAATCATCTTAACCTTGTCCAAAGCATCCTAGACCAAGTCAGTACCTTATAGCCTAGCCTCCCCAGGCTCAAAACACATGCTGCACAGAGAACTCACATGCTATAGTATCAATATCTCACAATCAGGCCCTCGACCTTACTCAGTTATAAATCTCTCCAGTCTCTCAGGCTCTCAGAAATCATGAAAATCAGCCCCAACAGAAACGATATAATGCATCAATAATGAACAATAGAGACTGAGGTATAATATACAAGTAAAACTGTGACTGAGTACAAAACAACAATTTAGCAGTTAATTTAGCATGTACGCGATCTCTATGGGTCCCTACAGTGTCAACACATGGTGTAAACATGATTCCTAACATGATTTGTAGTTTGATTTCTCTAAAATATGGAAAATGTACAGATAACAACAGATTTTACAACAACACAATTCTTACGAAATTCAACCAAGTCATAATTCCTATGGTGCACGCCCACATTCCCGTCACCTAGCATGTGCATCACCTCAAAGCCAAACACATGACATGTAATACTGGGTTTCGTACCCTCAGAACCAAATTTAGAACTGTTACTACCTCAATATGAGCCAATCTCTACTCCAATATACCCTTGCCTCGCGAAACGACCCCTGAATGCCTCGAATCTAGCCATAAACAATGCGATATAATCAATTCGGGTTAAAGGAATCAACTCTATAAGAAAATGCTAAGCTATTAATCAAAATCACAAATCAGCTTAAAAGCCGACCCCCGGGCCCACATCTCAAAATTCGATAAAAGTCACAAAACCCGAAAGGCCACTCAACCACGAGTCTAACCATACCAACTTTATCAAAATACAACACCAAATCGTCACCCAAATTCCCAAATCAAACTCTCCAAACCCCTAGCCTCTAACTCCCAATCTACACCTTAAATACACACCAATTAGGTGGGAAAACCAATGGGGAAGCAATATTATTGATAAAAAATAAGCACAAGGGACTTACCTCAAGAATACCCTCCAAAACCCTCTCAAACATCGCCTAAACAGTGCTTGAAATGTTTGAAATGAAGCCAAAAGCGCGAACCGTTGTTTTAATAATCTGCCCAGGCTTTTCGCACCTGCGGCCATATATCCGCACCTGCGGAACCGCTTCTGCGGTAAAATCTTCGCTTCTGCGGAAGCCACTTAAATCCCCCCAGGCTCGCATCTGCGCTCCATGTTCCGCACCTACGGAGCCGCTTCTGCGGCCTTCCATCCGCTTATGTGAAAACATGCCTCTCCCTCAACTCCGCATCTGCGGAGCCTCGCTCGCACCTGCGGGCTCGCAGATGCGGTTTACCCCTCGCACCTGTGCCCTGCCGAGGCCAGCCCAGCTCCGCTTCTGTGTAAAACCAGCCGCATCTGCGGCCAATTCCTCGTAGGTGCGATCACACTAGAAGAGCTCCAACTTCATCACTGCACTAAGTCCCATTTTCGCTCCACTAACAATCCGAAATTAACCCGAGGCCCCCGGGATCTCAACCAAACATACCATCAAGTCCCAAAATATCATACGTACTTAGTCGATCCCTCAAATCACCTCGAACAACATCAAAAACACGAATCGCCCATAGATTCAAGCCTAATGAACTTTAAACTTCCAATTTCTACAAACGATGCCGAAACCTATCAAATAACGTTCGATTGACCTCAAATTTTGCACATAAGTCACAAATGACACCACATGCCTACTCCAACTTCCAAAATTGAGATCAGACCCCGATATCAAAATGTTCACTCCTGGTTAAACATTTCCAAAAATTTAACTTTCGCCATTTCAAGCGTAATTCCACTACGGACCTCCAAATCTTAATTCGGACACGCTCCTAAGTCTAGAATCCCCTAACGGAGCTAACAAAACCATCAAAACCCCGTTCTGGAGTCATTTACTCAAATATTAACATCCGATAAATCATTTCAACTTAAGATTATAACCTCGAGACTAAGTGTCTCATTTCATTCGGAAATCTCACCGGACGTAAACCGACTACCTCCGCAAGTCACATAACAGCTATAAAGTACAAAACAAGCAGTAACTGGGGGAACAGGGCTACAACTCTCAAAACAACCGGCCGTTTCATTATATCCTCCCCCTCTTAAACAAATATTCGTCCTCGAACGGGTCTAGAAACATACTTGGAGTCTCAAAAAGGTGTGGATATCTGCTCTACATCTCCCGCTCGGTCTCCCAAGTAGCCTCCTCAACTGGATGACCTCTCCACTGCACCTTTACTGAAGCTATGTCCTTTGACCTTAACTTTCAAACTTGCCGATCTAAAATGGCCACCATCACGACATCATGAGTTAGATTACCATCCAATTGAACTGTGCTGAAGTCCAAAACATGAGATGGATCGCCGACATACTTTTGGGGCATAAAAACATGAAATTTTGGATCCACACTCGACAAATTAGGTAGCAAGTCAAGCTTGTAAGCCACCTCCCTAATCCTCTAAAGTACCTCAAATGGCCCAATATACCGAGGGCTCAACATGCCCTTCTTCCCTAACCTCATAACACCCTTCATGGGGGATATCTTGAGCAGTACCTTCTTCCCAACCATGTAAGCAACATCACAAACCTTCCTGTCGGCATAACTCTTCTGTCTAGACTGCGCCGTGCGAAGCCGCTCCTAAATCATCTTAACCTTGTCCAAAGCATCCTGGACTAAGTCAGTACCCAATAGCCTAGCCTCCCCAGGCTCAAACCAACCCACAGGAGATCCACACCGTCTCCCATACAAGGCCTCATACGGAGCCATCTGAATGCTTTACTGGTAGCTGTTGTTGTAGGCAAATTCCGCGAGTGGCAGAAACCGATCCCAAGAGCCCCCAAAATACAGGACACAAGCGCGTAGCATATCCTCCAATATCTGAATAGTGCGCTCTCACTGTCCGTCCGTCCGAGGGTGAAATGTTGTGCTCAACTGGACCTGGGTACCCAACTCTCACTGCACGACCCTCCAAAACTGCGATGTGAACTGCGTACCTCGATCTGACATGATGGACACTGGCACGCCGTGGAGGCGAATAATCTCTCGGATGTAAATCTCAGCCAACCGCTCCAAAGTATAAGTAGTTCCAACTGGAATGAAGTGCACAGACTTTGTCAGTCCATCCACAATCACCCAAATAGCATTGAACTTCGTGGGAGCCCCACTACAAAATCCATGGTGATCCGCTCCCATTTCTACTCTGGAATCTCTAACCTCTAAAGAAATCCGCCCGGTCTCTGATGCTCATACTTTACCTGCTGACAGTTGAGGCACCGAGCTACAAACCCCACTGTATCCTTCTTCATTCTTCTCCACCAATAATGTTGCCTCACGTCCTGGTTCATCTTCGCGGCACCTGGATGAATGGAATACCGCGAACTGTGGGCCTCCTCAAGAATAAACTCACGTAGCCCATCCACATTAGGCACACAAAGCCGACCCTACATCCTCAATACCCTATCATCCCCAATAGTAACATCTCTAGCATCACCGTGCTGAACCGTGTCCGTAAGGACAAGCAAATGAGGTTCATTATACTAGCGCTCTCTGATGAGATCATATAAAGAAGACCGAGAAATCACACAAGACAAAACTCTGCCCGGCTAGGAAACATCCAATCTGACGAACTGGTTGGCCAAGGCCTGAACATCCAAGGCTAAAGGCCTCTCTTCTACTGGTAGATATGCTAAACTCCCCAAACTCTCCGCCTTACGACTCAAGGTATCGGCCACTACATTAGCTTTTCCGGGATGATAGAGGATGGTGATGTCATAATCCTTAAGCAGCTCCAACCATCTCCGCTTTCGCAAGTTTAGATCCTTTTGTTTAAACAGATGTCGTAGACTCCGGTGATCGTTGAAAACCTCACAAGGGACCCCAAACAAATAGTGCCGCCAGATCTTCTCATGCGCCTTCAGCTATCTAGATGCGTAGGCAATCACCCTACCATCCTACATCAACACCGCGCCTAGACCAATGTGCGACGCATCACATTATACCGTATAGAACCCCGAACCAGTAGGCAACACCAACACTGGGGCTGTAGTCAAAGCAGTCTTGAGCTTTTGAAAGCTCTCCTCACAATCCTCGGTCCACATGAATGGAGCACCCTTCTGGGTCAATCTAGCCATAGGTGCTGCAACAGACGAGAAACCCTCTACAAATAAATGGTAATACCTCGCCAAGCCAAGAAAACTACGGATCTTCGTAACTGAATATGGTCTGGGCCAACTCTGCACTGCTTCAATCTTCTTTGAATCTACCTTGATCCCCTCACTCGATGGCCCGAAAATGCCACTGAATCTAGCCAGAAATCACACTTTAAAAATTTTGCATACAACTTCTCTTATCTCAAGGTCTGAAGCACATTCCTCAAGTGCTGCTCATGATCCTCCCAGCTCCGGGAGTACAAAAAATGTCGTCAATAAACACAATGATGAAGGACTCAAGATAGGGCTAACATACACTGTTCATCAAGTGCATGAATGTTGCTGGGACGTTGGTCAGCCCAAAAGACATCACAAGGAACTTGTAATGACCATACCGAGTCCTGAAGGCAGTCTTCGGGATATCTGGCTTCCGAATATTCAACTGATGATAGCATGAACGCAAGTCGATCTTAGAGAACACCCTGGCACCCTGAAGCTAATCAAATAGGTCATCAATATGCCCTGCCCAGGCCAGCCCAGCCCAGCTCCGCTTCTGTGTAAAATCAGCCGCATCTGCGGCATCGCACATGCAGCCAATTCCTCGAAGGTGCGATCACACCGGAAGAGCTCCAGCTTCAGCAATGTACTAAGTCCCATTTTCGATCCGTTAACCATCCGAAATTAACCCGAGGCCACTGGGACCTCAACCAAACATACTATCAAGTCCCAAAATATCATACGAACTTAGTCGAGCCCTCAAATCACCTCGAACAACATCAAAAACACGAATCACACATAGATTCAAGCCTAATGAACTTTAAACTCCCAATTTATACAAACGATCCTGAAACCTATCAAATCACCTCCGATTGACCCCAAATTTTGCACTCAAGTCACAAATGACACCATAGACCTACTCAAACTTTAGGAATCGGAATCCGACCCTGATATCGAAAGGTCCACTCACGGTCAAACTTTCCAAAAATTCAACTTTCGCCATTTCAAGCCTAATTCCACTAGGGACCTCTAAATCACAATCCAGACATGGTACTAAGTCCAGAGTCACCTAACGGAGCTAACGTAACCATCAAAATTCCGTCCCGGAGTCATTTACTCAAAGATCAACATCCGGTCAATCATTACAACTTAAGCTTTCAACCTCGAGACTAAGTGTCTCATTTCATTCTGAAATCCTACCGGACCCGAACCAATTACCCCGGAAAGTCACATAATAGCTATAAAGTACAAAATGAGCAGTAACTGGGGGAACATGGCTACAACTCTCAAAATGACCGACCGGGTCGTTACGTCGACACCAAATACATGAAGTTTGTGACCATAACCACGGAGAATCAACTACCACGAAATACCACAATCCGGAGAGAACGTAACCAAGGCACAATCAACCATTCAACACCCTAATATCCATCTTACTCAAATTCCGCTATAAGGACCAAATAAAACCACACCAGGTGTGCATATAACCAACAAATCACAACTCTTCGTAGCATAGAACAGTAACTCACAGAACATATCAGAACACGAATAACCTCAACTCTAACCGAATGTCATATCCCTCAAGAATAGCAGTACATAGTCAATCAATCCGACCTGGTGTAGAATACACATCCTCATTGGACCTACCAATGGGCCCCAAATCAACTCTGGTCATCCACAAATAGATAAATAACCCCCCGAAAGTCCACAATGACCTAACCAAAACACATATTATCATCTGGCTAACTTTGGCCACATTTACACAGTCCACAACCATGAAACAATCTGTTTCTGAGAACTCCCACTCTCCAGATCCATAGAACACATGAATCACCATATCTGATCCCAACTCCACCGCCCGAATGTCTGACACATCTCTTATACACGATCATCCCACGAGGAATACTTCTATAATTCTTCTGTGCCATATGGCAAAATATGAATATCAAAAGTCGATAAACCAGGCGAGTACCGCAATACCAATGAAGCATCCGTAAGTAAAATCTTAGTGCACTTTCTGAAATACGCACCATTATTAGGCAATACCAAGTAGTAATAGCATTCATCTATACATCTGAAACCATCCATGTTGTATAAGAATTCATGACCTTCCCTTCAAAACTGAACTGTGAACTTGCACATGCAATCTCAATCCTACACAACACACCGCATCTGTTATGCCATCATATGAAAAGTACGAGAATCTCATAATCAACTCTGAGTCACCAGCAGAATATATTGTCAATTAGCTAGGAAACTTCCATTTGATCTCATCCAAGAGAAAATCACAACACGCAACATGCTCCTCACGCCAGCAGGAAATATACACCTTGAACCGTGGTAGAAACCATTGAGAACACTTTGAAATCCATTTGCACATAACCAAGCCATTAGAACTGAATATCTCTAACTCAACCAAGCCGCGCAGGTCGTCAAACCCTAGAGTATTGCCAAAGAACACCTGTAGAAATTCACCGCATCATAAGTACCCAAGGAACCGATCATATCCATTGACGTGCTGATCCAACCTACTACCAAACTATCCTATTCCTCCGAGTTCCTTCCGAATTACCTTAAATGTGACACTTCTCCTTGCCAGAACAAAATGATCCTTAACCAAAACTCACCCCACGAGATCCTAGAATAAAATCACACCGCCCTAAGGCCCACAAGTCGTTGTATTCCCTCTTAAGCACCCCAAAAGTACCATAATCGAGACACCCACTCTGAAGAGACCTTCGGTGAATCCAAAACCATTTCCTTCACCCTTTTGACGCTGAAATGTAGAATTTATAATGATATAGAAATGCCACAAGTCTCGATACCATTCAACCTAAATCTCAGATTCTAGCCATATACAAATCCGCAAAATTCTCAATTGCTACATATAAATCTTGAATCTATTAGAACCTTCTCGAGAGTTATCCACTATGCTCAAATCTCAATTGCACCGATCAAACGGGTCAAACGACTCGTGCTTAGCACAACAACACCCAAAGAAGTGACCCACGCCTCTAAACAACCGAGTGAACCCCTACTCCATACATACTACATTCTTCACGAATAGCAAAATCAAATCATTCCATGATTTCCATATACCCATAAAGTGTAACACAACCCGTATCCAAAAATTCCCTTACTTGAGTCATCCTCAAATCAACCTCTACAAGTCATATCTGATTCACAAGTATGCCTTTAACCGAAACCAGTACCACCTAACTGCGCAATCAAATCGTCAATAGCAGACTCCCCCACTTGGCTCAAAGCCATATAACAAAACACTTGACAACTCATAAGGCCCACACTCTATTACTGAGATGATCCCGCACCGAAATTTAACTCAATCCTTCATAAGCCCATGTAACACAAACCCTCTAATACCTCAAATCATCTGCAAACCTCGTATTCATCCTCATGATAGTCAAGTCAACTATTACAATCGATCCAACTCAAATCTCACAAGTATAACCCACTGGTAGAAAAGAAGGCCTCCACACAACATCATAAGGATCACACATCCGTAGATTACCCCGCAGGTGATAACCCATATGCTTAGCCTCAACTGACATCTCTCTATTCCCTTTCACATCAATAACTACTACGCAATCACCTACTCTTCCTAAGTCTGAATTCATCAACAAGAAAGGAAAATCTAATTCGTTCTACAATTAAACAACATGAAAGATCCTTCAACACACTCATAACTCAAAACTATACAACACATTAAGACAGAAATCAAGCACCCAATAGTCCTTTCTTTACATCTCAAGCAAACTATTCTCGTCACAATCAAACCATCTGGACACATCCCGTAGTCACATAATACTCATCATATAGCCATCCAGCAACTCATCGAGTCATAAATTCCCCTCATAAGGACGCTACCAGACATATAATTCCAAAACAATGTGCTCACACAACTGAAACCCCCATTCTCAAGCTACAGTCATAACCCGGCCTCAAGTCCTCCATACTGGCCCATCATTAGCACACAGAAATCACATCTCGCTCCTCATCCATGGAATCACAAGCCGGCGATGCACAACTGATACCGAGCGCTCACATGCGCACATGAATGCGTGGAGGGAATCAATGTCGAACGATAAGGAAAATAAAGATGGGAAGTTTATCCTAAATGCACTATAGCCTCTCGAAGATAATTATGGACATCATCATACCGATCCGCAAGACTCTACTAGACACTTGCTCATGACTTGTAGAACCTATGAACCTAGAGCTCTGATACCAACTTGTCATAACCCAAAATCCAACTAGTCGTGATGGCACCTGACCCAAGCCATCAGGTAAGCCAATTAATATTTATCCAACTTAATGAGATTTATTAATAAAGAAATGATAATACAACTGCTTTTATACAAGAATTTCCCAAGAACTGGTAGTACAAATCATGAACTTCTAAGATTTAGAATTTACAAATCTGGTATGAAATAAAGTACATCATCTGTCTGAAATATACATAGACAGATTAAAATTCTAAAGCTACCAAGATCGAGAGGCAGCTATGACCAAAACGCAGATACATCTTCAGATCCATCTCCCGCCGTGCACAGCAACATCAACATCTAACATCTGCACGCAAGGTCCAGAAGTGTAGTATGAGTACAACCGACTCCATGTACTCAATAAGTAACAGACCTAACATTAGGTTGAAAGTAATGATGAGCTGGGGCAAGGGTTAGAGTCCAACTCCAATAACCAATAAAATCTCATAATAACACAATTTAAAGCAGCACAAGTAATAACTCAATAAATAAATGCTCAACTCGTATATAATTCCGGAAAATAAATATTTTCTTTTCAAGTATAACAATAAAACTCAAATCTTTTTGCCGAAATCACCGAAAATATGAGTAAGTCTGAAATCTGTGATTTTTCTCAAAACCTTTAATGATAGATAAGAAATTCCATTATCATATGGCATGAGGAAAAATACTTCTCTATGCCTACATTTCAAGTATGCATGTCTAATGCAATGCATCACACGGATGAACTCATGTACTCACACTCTCAGAGTACTCAATCTCACTGTCTTACATTTTCACTCTTCACGCTCAGTCACCCGATACTGTATAGGGCAGATCAAGCCAAATCCAATACCGAGCAAGCCAAACGATGCTCCAAAAATGCCATCCCGCATGTACCGACCTCTGAAAGGCTTGAAACTAGCCAAAAGAGGCAAAAATGCATCAAATAATTTGAAAGGAAACAAACCCAATCGATAAAGGTCAAATCTTTAATCAAAACCCGAAATCGACCCAAAATTCAAACCCAGGCCCGCGCCTCAAAACTATACTTGTTAATCGGGCCGGGCTGACCCGTTTACAACCCGGGTCAGCCCGGTACTGTAGCGTGGGGGGCGGGATGGGACGGGTTGGGTGGGGAGCGGGTTTCAAACGAACAGTTTTTTGATACCGGTGCACCGGAACCCGCTAAGCCCGTTAACCCGTTAATGGGTTGTTAATGGGCTACAGCCCGGTTCAGCCCGATTTTTAACGTTTTTTTTTAATTTTTTTTTGATCGTTTCCAACGGTCAAATTCAAATATGACCGTTGGCCAACGGCCCTTTTTTGCAGAAATGGCCATTTCGGCCTACCCCCTTAAGAAAATAGCCCCCACACCCCTAGTATTTGATAAATTATAATTTTAACCTTTTAAAAACTATAAATAGCCCCCTTTCTTCTTCATTTTTTCTCACAATTCACTCTCTTACTACTCTAAGTCTCTCTTGATATTATTGATTATTGTTCTTAAATTCTCAATTACTTATTATTTTAAGTTTCATCAAATATTTAGTTTAGCCATTACAAAATTATTATTATCAAATATCAAGTATTCAAGTGAAGTATGGTATTAACTATCACGTATCCATCTATCAATTGAAGTTTGGTTTTTGATATCAAATTTAGTGCGGCATCCGGAATCCCGGTACACTCGTTCTATATCTTTCTCTTATTTGGTGTACATTTATTTTATTATTTACAATTATTAATTTAATTTATATAATGAATATATTTAGAGCAGCCAAAAAAGCATGCACTAGTATAGGTGGTAGTAAGAAAACTTCCAAAAGATCAAGAGGTGGTGCTTGTTCTTCTAGTAGCTTTACACATATTTCTGAAAGTTCACGTGAAAATTTAAATGTAGATTATGAGGGACTTCAAGAAAATTATGGTATAGATGATGATTTAGATGATAATTTAGATGATATTCCATTTCCATCACCTGATAATCTTGAAACACCACCAGCTACACCTGGTAATGCTAGTCAAACTCAAAATATTAGGGGTGAAAGTCATGGTAATACAAGTAGGCCTCCCCTCCCTATTAAGAAGAATTGAAGATTAAGAAATAAGTGTTGGAATTTTTTTAACAAACTAGAAGAAGATAAAAATTATGTAAGATGTAGAATTTGTAAGGATATTTATAAACATGAGACCGGTAAGGGAGGGGGAACGGGTCAACTTCGTAGGCACATGATAGACAACCACCCTCTTGATTGGGGAGTAGATGAGGAAGATGGGCAACAAAAACTTAACCCGGGTACTGGAGGGTTAATGGGTAAATACGGTATTAAGAAAGATCGGGAAGAATTAGCTAAAATGATTGTTTTAGGTTGTTTACTTTTTTGTTTTGCTGCTTCACTATATCTTGTTACTTATATTCAAAGAATTTATAATCCTTTGTTTAAAGGTTTTCCTAGAAGTACTTGTAGAGCTGATATCTTTAGGCTTTTTGGACAATATCAGACATATATACGTTATTTGTTCGCCAGTCTTTCTTGTAGAGTTTCTCTTACTTCTGATATTGGTCGTACTATAAATGGTAATGATTATTTGACTGTTACATGCCATTGGATAGATGGTAATTTTTGTATGCAAAAATGTATTATTGCTTTTAAATATGATGAAGATCAAAGTCATACTGGTGCATTTATAAGTAATACTATCCATGAAGTTGCTATATTTTATAATCTTGCAGAAAAAGTTTTGTGTGTGTCATTTGATAAGATTGGATAAGATCAGAACGATGAAATCAAGGGCGTGACGAGGTAGATGAAGCGAGGACCAAGAAATTGGAGATATAATGGTTTATGGTTCTGATTCAACCAATGTGGGAAACCAAGAACCTCATATTGACATGGATGAACTTACAAAAATGATGCAAAGCATGTGATATACTATTTTTTTTTATAATTGTTGTAAACTTTTAATTTGCAAGTTCAAAAATAACAAAATCAAAAAAGAACTTGCAACTTAATTTGAAGTATTATATATTATTCAATAAAAATATCAAATGAAAGTCTTCGGAGCTTGATCCTTACATATTGCCTATTGGTCTTATTAAATAATTTTTGTAGCTACTTATTTTCAAATTTCAATTTTAAAATTATAAAATTCAAATTTAAAATTTAAAATTTTAAGCTTCAAAGTTTAATTCTAAGCCTTAAAAGTTTGTAAACACTTAAGTATCAATAATATTGAATAAGAAAAACAAAATTTACTTTAAAAAAAAAAATTCCACGGCCCGCTAACAATCCGCTAAGCCCGAACCCGGACGGACAAAAAAAAAACCCGAAAAAGTACAGCCCGCTAACAACCCGCAACGTTAAACGGACGGGCTGATTTTTTTTTGTGTCCAGCCCGTCCCAGCCCGCCCGTTAAACACCCATACTCAGAACCCAATGAAACTTATACAATCTGACAACCCATTCAATCACGAGTCTAACCATACTAGTTTCACTCAAATCCTACTACAAATTGACATTTAAAACTCAAAAACTCACTATATGAAACTTTAGGCTAAAACCCCCAATTCCTCTCTATAATTCATAATCCAATTACCAAAAAAGAAGATAAATCATGAAATATAATCCAAACTGAGTGTAGAAGACTTACCCCAATCCACATGATGAAAATCTCTTCAAAACACGCCTCAATCCGAGTCCCAAATCCCAAAATATCATAAAAGTGCCAAAACCTCGAAATATCTAGAATCCGCCCAGCAATTTCGCATTTGCGAACAAAAGGGCAGCTTATGCGGCGTCGCTTTTGTGACAAAACTCCGCTCCTGTGGAAAACAATGGAACTACACCCTTCCTCACCTGCGCACAGGACCCGCTTCTGGCAAGTGCAGGTGCGACACAAGTTGCGCTCCTGCGCACATCCCTGCTTCTGTGATCACGCCTACCGCTTCAGTGCTACCGCAGATGCGGTCCACTTCCCTGCTTATGTGGATGCCCTGTTCAAGGTTTACTTCGCTTATGCTTTCACTTGGATGCATTTGCGGCTTCGCACCTCTGCCCAGTATTCCTCAAGTGAGGTCACACTAGGTTTAGCAAGGGCCAACTATCCTACATGAATGAAAGATGATCCGAAACACGTCCGTAACTCATCCGGGCCCCTCGGGACCCCGTCCAAATATACTAACAAGTCTAATAACATAATACGGACCTAGTCGAGGCCTCAAATCACACATAACAATATCGAAACGACGAATCGCACCTCAAATCGAATTTAAATGAACTTGAACTTTTCAAGTTCCAAAACTAGCGTCGAAATACATCAAATCAACTCGGAATGAACTCAAATTTTACACACAAGTCCCAAATGACATAATAAGCTATTCCAATTCCGGGAACTACAATCTGAATTCAATATCCTCAAAGTCAACTTCCGGTCTAACTTATGAACTTTTCAAACCTTCAAATTTCCAACTTTCACCAATTAGTGCGGAATCCTTCAAAAATATCCAATTGCAAATCTAGGCATACGCCCGAGTCCAAAATCACCATCCGGACCTAACGAAACTATCAAAACTCCAATCCGAGGTCAAATGCTAAAAAGTCAAACTTGGTCAACTCTTCCAACTTAAAGCTTCAACAACAAAATTCATTCTTCCAAATCGATTTCGAATAACCTGAAAATCAAAACTGACAATTCGCACAAGTCATAATATATCATACGAAGTTACTCCTGCCCTCAAACTACTGAGCGAAGTGCAAATGCTCGAAACAACTGGTCGGGTCATTACAAATAGGTTCGTATCGGGATTTGTGACTTGCACGTAAAATTTGGCATCATTCCAGAATGTTTAAGTGTAATTTGAATGCGTTCAGAAAATTTTGAAGGTTGCAAAGTTGAAAGAAAGGTTTTGGCCATCGATTCATATTTTTGATGTTGTTTGGCATGATTTGAGGCTTCGACTAAGTTCGTATCGTATTTTGGGATGTGTTGGTGTTCTTAGATGGGGCTTTGGGGACCTCGAGGGTGATTCGAATTGGAAATCGAGATGAGTTTGGACTTGGGGAACTGCCGAAGTGCACCGGGTCTGGTATGATCACACTTGCAAAAGATTTGGTCACAGGTGCAAGACCGCGGGGGCATGTTTGACATCGCAGGTATGGAGTTGTGTTGGGCGTATAAGCGAAGGGGCGTGAGGTCGTGGTTTCTGCAGAAGCGGAGCCCAAGTCGCAGGTGCGACTTTGCAGAAACAGAGTCTGGTCCACAAAAGCGAAAGCGGGGGCCTTCAGGGGGAAACCGCAGAAGTGAAGATTTGGCCGCACCTGCGAGGCCGCAAAAGCGATTAAGTGAACCGCAGGTGTGAAATGCCTGGGCAGTGTATTAATTTGAAGGGTTCCAAGATTTCTTCATTTTTGGACTTTGCAAGCTCGGTTAGAGCTGATTATTGAGAGGGATTTCACGAGATTTCTTGAGGTATGCCACTTTTGGTCATTTTTATCTATTAATATTGAATACCCATTGAATTTCCCCCTACAATATGTGTTCTTAAGGTGGATTTTGGAGAATTTTGAGCTAGTTATTTGAGAGTAAGATTTGGGGATTTGAGTGGCGATTTGATGTCGGAATTGGGTGATTTTGGTATGGTTGGACTCGTTGTTGAATGGGTGGTCAGATGTTTTTGTAAAATTTATTGGATTCTATGGTGTGTGCCCGGAGTTGGCTCTGTTGACTTTTTGGACGAACTTGGAAATTGTTATAAATTGATTAATTATGAGTATTAGAGTATATTGTTATTAGTTTTCTAGTTTTTTGATCAGTTTCGGATTGATGGGCATCGGATTGAGGTGTTAGAGAGGCATTTGAGCCGGTTGTGGAACTTTATAGTGAGGTAAATCTCCTGTCTAACCCTGTGAGGGGGAATTTACCCCGTAGGTGTTATATTCTTATGTGCTACATGTTGTGGGAGCTACGCACGTATGATATGACGGGTGTCCGTGCGTATGCTAGAATTCCTGATTATGTCTGGGTAGGCTTAGGTGCACACCATTTATAATTGTATTATTTGAGTTATCTTTGCTTGTTTAATTCCTTTATTTCACGTTGCGAGTTGAGACTAGACTTGCATAGGGTAATAGACTCACTATTGTAGAGATGTGATAAGCTACTTGATAATCCACGAATTAATTTGTGTTTTCCCTTATGAAATCTTCGCACGTTATGCGTTTTCATTAAAAATCTTCTTTACATTTCATAACTCACACGTATCTTCGTGAGTATGGTCAAGGACCCGTTAAGTATCATATTCTCATGGGAGCGGGCCATTCGCCTCAGCAGTACAATAGATGCATATATGGTTCGTTCCGTTTGACCCTCGGCAGTGCACACATTATTACGGGATCGGGCCGTATGCCTTGACATTTCAAGAAATACTCTTATGGGATCAGGCCATTCGCCTCGGCAACATCGTATGTAATACTTGGCAAAAAGCCATCATATCCGTGAGTTTTCCTGATTTGAGTTATGACGATCTATCTAGTGGAGACCATTTTTCACATATACTCCGGTTGAGGAGGTGACCGATAATTAAGGGCTTGCGTTTACTATTCAGAGGAGGATCGTACCACGTGATTAACTTTGTTTACACTGTTTTTACCATGCCTCATACTTGTTTACTTTCTGTTGTACTTGATTTATTCGACCACTAGTAAGTGTCGATGTCGACCCCTCCTCACTACTTCTCTGGGGTTAGGCTAGATACTTACTAGGTGCGTGTTAATTTACGTACTCATTGAAGCTTATGCCTTCATTTCCTTCCTACTCAATCTTATATGACGTGGAATGCTTGTTATCAATTGGTCACCGAGGATTTGTAGTGGTACTGCAGTTATGGTGCCAGATGTTTCTCCCTGCGTATTCGGGCAGGATATTATCGTCCCCTTGCAGAAGGGTGTTCTGTCATTTCAGCTCAGTATTTGTATTTCCTATGGTTTTGAGGCTATGCACAGATTATTATGATGTTCATGCGTTGTCATCGCACAGTGTTGGTGTAATGGTAGGGTGCTTGTTCATGTATCGAGGCAGGGAATGACTTGAAAGGAGGATTTTTTAGTGCATGGTTTAGAGGTTCGGTATTTAATTCCAGGAGAGGAAAGGAAATCAGACTATGGATGTTCAGGTTTTGGTTGATAGGGTAACGAGACTTGATATTTTCAAACTTGGTGGAAATTCTTGTTTGTGATGTGGTGTCGTCGTCCTTGTTTGAACGCATTAAGGCTCGTCGGTGTTATAGTCTTCTTGATTTGACTTTGGGGTAGGGTGTGGTGAAATAGTGTCTAAGAAGCGATTGTCAAAGATAGAGGTGTGTAGCAGTTTCAGAATCAAATCGGTGTTTCGAATGTTGATGGCTCAAGAAAGATAATCTTCAAGGAGGCTTAGAGTTGGAAGCAATTTATTAGTTCAGGTGCTACAGAGATGGATTTTGATTTGATGCAACATTTGGATAGCAAAGGATGAGGAATGACATGGCAGGAGGTGTGTCGCTGTGGTTGAATTGCTAGCAGGTCAAGTATGAAAAGCAGAGATCTAGAAGTTGCTCAAAGGAGATGGTTTAACCGAAGTGGGAGTGGCAGAGTAGCATATGGATTCTGTGGCAGGATAGCCACATGACTTGAGAAAGTTTAGAGCGATTTGGGAATCATGGTGGAAGTTGACTAGTCTACAGAGTTTATTTGGGATAGTGGCTACTGTAGTGAGGAAGATTGAATATGGCAGAGAGGAGTTTGCAAAAAATGAAGAGGGGGTGGAAACTTGATTATCGTTTTTGGGACGCAACGTGACTTCGAGTTTGGAATGTATTGTCGGACTTTTAGTTGATATCTATGGGGAATGCACAGACTTTTACAACCGGTGGACGAACATGGGCTCAGGATGGTTTACTGATTTCGTGGTAGTTGTACCATGTGCAGCGTCATTGGAAGATGTCGGTATGGAATTCCACATATGGGCTATCTCCTGTGAACAGGTTAACGGTTGCATGATTTTGATGAAGTTTGTTCGAAGATTTCTACTTACTACCCGACAGAAGGTCGAATATGCGATAGTAGCTGATAATTCGGAATGTTCATAAAGAGTTTAACCAGGGACTACGAGAAATTTGGCAAGATGACAATGTGAGATCATAGTAATTGAGAAGGAGGAATCTTTATTTGTTCTAGATTATTTGATGGTAGCTTAAAGCTAAGTGGGGGAGCCCACCGTCTATGATTGGATCGCATGGTTGTCTGCTTGTGCGACTTCTGGTTATCGGTGGATTGGTGGATTATTTATGACTAAGAAAAGAAAACATCAGGGTAATTCGAGCAAATGACTTAATGAATGTGTGTTATATTTCACTTTGTCGATTCATGTACATGTTTTGGGAAGACTTAGAGTTTATGCTTCTTGTGGATGTGATGTACAAGGAATATAATTCATCCGGTTACTTCTTTGGGAGTGTTCATGTGCTAACAGAGTGTTGGCGTTTGATTATATTCAGGACCAGGTCAGAGTGGGTGACTCTCAATAACAATTCTAGTGGGTTCAAGAATTTAAGTGTAGTGCCTAAGAATTTTGGGTATGTTGTGTTGTTAAGGATTGAGTTATTGTAGTAGGTTATAAAAGGGGCTTGAAGTGTTCTATGCTATCATCGGGTCTGCGGTGCAGTATTGGAGAAATGGGAGGAAATGACTTTAGATTTGTAAAGGATCTTTCAGAATGGGTGTACCGGTTGGAGATGCTATTATGCACAGAAGGGGTGTATGAGATGGTTCATGGGTATTGAGACGATGTGGTCTCTTGATTCGGGTCAATCGGGATGAGTTCTGATTGAGTTCGTTATGATTTTGAATGGAGCTATTATTATTTCTAAGGCAAGTCAAGAGTAAATTAGAAGAAGTTGGGTCGGTTAGTAATGGTTGAATCAGCATGATTGTGGCAATGATCAGTTCCTTCGGCGTGTTAAGTTATACATGTGGTTTGTGGTTACACATGCGGGCTTGACAACCACTATAATTTGATTGATTTGAGAGGTATTTGATTCAAATGGACTTGTTATGTGTAAATGGATTCCGGAAGAGTTATGGCGGTCTAGACCACGACTAGAGGTTTGTATTTTCGGCGATTATGGAAATTCAGTTGCATGTTGCGATGGTTCTTTTGAAATGAGTTAAGTGAAAGGTTTCTAGCCAATGAAGTGTTTATTCAACTAGTAGTTCAAGGGTTATGATGAAATTCTGTACTCTCGCATAACGGCATGATAGGTGCAGTGAGCGGTATGGAAATTTTGAAGTTGAGGACCAAGGTCGAGGTTTAGTGTTGATAAGAATGTCACGAGCTCGGAGGAGCAGGGGAAGACTTTAAAGGTTCAGAGTGAGCTGGCATTTTCGTTAGTGTGACCTGAGAATGGTGTCCTGTGTAAGAGGCTTTGTGTATTGATTTGCGGATCCTTGATTTTCTTTACAAAATTAGTACGGCTGGTGGTATGGAGGTGCAGACTTTGCTACCTGGTGCGGAAGGTCGTGGGAGCGTGTCCCATGGGAAAATTTGTATAAGTATGACATGTTAGTCACTTGATTTTTAAGGATTGAAACCAAGTATGGAGAATCTGGTAGTATCACTAATATGAGAGTTTATGCCTGAAAGGCGCTTTATTCATTTGGTTGTGGACTATCGAAGTTTGTTCTGAATTGGACGGCTGCTCGTGTGTGTCATGAATAAGGCCATTGTGGATCCTTGAAAGGTTGCTGGACCAGTATGGTATGATCAAAATCGGTTTAAGGTCCGTTGGTGGGTCTAATGTGAATGTGTACTCTACGTCAGGTCGGATGTGTTCATTCGGCATAGCATTGCTTACGGAGGATTCTTCGGGCATTGGATGTTATTCCCGTCATCAGCTATTCCATGTAATACTCTATTGTGCCATGTGGGTTGTGAGATGGCTTGATTACTCGGACATGTGTTGTGATCCCATATAGTTTATAGTGTTATATGAGCAGGATGGATCTCGATATACAAGTCATTTATTGCACCTTAGCCGTGCTTGGGTTTTTGTAGCGTATGGCGCTACCCATCTACCCATGGTTGTATTATGCACTTGGCGTACTTGTGGTCGATATGCGGACATTCCGTAGGTATGAGCATTATGGCTCGATGAGTATTTACTTATTGATTGTTATGCGTGGATCGGGTGGCATGCCTCCATGGGTATGTTGTTTGGATCAGGTTGCACGCCGTAATGGTATCATGTGTGGATCGGGTTGCATGACACAACAGTGAGATGCTGAGTACGGTTCCCTATACTTATTTTTTGTGTATTTGTTTCTCATTCTCTGAGAAAGGTTCATAGCATCTCTTCGGCCATTTTATTCGTTACGCGGGCCGGGTAGTTCTTTTTCCAGAGTGCGTTCACCCTTATGTGTCGTATTCGGGTTGTATCTTGTTGATGCATTGAGGGCGTCATATGAGATCTTAGTTAGTGTTTGAGGTGGATTATTGCCTGAGCAGCTTGTACTGGGTGAGACGGGGTTATTGGACCTGAAGTCAGAGCGATCGGAGTTAAGTAGGGCATATTAAAGAGAAAATATCGTTATTCAATTCAAAATGAGGTAATAATGCTTGTCAGGTGAAGAGACCCCATGATTTATTATCTTGGCAGGTGGTTATGAGTTTCTACACATCTCTTTCAATGTGGCGGTATTGCAAGAGTTGGGACAGGGTTTACATGTGTTATGAGGCGTATTGCGGGTACCGAATTCGTGAAATTGCAGCTATTGCGGTCGGAGAATGTTATTATGGGCATGTGAATCATGCAGTGCATGGTGTGAAATCAGCAACGGTGTTCGTATGTTAGAATCAGGTCTTGTAGAAGAATTTGGAGGTTAGAATTTGGTTCTAAGGCTTATCAACTAAATAAAAGGGAGGATCTTCAGTCTAACTCGAGCTAATGTGCTCAACTGGGTTGCGGTGGCACGGGTAGGTGCACAAGGTGTTAAAAAGTGATTTTGGGGCAACTCCAGAGCAGTTCTTAGCACGTTCGAGGACGAACGTATATTTAAGTAGGAGATAATGTAACGATTCGACCGGTCGTTTTGAGCTCTAGTGCGTCGTTTGGCGGTTTGAGGCCTTGAGTAGCTTCACTTCATGTATTACGACTTGTACGCGTGGTCAGAATTTAATTTCGGAGGGGTTTCAAGAGGAAAATTCTAAATTTGGAAGCTTTAAGTTGGAAGAGTTGACTAAGGTTTGACTTTTGAGAAAATGACCTCAAAATCGGGATTTGAAGGTTTCAATAGTTTCATATGATGATTTTGGACTTGGGCGTGTGCTCAGGTTGAGTATCGGGTGGTCCGGGAGCATTTCGGTGCTTAATATTGAAAGTTGGCATTTTGAAGGTTTAAGACTTTCATAAGTTTGATTTAAAGTGGACTTTGGTGCTATCGATGTCCGTTTGGGGTTCCAAGCCTAGGAATAGGTTCGTATCGTGATTTGTGACTTGCACGTAAAGTTTGGCATCATTCTGGGATGTTTAAGTGTAATTCGGACGTGTTTGGCAAACTTTGAAGGTTGAAAGAAAAGTTTTGGTTGTCGATTCATAATTTTGATGTTGTTTGGTGTGATTTGAGGCTTCGACTAAGTTCGTATCGTGTTTTGGGATGTGTTGGTGTGCTTGGATGGGGTCCCGGGGGCCTTGGGGGGTGATTCGGATTGGTAATTGCGATGAATTTGGACTTGGGGAACAGCTGAAGTGCACCAGGTCTGGTGCGATCGCATATGCGAAGGATTTGGTCGCAGGTGCGAGGCCACAGAGGCGTGTTTGGCATCGCAGGTGCGGAGTTGTGCTGGATAGAGAGGATGTGCAGGTGCGAGGTTTTGGACGCACCTGCGAGATCGCAGACACGGGAAAGAGATGCACATGTGCGAAGGGGCATGAGGTTGTCGTTTCCGTAGAAGTGGAGCCCAGGTCGCAGGTGCGACTCCACAGAAGCGAATGTAGGGGCTTTCCGGGGGAAGCCACAGAAGCGAAGATTTGGTCGCACCTGTGTGGCCGCAGAAGCGGTTAAGTGAACCGCAGGTGCTAAATGCCTGGGCAGTGTATTGATTCGAAGGGTTCCAAGATTTTTTCATTTTTGGACTTTGCAAGCTCAGTTGGAGGTGATGTTTGAGAGAGATTTCACGAGATTTCTTGAGGTAAGCCACTTTGTGTCATTTTTATCTATTAATATTGAATACCCATTGAATTTTTCCCCTAGAATATGTGTTTTTAAGGTGGAATTTCGAGACTTTTGAACTTGAGAGTAAGATTTAGGGATTTGAGTGGCGATTTGATGTCAGAATTGGATAATTTTGGTATGGTTGGACTCGTTGTTGAATGGGTGTTAGGATATTTTTGTAAAATTTGTTGGATTCTGAGGCGTGGGCCCGAGGTTGGCTTTGTTGACCTTTTGGATGGAGTTGAGAATTGTTATAAATTGATTAAATATGAGTATTGGAGTATATTTTTATTAGTTTTTATGTTATTTTATCATTTTCGGATTGATGTCCATCAGATTGAGGTGTTAGAGAGGCATTTGAGCCGGTTGTGGAACTTCGGAGCGAGGTAAGTCTCCTGTCTAACCCTGTGAGGGGGAATTTATCCCGTAGCTGTTATATTCTTATATGCTACATGTTGTGGGAGCTACGTACGTATGAGGTGACGGGTGTCTGTGCGTATGCTAGAATTCCTGATTATGTCCAGGTAGACTTAGGTGCACGCCATGCTATAATTATACTATTTGAGTTATCTTTGCTCGTTTAATTCCTTTATTTCATGTTGCGATTTGAGACTAGACTTGCATAGAGTGATAGACTCGCTATTGTAGAGATGTGACGAGCTACTTGATAATCCACATAATAATTTGTGTTTTCCCTTACGAAATCCTCGCACGTTGTGCGTTTTCATTGAAAAACTTCTTTACATTTCATAACTCATACGTATCTTCGTTAATGGGGTCAAGGACCCGTTTAAGTATCATATTCTTCTAGGAACGGGCCATTTGCCTTGTCAGTATAATAGATGAATCTATGGTTTGTGTTGTTCGACCCTCAGCAGTGCACACATTATTATGGGATCGGGTCGTACGCCTTGACATTTCTATAAATACTCTTATGGGATCGGGTCGTTCGCATCGGCAGCGTCGTGCGTAATACTTGGCAAAAAGTCATTGTATCCGTGAGTTTTCCTGATTTGAGTTGTGATGATCTATCTGGTGGGGGACCATTTTCCACATATACTCCGGTTGAGGAGGTGACCGATAATTGAGGGCTTGCGTTTACTGTTCATAGGAGGATCGTACCACGTGCTTAACTTTGTTTACACTATGTTTATCATGCCTCATACTTGTTTACTTTCGGTTGTACTTGATTTATTGGACCACTAGTAAGTGTCAATGTCGACCCCTCGTCACTACGTCTCCAGGGTTAGTGTCACACCCCAATTTCCCCCTCCGTTGGGTATCGTGATGGCACCTAGTCTTAGGGACTAGGTAAGCCTAACATTTACTGAATAACAACAATAATAAATAACATCTAACAACTTTTGAAATAGAAATCTCTATAAAATTTACAATTTCCAAAACCGGTAGTACAAGTCATAAGCTCTACGGAGTTTGTTACAATTTTCTAAATACAATTGTTTGAAATAAAGTAAACAATGTGAATACAAATCGGAAGGTGACTCCAAATCCTGCGAACGCAGCAACAGGTTTACCTTGAGTCTTTACAGCAACAATCTGCACAGCTAGCTAATGATCAACTAACTTCAAAAATACCTGGATCTGCACACAAATGTGCAAAAGTGTAGTATGAGTAAACCACGGCGGTACCCAGCAAGTATTAAGAGTAACCTCAGTGGAGTAGCGACGAGGTACAGTCAAGACACCTACTGGACTAAATAACCTAAACAAGTATAAGTATAGCAACAACAGAGTATGATATCTACATAAAGACTACGCGAAGTGGCAATTAATACGGTAATTGCAATAAGGAAGGAAAATAACAACTATCAGTGGAACACCATAATAATGACATAGAAGAATGAACGAAAACACAGCCTAAGTCTGATAATCACAGATAAAGAAAGGACAAGTAACAACTCAACAATACAGTAGCTTTCACACCGGGTTTTAGTCAATAAACTCCAAGAGGTACCGAACCTCGGACAATCACAAATCACGGGTCTCAATACCTGAACCCTAATACTTGGCATCCTGTGCCCTCATTACACCTCATAACCGCACTAACGACTCGCGTGCTAAATAAAACCATTCTCACATAGAAGCCAAGTAAGCAAGGGTTTGCATCTATACACAATAATATCAAGGAAACCTCTTATCCGATAAGAGTGCTTAACTATGTGTATGCTTGTGCAAGTGTCCTAACATAGTTCATATCATCTAGTGAGCATAAGGAAAAGAACGGACAACACGTAGAATATTTTCTCCCAACTTTCACAAGATAAAGCTCACATAGATAAGTCTACCACTACACAAATATCAACAACAAGAATGCCCCCAGGCCATCACAATTCATCACAAATCAATCCGTGACATAGCCCACCTTGTCTCGCCGCGTGTGCAATAGTAAAGTAAATGCCCGCCTTGTCTCGCCACACGTACATAATAATGTTCCCACCTTGTCTCACCACATGCGCAACCCACATATATATATCCTGCCTTGTCACACTGTATCTGCAAATATCAATAGTAACAATAGCACGACAGAAACCACGTGCAACCCCATAACAAAGAGATGTCAACAAAGGGCACTCCCGAGATACCGTCTCGTAGTCCTAAAAGTAAATATGCAAGACAGGGGGATCTCCCGAGGTACCGCCTCAGAGTCCCAAAGTAAATATGCAAGAACAACAAGTACAACAACAACAATAACACTAATACAAGGGTACGACAAATAAATCAACTCAGAAATTCCAAAACTCAAAGGAACGGAGGAATTAATTCACGAGGAGTGGCCACAATAGAGAATGCAAGTCATAATAAGAACATCTCAACAAGAAAGAAAATATTATGTAACAATAGTCCACGATGTACAGTTCGACAACGAGGGAGCTAACACAAGGCGAATAATTCCAAATAAGGACAAGTCAACTAAAATATAGGATATCTAACTTCTTTTAAGGTTGGCAATTAAGAAAGAGATATAACAAATTCAATTAGGGATAAGCAGCAGAAAGATAATCATAGCATCAATTAAGGATGAACAATTACAAAAGAGATAATTATAACTTCAAATAAAGATAAGCAGTTAGGGGAAAGATAAAACGGCAATAGAAGAAATAACAATTTCATTTAAGGCACAAATGACTCAAATAAGCATCAAAGGCGGATCATGAAGTAATTAATTCTAATTAAAGCAGGTAGAGGTGAAACTAGTATTTAAGAGACGTATTCATAACATAACAACTGCATAATCAGTGAATACAAGGACCTAAGAACCCAAAAAGGCCAACTTTTCACAAATAAGTCCGAGCACGTACTCGTCACCTTGCGTATACGGACTACAATTAGCATAGAAGACTCAAATCCTAAGGGTTAGTTCCCCCACACGAAGTGAGGCAAGATACTTACCTCGAACCAAGCTCAATCAATCTGTAACAATTCTCTTTCCATAAATATCCAACTCTGAATGGTCCGAATCAAGCCAAAATCAATTACATAACATAAATATAACTACAAGGAACTAATCTAGCTAATGAAATCAAAGCTAAAGCAAGAAATTGGAAAATTGCCCTAAAAAGCCTCCCCGAGCCCACGTCTCGGAATAGGGGTAAAAGTCACAAAATATGAACACCCATTCACTCACGAGTTTACTCATACCAAAATTACTCAAATCCGATACCAAAATCTCGATCAAAATCTCAAAATTCGGTCTAAGAACTTTTCTTAACTTTTCCCCAAATTTCAATCCAAATCCGAAACTAAATGATGAAATGAACCATAGATTAGTGGAATATAACCATAAAGGAGTTAAGAATCGTTACCCAAAAGCTTTCTCTGAAAATCCCACGAAAACTCACCAAACTCCGAGCTCTCAAGTCCAAAAATGAAGAATGAAATCAAACCCTCGCACTTAGCCCTTTTTCTGCCAGTCAAACCGCTTCTACGGGCCTACAACCACATCTGCGGTTCCGCACCTGGGAAAATTCCATTGCAGGTGCGGTTTTCACTTAGAACTCATCGCCTGCTTCTGCGATCAAAAGGTCGCACCTGCGGACCTATGTCCGCTTCTGCGGTCCTCCACTGCTCCTGCGATCTCTCCAGCGCATCTGCGGGCATCGCAGATGTGGAACTCACCTCGCACCTACGGCCCCTGACCACTCCCTTCAAATCCACTTCTGCGCATAATTATCCGCATGTGCGGCCCCGCACCTGCGGTTCCCCCACCGCAGGTGCGAAACACCAGAAACCAGCAAACTTCAAAAATTTTCTAAGTCCAATATTTCCTCTGTTAAGCATCCGAAACACACCCAAGGCCCCTGGACCTCAACAAAACATACTAACCAATCCTGAAACACCATATGAACTTAGTTGAGCCCTCAAACCATATCAAACAATGTTAATCACGAATCATCCTCCGATTCAAATTTAAAGAACTTGAAACTTTAGTTTCTATAACCGATGCCAAAACCTATCAAACCATATCCGGTTGACCCCAAATTTTGAACACAAGTCATATTCAACATTAAGGACCTACTCCAACTTTCGAAATCGGAATCCGACCCCGATATCAAAAACTCCACTTCTGGTGAGGAGGTGACCGATAATTGAGGGCTTGCATTTACTGTTCAGAGGAGGATCGTACCACATGCTTAACTTTGTTTACACTGTGTTTATCATGCCTCATACTTGTTTACTTTCCGTTGTACTTGATTTATTGGACCACTAGTATGTGTCGATGTCGACCCCTCGTCACTACTTCTCTGGAGTTAGTGTCACGACCCAATTTACCCCTCCGTTGGGTATCATGATGTCATCTAGTCTTAGGGACTAGGTAAGCCTAACATTTACTAAATAACATCTAATAACTTTTGAAATAGAAATCTCAATAAAATTTACAATTCCCAAAACCGATAGTACAAGTCATAAGCTCTACGGAGTTTGTTATAATTTTCTAAATACAACTGTTTGAAATAAAGTAAACAGTGTGAATACAAATCAGAAGGTGACTCCGAAGCCTGCGAACGCAGCAACAGGTGTACCTTGAATCTCCACAGCAACAATCCGCACAGCTAGCTAATGATCAACTGACTTTGAAAATACCTAGATCTACACAAAAATGTGCAGAAGTGTAGTATGAGTACACCACGGCAGTACCCAACAAGTATCAAGACTAACCTCAGTGAAGTAGTGACGGGGTACAGTCAAGACACCTACTGGACTAAATAACTTGAACAAGTATAAGTATAGAAACAACAGAGTATGATTTCTACATAAATACTACGCAAAATGGCAATTAATACGGTAATTGCAATAAGGAAGGAAAACAACTATCAACGGAACACCATAATAATGACATAGAAGAACGAACAGAAATACCGCCTAAGTCCGATAATCACAGATAAAGAAAGGACAAGTAACAACTCAACAATACGACAGCGTTCACACCGGGTTTTAGTCAAAAAACTCCACGAGGTACTGAACCTCAGACAATCACAACTCACAGGTCTCAATACCTAAACCCTAACACTTGGCATCCTGTGCCATCATTACACCTCATAACCGCACTGACGACTCGCGTGCTAAATAGAGCCATTCTCACATAGAAGGCAAGTAAGCAAGGGTGTGCATCTATACTCAACAATATCAAGGAAACCTCTTATCCGATAAGAGTGCTTAACTACGTGTATGCTTGTGCAAGTATCCTAACATAGTTCATACCAGCTAATGAGCATAAGGAAAAGAATAGACAACACACATAATAGTTTCTCAAAACTTTCACAAGATAAAGCTCATATAGATAAGTGTACCACTACACAAATATCAACAACAAGAATGCCCCCAAGCCATCACAAATCATCACAAATCAATCCCTGACATAGCCCACCTTGTCTAGCCACGTGTGCAATAGTAAAGTAAATGCCCTTCTTATCTCGCCAAACATGCATAATAATGTTCCCACCTTATCTCGCCACATGCGCAACCCATATATATATATATATATATATATATATATCACTCCTTATCACGCCGCATGTGCAAATATCAATAGTAACAATAGCACGGCAGAAACATCGTGCAACCCCATAACAAAGAGATGTCAACAAAGGGAAATTTCGAGATACCGTCTCGTAGTCCCAAAAGTAAATGCTCAATAGGGGATCTCCTGAGGTACCGCCTCGTAGTCCCAAAAGTAAATATGCAAGACATGGGGATCTCCCGAGGTACCGCCTCGTAATCCCAAAGTAAATATGCAAGAACAACAAGTACAACAACAACAATAAGGGTACGACAAATAAATCAACTCAGAAATTCCGTAACGCAAAGGAACGGAGGAATTAATTCACGAGGAGTGGCCACAATAGAGAATGCTAGTCATAATAAAAACAACTCAACAAGAAAGGAAATATTATGTAACAACGGTCCATGATGTACATTTTGACAACGAGGGAGCTAACACAAGGCGACTAATTCCAAATAAGGACAAGTCAACTAAAATATAGGATATCTAACTTCTTTTAAGGTTGGCAATTAAGAAAGAAATATAACAAATTCAATTAGGGATAAGTAGCAGAAAGATAATCATAGCCTCAATTAAGGATGAACAATTACAAAAGAGATAATTATAACTTCAAATAAAGATAAGCAGTTAGGGGAAAGATACCATAGCAATAGAAGAGATAACAATTTTAGTTAAGACACAGATGACACAATTAAGCATCAAGGGCGGATCATAAAGTAGTTAATTCTAATTAAAGAAGGTAGAGGTGAAACTAGTAATTAAGAGACATATTCATAACATAACAACTGCATTATCAGTGAATACAAGGATCTAAGAACCCAAAAAGACCAACTTTTCACAAATAAATCCGAGCACGTACTCGTCACCTCGCGTACACGGACTACAATTAGCATAGAAGACTCAAATCCTAAGGGGTAGTTCCCTCACACGAAGTTAGGCAAGATACTTACCTCGAACCAAGCTCAATCAATTCGTAACAATGCTCTTTTCATGAATATCCAACTCAGAATGGCCCAAATCTAGCCAAAATCAATTACATAACATAAATATAACTACAAGAAACTAATCTAGCTAATGAAATCAAAGCTAAAGTAAGAAATTGGAAAATCACCCTAAAAAGCCTCCTCGGGCCCACATCTCGGAATGGGGTAAAAGTCACAAAATATGAACAAGTATTCACTCACGAGTTCACTCATACCAAAATTACTCAAATCCGATACCAAAATCTCGATCAAAATCTCAAAATTTGGCCTAAGAACCTTTCTCAACTTTTACCTAAATTTCAATCCAAATCCGAAATTAAATGATGAAATTAACCATCGATTAGTGAAATATAACCATAAAGGAGTTAAGAATCGTTACCCACAAGCTTTCTTTAAAAATCCCTCAAAATATCGCCAAATTCCGAGCTCTCAAGTCCAAAATGAAGAATGAAATCAAACCCTCGCACTTAGCCCCTTTTTCTGCCAGTCAAACCGCTTCTGCGGGCCTTCAACCGTATCTGCGGTTCCGCACCTGAGGAAATTCTATTACTGGTGTAGTTTTCACATAAAACTGATAGTCCGCTTCTGCGATCAAAAGGTCGCACCTGCGTGTGCGCACCTGCGGACCTATGCCCGCTTCTGCGGTCCTCCACCGCTCCTGCGATCTCTCCAGCGCATTTGCGGGCATCGCAGATGCGGAACTCACCTCGCATCTGCGACCCCTGACCACTCCCTCCAAATTGGTTTATACGCTTAATCATCCGCACGTGCTGCCCCGCACCTGCGGTTCCCCCACCGCAGGTGCGAAAGACCAGAAACCAACAAACTTCAAAAATTTCCTATGTCCATTATTTCCTCCGTTAAGCATCCGAAACACACCCAAGGTCCCCGGGACCTCAAACAAATATACCAACCAATCCTAAAACACCATACGAACTTAGTCGAGCCCTCAAACCACATCAAACAATGCTAAAATCATGAATCATCCTCCGATTCAAACTTAAAGAACTTGAAACTTCAAATTTCTACAACTGATGCCGAAACCTATCAAACCACGTCCGATTGATCCCAAATTGTGCACACAAGTCATACTCAACATTACGGACCTACTCCAACTTCTGGAATCTGAATCCGACCCCGATATCAAAAACTCCACTTCCGGTCAAATTCTCCAAAAACTCCGACTTTCGCCATTTCAAGCCTAAATTAGCTACAGACCTCAAATTCACAGTCCGGACACACTCCTAAGTATAAAATCACCCAACGGAGATAACGAAACCGGCGAAACTCCATTTCGGAGCCGTCTTCACACAGTTCCGACTACAGTCAAAACCCTAAGGTTTAAGCTTCCGGTGTAAGGACTAAGTGTCCCAAATCCCTCTGAATCTTCCGGTAACTGAACTCGACCACGCACGCAAGTCAATACACATAATACGAAGTTGCTCAGAAACTTATGCTACCGATCGGGACTTAAATTCTCAAAACGATCGGTCGGGTCGTTATAGTTAGGCTAGATACTTACTGGGTACTCGTTGATTTACATACTCATACTACACTTTTTGTGCAGGTATGTGTATATATATATATATATATATATAGTGATGACCCAAAATATTATATTTAAATTTAATAAGTAATTATGTGTTGTAAGACCTCGAAAAGTACCATTTATCATTCCTCGACTTGCGTGCACAGTCCGTACAATTTTTCGAAAAGTGTTTATGAGAAAAAAATGGATTAAAATGTGAAATAAAGCTTTAAAGCTCAACGGAGTTGACGTTGGTCAACATTTTGAGCAAACAAACTCAGATCGGTATTTTGATAATTCTGATAGGTCCGTATCGTGATTTGGGATTTGGGCATATGCTTGGAATCGAATTCCGAGGTCCCTAGCCCGAGATATGGGATTTTGATAAAAAATTAAAAGCTTGAAAGCTTAATTATTTTAAAGAAATTACTGATGTTAGATTTGTTTACCCCGGGTCCATATTTTGGTTCCGGAGCCCGGTATAGGTCCACTATAATATTTATTACTTGTCTGCCGAATTTGGTGAGAATCAGAGTTGATTTGACGTGATTCGGACGTCCGATTGTAAAAATATAAGTTTTAAAGTTTTCTTGAAAATTTCCTTTGATTTGGTGTC
The DNA here is from genome assembly GCF_000390325.3 of Nicotiana tomentosiformis. Taxonomy (NCBI): domain Eukaryota; kingdom Viridiplantae; phylum Streptophyta; class Magnoliopsida; order Solanales; family Solanaceae; genus Nicotiana; species Nicotiana tomentosiformis. The sequence goes on along the minus strand of NC_090823.1, from coordinate 80,867,986 downwards.
CGATTCATAGTTCTTGGTGTTATTTTGGCGATTTGATCGTGCGAACAAGTTCGTATGATGTTTTAGGACTTGGGTGCATATTTGGTTTGGAGCCCCAAGGGCTCGGGTTGGTTTCGGGTGATTAACGGACCATTTTTGGACTTGAAAAAAACTGTAGAAATCTGGTTCTGGTATCCTTCTTCGCGTTCGCGAGAGGGGACTCGCGTTCGCTAAGAAGAAACTGGAGGCAGGTAAAATTACTCTTCGCGTTCGTGAAGAGGGGGCCGCGTTCACGAAGGGAAGAGGGCAATGTTCATCGCGAACACGTGGAAGCGTTCACGTTCGCGAAGAAGGCGAGGCCTGGCCGGGCACCAAGCGATAAAACTTTGCGTTCGTGTAGGGTGTATCGCATTCGCGAAGGCCAAATTTGGCAAGGCTTCGCGTTCGTGAAGAGCAAAGTTTTGGCAGCACAAAAATGTGCTTCGCGAACGCGAGGCACTGACCGCGTTTGCGAAGGGTAAAAATTCGAGAAACAGAACTTAAGTTCTGAAAAATGGGATTCGTCCCATTTTCAACCCTTTTTCATTTTTGAGCTCGGGTAAGGTGATTTTTGGGCGATATTTACGGGAAAATATTGGGGTAAGTATTCCTTATCCTTTATTGATTATATTTCATGATTCCATACTCGTTTATATCATGAATCCGTGAATTTTTAGAAGAAAAATCTGATTTTTATAAAATCTTCCAAAAAAAAAAATTAAGATTTGAAGGTCCATTTGACATCGGAATTTGATAAATTTTGTATGGTTGGACTCGTATCGAAACGGGTATTCAGATTTCGTAAGTGTTTCCGAGGTTTGAGATGTGGGTCCCACTGTTAAATATTTTAATAAATTTCGAATTTTTATCTGAAAAATTTATAAATTCATGTGGAATTAATTCCTATGATTCGTATTGAATATATCGAATTGTTTGTGAATAGATTTGAAACTTTTGGAGACAAATTTAAAAGGAAAAGTTGTGGTTGAGTAATTTATTGGAATTTACAAAGTGAGGTAAGCGTCGTGGTTAACCTTGACTTGAGGGAATAGAATCCTTAAATTATTTGTTATGTGAATTGCATGTGAACGCCGTATAGGCGAGGTGACGAGTATCTATACGTTATTGAATTAATTGTTTGCATAATTATTTGAAAATCATAAATTATTTTAAATTATGAATGAATTATTATATTAATTGTTTCACTCATAATTCCTTGTCAAATATTAATTCTTGAATTCCTGTAATAATTACTACATGTTTATTTGAATTATGTGCATTAATTGCTACTTGACATTTAGTATATTAAACATTAAACTGCCTATTTCCTCCCTGATTTTCATAATAAATTATTATTTATCATTGTTTGTTTCATAATTAAATCATAATTATTGTGTGCTTGTTGTCTTATAATTTTATATTAATTGTTGTATTTATTGGGGTAATTTCTTCTATGAGAATTGGTAAACGAATATATTGGAGGATCGGGTTGCACGCCGCAACATAATTGATTGAAATAAATATATTAGAGGATCGGGTTGCATGCCGCAACAGAATTGATTGAAACGAATATATTGGAGGATCGGGTTGCACGCCGCAACATAATTGATTGAAATGAATATATTGAGGGATCGGGTTGCACGCCGCAACAGACTTATTAAAAAGTCTATATATATACTTGATAAAATAATTATATGAGAGGTTGGAAAATGAATATATTGTGAAAATGGGTTCACGCTGCAACGGAAATTGATTGAAATAACAATTGATTATGACTGCCGAGTTGGCTTCAACTATTAAAAATGAGTTATCTGATTTATTTGTATTATTGTTATTTTACTAATATTGCGTACAGGTTAATGTAAGTGACCTGCCTTAGCCTCGTCACTACTTCGTCGAGGTTAGGCTCAGCACTTACCAGTACATGGGGTCGGTTGTACTGATATTACACTCTGCACTTCTTGTGCGGATTTTTGAATTGGTCCCAGCGGCGTACCATAGACTTGCTCGGATTTCAGCTACTCAGAGGAGACTTGAGTTATAACTGCACAGCGTCCGCAATTCTGAAATCCCCGTCTATTTTACTTTAGCTGTGTGTTTGTTTCCAGACAACTTTATTTTATTCAGACCTTTATTTATATTTATTCTAGAAGCTCGTGCACTTGTGACACCAATTCTGGGATGGTATTTAGACATCGTTTATTTTTATGGATTATTCACTATATTTCAGAATTTACTTCCGCAATCGTTCTTTGTTAGTAATAAATATAAAAATTATTTTAAAAATGGATAATATTATTCTAACGTTGGCTTGCCTAGCAAGTGAAATATTAGGCGCCATCACGGTTCGAAGGTGGAAATTTCGGGTCGTGACACACACACACACATATATATATATTCTTGGTGGTATTTTAGGGCGCATGCGGGGACTTTATAATGAGCTGCATTCCATGTTACGACCAGCAACATATAGAGTCTTCATCAGAGTTATTTACATTCTCCTGTGTAAGTTGTATTCCAGACAGATATTGTATTTTATTATATTTTTTGGTAGATGCTCATGCACTTGTAACACCGGATTTTGGGGGTTCCTACTCGATGTTCATTATTATAGTTCGCGTAATTATTACCATTTCATCTTATAATTTATATTTTATACAGAGATTGAAAAATAAAAATCAAGGGGTTTTCTACGAGTACCAGGTTTTACTCTACTTATTTAACGGGATTCATGATTTCGAAAATAATAAAATATGTAACTAAGTTGATTAATCACTGTTGGCTTGCCTGACGGTGGCGTTAGATGCCATCACGGCCTATAGCGAATTTTGGGTCGTAACAAGTGCAACCCCAAACTGACCAAAAGTTTTAATTCAAATTTATTTAATTATATTTTTAATTTATAACTCAAACATAATTTTTAATAATATTTATATGATATTTAGAAATAATGTACTCATTGGAGCTAAAATATACGCATGACGCGCGTATCCATATTCACCTACCTATATCTATATTATTATATAAAAAAAATTCAAAGTTTTAGCAAAATGTTGTTCATCTTTTTTATCTCCTTTTTAAATATAGAGTTTACACTATACCAAAATAGTTATTTCAATATTTTTCTAATATAGTAATAATAATTTAGTTGTCCCCTATAATATAAGAATAATTATTTAATTCTTTTCCTAAATTAATTGTTCCCCTAATAAATCTAGGAAGGTTTTTCTTTCACTACACGCTAGGAAAGTTTGTCGTTCAAGTCCATTTATATTTTGGAAGGTGCTAAATCGCTCCTTTTATGTTTACCAGACTTTTTATAGTCAATAAAATTTTGCCGAACGAAAGTACACTAGAAAAGTTTGTCGTTTAATTCCATATATATTTTGAAGCACTAAATTTCTCATTTTATTTTTTGAGAATTAAACTTCTCCTTTTAGATTTAGGAGACCTTTTTTTGGTAGTTAATAAAATTTTGCATGATTCACAAAAAGTAGGAAAGTTTCGGAAGGAAAGTTTTTCGTTCTAAATTTTGCCTAATCTACATCTAGAAGGAAAGTTTCAGAAAGAATGTTTTTTGTTCAACTGGAGTATTTTTTTTGTACTTAATTAAATCAGGAGTAATGTACATATACTAGGAAAGTTGTATATATATATATATATATATATATATATATATATATATATATATATATATATATATACACACACACACACCCAGATACTTCTACAAAAATAGCTATCATTCCACTATTTCATCTTTAAACCTTTGCCCTTTTCGAGCAACATCTACAAAATTAAGTGTTCTAGTTTTTTTTTTCTTGTAGCAATTTGTTTTGTATTAGTAGTTGAATTTTGCATTTACGTATTTGTATTAATAGTTGAATTTTATATTTATGCATTTGTAAACTTTTTCTAGTAGTTAAATTTTGCATTCACATATTTTATGTATCTATCTATACTATATTAAAAGCACGAATGCCATTAGCGAAATGTCGTTCGCCTTTTTTACTCTTAAAAATAGAATTTATAGGGGATAAAGTAGTCATTTTATTATTTTTCTAATATTTAAACTTTCAAAATCAACTAAACTTTTATATATTTATTTTTTTCTTATTTGAATTATGTAATATACCATATTTATAAAGGAAAAGTAATAATACATAACATAGAAAAATCAGGATTTCTAGGTTTAAGAGTCTTTTTGTTTGTTCTTAGGAGTCTTAAAACCTCTGCGGCTAACTTGTGAAAAGATGTTTTGATTATTTGTATGCTTAACGATGAGCTCTGAGCTTTTCGTTATATTTTTTTCACGTGGTCTTCTTCGTGCGATTGTTGACGTTAATTGTTTCTTCATGCGGTTGTTGTTTTGTTTTTGTTGATTACTTCTGTATTTCAGTGTGAATCTGAATCTTTTTACCTATAGTAAACATATATTGTGTCGTATTTACTTGAATTGGTCTTTCTATTTTTGTTGCAAATATTCATCTATGATTCATTTAAATAATTGTGTAGTGTACGAGTCTATATAGTGTGGATGATAAAAGAATCATCTTTTTTGTGGTTTGGGGAACTAAAATTCAAAAAATGTAGGTTGAATAGAATTGGCTTGAAGGTATATTACTATGACCCTAATTTCCTCTTTCTTATTTAAGTAGTATAGTTCCTTAACTAAAAATAAAGTTCTAATAAACACAACTTTTGTGATGACAATTTAGTGCCAAAACAAGTACTCAGATGCTTCAATTTCATTCATCGCAACTTTCAGGTTATCATCTCTTACCTACCATTCTCATCTATGATATTTTTTACTTTGCAAGTAGATGTCCTGTGTAAACCTATATACCCTCATGCTCATAATTTATAATCTATCACGCGATTCCTTCTTTTTTCCGTTTCCTTTTTTCTTTATAGGATTAGTGTGTTTTCATGTATTAATACCAACAATAACTTTCACGTTCGATTTCAATGAGATAATTATATTTGCTGCCTTTTAATTTTTTTTATATGTTTTGTCAATGTAAACTAAACTCTTGGTGTTCCTTTGGACACATGTGATAAAATTTAAAATATTGTTGACCTTTTCTTTATGTAGTTTTTATTTTTGTTTTCGGGCTGATGATTTCGATTCTAAGAGCTTAATGAAAATACTTCGGTATATTACATTGGGCAACTATATTTTTATATATTTAAGCTTAAGGCTTGATTCGGTATGATTGACTTTCATATACCCATCTTACTCAGATTCTCGAGTTAATCAGATAACAAGCTTATTACATGAAATCAATTAAACTAATTTCTTTTATCACATGGCGTAGGAAAGATTTAGTCCTCCAGTTTATTAGAAATGGAATAAATGCACATAACCACAATTCAATATGTCCACCAGGTTGTGATAGCTCTTGATTCAACTGAAAGTGTAGTACCGCATGTGTTCGGTTGATAATGTTCTTAAGAATTTTTTTCTCATTTGTTCCTCGAGGAAGGTTCATTGATTTTACTTACTATTGATTTTCCACTTTTATTCATTTTATAAGGTTCAATGTATGAAGTCAGCTATGCAGACCATAATTTCTATGCAATTCTTGTATCGTTTGGCATAACTTTTGATTCTTTTTCTTTTTCTTTTGATTGTGTTTTTATTTTAAGGGTGAGAGAGAGGAAGTGGTGGAATAAAGAAAATAAAGAATAAGCACATATATTAAAGCAATGATAATATAGGGACTTCTGTATAGTTTACATTAATCGTTAATTTAATTATTTTTTTAAATCAGTAAATAGTACTTCATATCATGGATCGTAAAGCGCGAGCCGATTAGATTGAAAAATAATAACCGTTATTTAATGGTGAAACAAGCGACTAATGCTTGCTTTTATTTTTACATCGTACAAGTTCTCTATTATATTTTTAATAGATCTTCCTCTTATCTATATTTGAATTATGCATTGATTTATTTTCATGTTTTGGACTCGAGAGGCTTTTATCTGTGACTTAATTTATAATTTTTATACAGGTTGGTTGGACCATTGCAATTCATAATAGAAATTCACTATTATTTTTCTTTCTATGAATATCTTTCTTGCAATTTCAGTATTTTTGATTCATTTCATAGATGATTTATCTATATTCAAGAAAATAGTCCATTTTTTGTATGTATATTTTTAAGATCGTTATAAATATGATATTGTGATGTATCTTTTTGTTTGAATATTTTGTCAATATTTATGGTTTAAATGTGGAGTTATTTTGTTCAATAGGTCATGTAAATTTTTCTCCTTTTAATTTGTTTTCCTTTAATAAGTGTATTTGAATTCCCCCTCCCCCCTTTTTGCTCCCTTTTTTTTTTTGTGATCATCGAGTTATGTAAATTAGTTCTTTTTTTAATTATAATAGTTATGTATATAGGGTAGCAGATCAAAGAGAGTTGGAGATTGGAAAAAAGAAGAGGTGGTGGGTGAAGCACCGGAGAGGTAAAGTTTTTACTTTTTTTGTTGAACTATTTTTTAAAGCCAATATTTATCCTCTTTCCTTTTTATGTTATCTTTAGAAAGATGAGTTTTTACGAGTTAACTTTTTTTATTTAATTTTATCATGGTTAATTTTATAAATACTTCAGTTTCTGCTCAAATTAACTTTTTTGCTCTCAACCCCAATCCATATATTTATTCTGCTAGTTTTTTTTTCCGTAATTTTCTTTTTGACATGATTTAGTGATGGGGGCTTGTCACGACCCAAAATCCAACTAGCCGTTATGGCACCTAACCTCACCCGCTAGGTAAGACAAATAACAACAATCCGATTCAATTAATAATTAACTGACTCTAATATACTCTCCATGGACTGGTAGTACAACTTATGAGCTTCTAAGATTAAAATTTACAAAGCTGGTATGAAATAAATACATCATCTGTTCGAAACATACATAAACATATTTTTATAAATCTAAGGATACCATGAACAAGAGGCAGCTATGACCGAAACGCGGGTACATCTTCAAATCCAGCTCATGTCGATCACAGCAACATCAACATCCAATATCTGCACGCAAGGTGTAGAAGTATAGTACGAGTACAACCGACCCCATGTACTCAATAAGTAACAAACCTAACCTTAGGTTGAAAGAAGTGACGAGCTGGAACAAAGGTCGGGTCCAACACCAATAGCCAACAACAGTCCATAACAACGTAAAGCAAGTAATAAAAGAAGTAACTCAGAGATAAAATACTCAGCTTAATCATGATTTCTAAAAATAGCTCTACCTTTCAAGTATATCAATGAAAACTCAAGTCTTTTACCAAAGTTGCCAAAAATATGAGTAAGTTTGAAAACAGTAATTTTCCCAAAATTTCTTTCAACAATAAATAAGTTGTTTTATTTTCTTTCCACATAGCCGGTGGAAAATGCATCACTATGCCCATATGCTAATATGTGTGAGAAGTCATGAATGATGTGATACCGTACAACATGAGAAAAATGCATCTCTATGCCTATATGTCAAGTGTGCATGTCAGTGCGATGCAACTGAGTGATAAAACCATATGCATACTCTCAAAGTATCATTTCACTCAGTCCTCCTAGTCACTCAATTATCCCAATCACTTGGTAGTCGCACTCGGCACTCAGCACTCACACTCAGTAGATACCTGCACTCATTGGGGATGTGTAAGGACTCCAGAGGGGCTTCTTCAGCCCAAGCGCTATAAACCGCACGGACAACTCACGTGCTATAGTATAAATATTTAGAGCCACACGGACAACTCACGTGCTGCACGGACAACTCACGTACTATAGTATCAATATCTGAATCCGCACGGACAACTCATGTGCTGCACAGATAACTCACGTGCTATAGTATCAATATCTGGCCTGCTACGGCGTGCAACCCGATCCCAAAATAATAAAGTATATAAAGCCAATATGGCCTGCTGTGGCGTGAAGCCCGATCCTATAAGTATCCTCACAATCAGGCCCTCGGCCTCACTTAGTCATCAATCTCTCCAGTCTCTCGGGCTCACAATGTCATGAAACTAGCCCAAAATGATGATATGGTGAATCAATAAATAGCAACAGAGACTGAGAGATGATATGAAATGAATAAACATGACTGAGTATGAAGTTACAATTTAAACAAATAAATCGACAGCAGAAATGACCTCAGTGGGTCCCAATAATACCAACATTTGCCTAAGCATTATTTCTAACATGAGTCACAGCTCGATAATTCTAGTACATAGAGATTTCATGATTACAGATAAGTTCGGGTAACTACACAATACCACGGGAATAATGGAATCACAGTTCGCATGGTGCACGCCCACAAACTCGTCACCTAGCATGTGCGTCACCTCAATACCAACACATAACACGTATAATCAGTGTTCATACCCTCAGCTCCAAGATTAGAAGAGTTACTTACCTCAATCCGAGCAAATTCTTTATTCCAATAAACCTTGTCCTCGTGATTCGGCCTCCGAACGCCTCGAATCTTAGTCAAAATAGTTCGATACAATTAACACGAGGTATAAGAATCAATTCCATATGAAAATGTTAAATTTTACAATAAAAATCCGAAATTATTTTAAAAATCAATAGTGGGACCCACATCTCTAATCTCATAAAAATTCACAAAATTCGAACACCCATTCCGATACGAGTCCAGCCATACAAAAATTATCAAATTCCGACATCGGATTGACCTTCAAATCTTTATTTTATATTTTTGAAAGATTTTATAAAAATCTGATTTTTTCATAAATTCATGGATTCATGATGTAAATGAATATTGAATCATGAAATATAATAAATATAGGATAAAGAACACTTACCCCAATATTTTTCCGTAAAAATCGCCTAAACCGAGCTCCCCAAACTCAAAAATGAGTAAATATGACAAAACTCCTCGTTTTATGGGATTTTTACGTCTGTGGCGCCACATGTGGTGTGGGGCGCTGCCTGTGGCACCCTTTCTAGTACCACCAGCAGTCCCAGCGCTAGGGATAGCGCCTCACGCTACCCTGGGCGCTGACGGCGATAGAAAATCATTCCCGACATGGAAATGGGCATAACTCTTTCAAACTATGTCCGAATTCGACAATTCTTTTTGCTATGGTTTCATAATTTCAATACGGATCTAATACTTCAATCAAAACTGAATTTTGAGCTCATTTGATTAATGTAATACCACGTATTCTTGAAGAATCGACGTCGAACATTCTAGGAATATCCAACTTAAATTCCGTTAACCATCCGAAATCTACCCGAGGCCCTCGGGATCTTAACCAAATATACCAACAAGTCCTAAAATATCATACAAACTTAGTCGATGCCTCAAATAACATCAAATAAAACTAAAACCACGAATCGTATCCCAATTCAAGCTTAATGAACTTTAAATCTTTCAACTTTCAAACCTCGCGTCGAAACATATCAAATCAATCCGGAATGAACTCAAATTTTGCGTACAAGTTATAAATAACATAACAAAGCTATTTCAATTTCTAGAATATGATTCCGACCTCGATATCAGAAAGTCAACTCCTCGATCAAACTTCCAACATGAAATTTATTCTTCCGAACTAATACTGAAACAACTGAAAAAATCAAAACCGACTATTCACACACGTCATAATATATCATATGAAACTATTCAAGACTTAAAATAGTAGAAAGGAGAGTAATTACTCAAAACAATATGTCGGATCGTTACAGGGACGATATGAAGTCATTACATAGGATTTGTTTTCTAATCTCATAATCAATAGTTATATTTTCTAACCTAAATTGTTGCGTATGTCAATGTATTAATATTTATTTCTCCATTTAAATGATTGTTGTATTAATCTCGGCATCAATTTTTATTACACATAATTTATTTTTACTATGTACATTTTTATTGATAGACGTACAATACACGTGCAACACACGTACACTAAGACTAGTCTTCTATAGAAACAGCTACAGTTTTACTTTTCATTGTCAAAACTTTGCCCTATTCGAGCAACATCTACATGACAGTGATAGTGTTGGCGAGGATTTAATAAGAAAAATATTTTCCATCTTTAGATGAAAAGCCAAGTTGTGAGAAATACATGACAAAACGGGCTATCTCAGATAGCAGAAATAAGTAAGTTGGTCAACTAATGTGATGTTAATTGACAAGTTTCTTAGTGAAAGCAGAACTTTTCTAAGTTTTGACTCCGCAGAGGATGATATCAACAACTACTATTAGGAAGAATACTTAAATACTTTAATACGAAGTGGCCTTCCACCATACATGTTTGTTACCAAATTGCTATTCTCTATCTGTGTGTGAATTCATCTAAGTAATTTAAAAATAATTATTTATTGCTTGACATGTTGGTTTTGAAGAAAAATGCTCCAATCATGTCACTAAGAAATTTGAATTATGCGAATATTTTATGTAATGGTACCAGAATGATATGTAAAGGTTTTGACAACAACGTCATACATGCAAAAATAATAATAAGCAAAAATGCTTCTAAGCATGTGTTTATTCCTAGAATTTGACTTTGCCTATAGAAAATGAAGGTTACTATTTCAAATTCATCAGAAAATAATTTCTGGTAATTAAGATTATGCTTTTTGATGACAATAAATAAAGCACAATGACAATTAATACCTAATATGAGATTGTGCTTTCTACAAAATATATTTTTACATGGACAACTATATATTGCAATTTTAAGGAGAATATTTATGTTAATAACAAAGGTTATGGCCATGATCGACCAGCCGAAGCAAAAAAAAAAAAGAAACATACACCAAAAGCATGGTCTACAAAGAGATATTATGTAAGATTGAACACCAAAATATAACATCATCTCATAAAAGCAAAAGTCTAAAATAACAAACTAACTCATATAAATTATTTATTTTTACACGTTCAGAACTATTTCCTGAAAGCATCAGCCATACCACTATACTTTAGAGGTGCCTTGCTCTCACCAATAATAATAGAAGCAGCATTCTTTTAGCCGCCAATCTACATTATTTGACGGATGACATGAAGAGGGTAAGCGACTGTCTGCCCAATGGTTCCAGCAACAGTACCACAATCGAGCTTTGTTGTAACACTCAATTCAGTGTCTTGACGTTGAATACAACTATTGCTTCAGTTGTAATATTTGTTTTACCATTTAAATGATTGTTGCATCGTCAATGTGTAACAACTCGACCCGACCGGTCGTTTTTGAGTATCCCGACCCCCTATTTGATGCTTTACATAATGTGTATTTATGCTTATGCAACTTGCAGGGTTGATTGGTGTGATTTCGGGATAGTTTTGGTGTGATTTGGGATACGTAGTCCTTTGTTTGAAGGCTTTAGTTGTAAGAGTTGACCGGAGTGTAGCATTTGTGTAAACGACTCCGAAATAGTATTTTGATGGCTCCAATAATTTCGTATGATTATTTTGGACATAGGCGTATGTTCGGATATGAATTTGGAGGTCTGTAGGTTATTTTGGCTTGAATTGGCGAAAGTTGGAAAGTTGAAGGTTTGGAAGGTTGATAGATTTAACCGAATGTTGGATTTATTTATATCAGAGTTGGATTGTGATTTTGGGAGTTGGTATAGATCCATTGTATTATTTGGGACTTGCATGCAAAATTTGAGGTCATTCGGAGTTGTTTAGGCTTGTTCAGCGCAAGTTTTGAATTTGGAAATGTTCATTAGTTCATTAGGCTTGAATTGAGGTGCAATTCATAGTTTTAATATTGTTTGGTTTGATTTGAGGCCTCGAGTAGGTTCGTATTATATTTTGGGATTAGTTGGTATGTTGGGATGGGGTCCTGGGGGCTTCGGGTGTGATTGGGGTTTAGTTCGGATCAATTAGGGACTTGGAGGAATTGCTGAAAGTCTGCTAAGATCTGGTGTTTTTGCATCTGTGTTGTTTGGGCAGCAGGTGTGACACCGCAGAAGCAGCTAGCTGGCCGCAAATGCGTAGATGCGGACATGGAAGCGCAGGAGCAAAATGTATCCGCAGAAGCATATTTGAGCTGGTTGAGCATGGACCGCATGTGCGGTGCTTTGTCCGTAGAAGAGGAAGCGCATGTGCACATTTTGTTCCGCAGAAGCGGAATTTCTGGGTCTTAAGTGAAGGACACATCTACGATGCATTTTCCGCAGATGCGACCTAAGGACCGCAAAAGCAAAAAGCCTGGACAGAATATAACTTGGTCGAAGGTTTTTATTTTGTTTATCACACTTTGAGTTAGAGAGCTCGGCGTTGGGCGGTATTGGAGGAGATTTTCACGATTTGGTTTAGGGTAAGTATTTTTGAATATGATTTGTTATTATTTCATGATTCCAACCTCAATTTTAGTATTTTTTTTAAAGCAAATATACCACTCGGCTTGATTCCTTGTGGTGAATATATAAATAATAATCCAAAATAGGAATCTAGTTTGTACATAAAAATTAATTAAGCATAGAAAAAGGTATAAAAAAGCAATGTTCTAGCTATTACAAAAGTTTTAATTGTACAGATTCCAGCCAAAGGCCCAGTATGTATCCTGTAGCCCATTGCAAAACCTCTATGTAGCACCTCAAATGCTCTCATCAGGCGCCATATTTTACGAACCAAAAAGGTTAGGCTATCATGAATCTTCAACGTACTCCTTGCATAGCTTAGTCTGTCCATTAATCTGCTGATGCGCGCAACCAATTATGATACCTTTGTTTTTCTGTCGTGTCATATACCATTTGCATCTCATGGCTATTGTATATTCTAAAGAAAACACACCACAATAAAGAGGTTGAAATCATGTATTGTTCCTTGTCGATCACTGTCAGGCTAATCAGCAGCCGAAGAAAAATAATGCTCCCTGGTGTATGTCTAGGCAAATTGGTTGAGCTGTACCTGAGACATCAGCTAACATGCTGGCCACATTGCACTCGCAACCATTATTAGAACTTGTACAGGGTACCGGTAAAGAGTATGTTATGAGGTCAGCTGCTGCAATCTTGAACTTGGATATCTAGTTGTTTAGGATTGATATTCCTGAAGAGTTGAATATGGCCTGCTCCTTCTGTGGTTGAGGAGCTGTTTTGACTGATGATGTACATTTCACTTAGCATCTCTCTGGCATTACGAGAATTCTAACATCAATGATCCTTTGATTTTCAGTTTTGGATGAGCTTGTTAGTGCTGTCATAACTTGCTGCTGCTTTTTTGTGAAGAAGCAATTGTGATGATTATTGTGAAATCTGCTCAATCCAAAGCCTTCTTTTTGCAATTCTAATCCTTAGATTAGGAGTTTGAGACTTGTTGAGGTTTAGTAGTTTCCTCCCTTCACTATTCATCTCTATGAACGAGTGAAATATAGTTGATCCTGCAAAATTGAAAGCAATATGAACTATATAATCTTCCACTGTATTGCCTTCTCTATACACATATTGAAATATCACATTAAAGTATTCCCTCAATACCCTAATATTCTGCACTTCTTCCCCTATACACCAAGGTGTCACCCATTGCCCTTCGATGATTTTTTTCAAAACCAAAGAATTTGTCTCCAATATCAGTGGATGAAGGTCATGCGTCACACAATATTCCAACCCTTGAAGTATTGCTTTTGCTTCAGCTACAACATTAGTGGTCACTCATATGTTATCTGCCTTTGCATACATTAGATCTCCTGCTTCATTTCTAACACAGAAACCAATTGAACTAGGCCCTGGGTTGCCCTTTGATGCCCCATTTGTATTACA